>NC_135813.1:55096294-55436647 GCF_964213995.1 Mustelus asterias | reverse complement strand
GTGAGTGTGTGTGTGTGTGTGTGTGTGTGAGTGTGTGTGTGAGTGTGTGTGTGTGTGAGTGTGGAGTGTGTGAGTGTGTGTGTGTGTGTGTGTGTGTGTGTGTGTGTGAGTGTGTGTGAGTGTGTGTGTGTGTGAGTGTGTGTGTGAGTGTGTGTGTGTGTGAGTGTGAGTGTGAGTGTGTGTGTGTGTGAGTGTGTGTGTGTGTGTGTGTGTGTGAGTGTGTGTGTGTGTGTGTGAGTGTGTGTGTGTGTGTGTGTGTGTGAGTGTGTGTGTGAGTGTGTGTGTGTGAGTGTGTGTGTGGTGTGAGTGTGTGTGTGTGTGTGTGTGTGAGTGTGTGTGTGTGTGAGTGTGTGTGTGAGTGTGTGTGTGTGTGTGTGTGTGAGTGTGTGTGTGAGTGTGTGAGTGTGTGAGTGTGTGTGTGAGTGTGTGTGTGTGTGTGTGTGAGTGTGTGTGTGTGAGTGTGAGTGTGTGTGTGAGTGTGTGTGTGAGTGTGTGTGTGTGTGAGTGTGTGTGTGTGTGTGTGAGTGTGAGTGTGTGTGTGAGTGTGTGTGTGTGTGTGTGTGTGTGTGTGAGTGTGTGTGTGTGTGTGTGAGTGTGGTGTGTGAGTGTGTGTGTGTGTGTGTGAGTGTGTGTGTGTGTGTGAGTGTGTGTGTGTGTGTGTGTGTGTGTGTGTGAGTGTGTGTGTGTGTGTGTGTGTGTGTGTGAGTGTGTGTGTGTGTGTGTGTGTGTGTGTGTGTGTGTGTGTGTGTGTGTGTGTGTGTGTGTGAGTGTGTGTGTGAGTGTGTGTGTGGTGTGTGTGTGTGTGAGTGTGTGTGTGAGTGTGTGTGTGTGTGTGTGTGTGTGTGTGTGTGTGTGTGTGTGTGTGAGTGTGTGTGTGTGTGTGTGTGTGAGTGTGTGTGTGAGTGTGTGTGTGTGTGTGTGTGTGTGTGTGTGAGTGTGTGTGTGTGTGTGTGTGTGTGTGTGTGAGTGTGTGTGTGTGTGTGTGTGTGTGTGTGTGAGTGTGTGTGTGAGTGTGTGTGTGTGTGTGTGTGGGCGTGTGAGTGTGCGTGTGTGTGTGTGTGTGTGTGAGTGTGTGTGAGTGTGTGTGTGTGAGTGTGTGTGTGTGTGTGTGTGTGTGTGTGAGTGTGTGAGTGTGTGTGTGAGTGTGTGTGTGTGAGTGTGTGTGTGTGAGTGTGTGTGTGAGTGTGTTGTGTGTGAGTGTGTGTGTGTGTGTGTGTGAGTGTGTGTGTGTGTGTGTGTTGTGAGTGTGTGTGTGTGAGTGTGTGTGTGTGTGTGTGTGTGTGTGAGTGTGAGTGTGTGTGTGAGTGTGTGTGTGTGAGTGTGTGTGTGAGTGTGTGTGTGTGTGTGAGTGTGTGTGTGAGTGTGTGTGTGAGTGTGTGTGTGTGTGTGTGTGTGTGTGTGTGTGTGTGTGTGTGTGAGTGTGTGTGTGTGTGTGTGTGTGTGTGTGAGTGTGTGTGTGTGTGTGTGTGTGAGTGTGTGTGTGAGTGTGTGTGTGTGAGTGTGTGTGAGTGTGTGTGTGTGTGTGAGTGTGTGTGTGTGTGTGTGAGTGTGTGTGTGTGTGTGTGTGTGTGTGTGAGTGTGTGTGTGAGTGTGTGTGTGAGTGTGTGTGTGTGTGTGTGTGTGTGGTGTGTGTGTGTGTGTGTGTGTGAGTGTGTGTGTGTGTGTGTGTGTGTGTGTGTGAGTGTGTGTGTGAGTGTGTGTGTGTGTGTGTGTGTGAGAGTGTGTGTGTGTGTGTGTGAGTGTGTGTGTGAGTGTGTGTGTGTGTGTGAGTGTGTGTGTGTGAGTGTGTGTGTGAGTGTGTGTGTGAGTGTGTGTGTGTGTGAGTGTGTGTGTGAGTGTGTGTGTGAGTGTGTGTGTGTGTGAGTGTGTGTGTGAGTGTGTGTGTGAGTGTGTGTGTGTGTGAGTGTGTGTGTGTGTGTGTGTGTGATGTGTGTAGTGTGTGTGTGTGTGTGTGTGTGAGTGTGTGTGTGTGTGTGCTGGTCAGAGGAAGAGCTCCAAGGAAACTCTGAACATTTCACTGTGGGACTTTCAAGTCGACTTTGATTCTTGGGTGAAGAACACACAGCACAGCTCCTGCGAGAGCAAGCACGTATCCGAGGCAGGGAGAAAACACAAGGAGAGGAAATCCCGATCCAGCAACTTGTCGAAAGCCCAATTGTCAATTTACAGTTTTAAGGTGCGAGGGGCAAAGTTTAAAGGAGATGTACAACACAGAGGGTGGTGGGTGCCTGGAACTCGCTGCCGGGGGAGGGAGTGGAAGCAGATACGATAGTGACTTTTAAGCGGCGTCTTGACAAATACATGAATAGGATGGGAATAAAGGGATACGGTCCCCGGAAGGGTAGGGTATTTTAGTTAAGTCGGGCAGCGTGGTCGGTGCAGGCTTGTAGGGCCGAAGGGCCTGTTCCTGTGCTGTAATTTTCTTTGTTCTTTGTCTGTGGTATCCTGTTCTATTTGGAATGGAATCTTCTAGAGAAAGATCAACCTCAGCAATCACCTTCATATCCACCGCCAACCTACCATTGGTCAATAAATTCACCCTTACCTTGCAGGATGGACAAGAGAGGTAAGATGCCGGAGTCCTGGTGGGAGGCATTGATTACCTGGAGAAATTCCTCAGGATTCAGGGAAAGGGAGCTCATTGACCAGGAGGTGAATGCTCAAGTCAGGTGCCATGGATATAGGGATGAATGACCTCAGATGGGTGATCAATGTGAGTGAATATACCTGACATTACTTGTCTTGCCCAGCCTCTCACACTGCTCAAATACCCCACCCCCCACCCCCCCACTCCCCAATAACCCACATGGCAACACACCTGGACACACAGACCTCAATCCTAACAGTCACTAACTCCACCTCATCCACACGCACGCCTTCCAATACTATTAACCTGGCACCCGCCTCTCACTGCTCCATAGAGAGTGTCATCAACAGCACTGTCAAGCGGCACTTACTCAGCAATAACCCGCTCACTGACACTCAGTTTGGGTTCCTCCAGGGTCACTCAGCTCCTGACCTCATTACAGTCTCGGTTCAGACATGGACAAAAGAGCTGAAAGCAAGAGGTGAGGTGAGGGTGACAGCCCATAACATCAAGGCAGCATTTGACCGAATGTGGCATCAAGGAGCCCTCGTAAAACTGGAGTCACTGGGAATCAGGTGGAAGACTCTCGGCTGGGTGGAGTTATACCCCTCACAAAGGAAGATCCAGGAGAAAACAGCAGTGTTTATCAGGAATCTCAGGAGGTGGAATGGTACCTCAGCAGGGAGGAGATAGGCTGGATCTGGGGATCTCGGGTGGGATTGGGAAATTGGTCAGTAATGGGTGTTAGTAGGTAAAAATCGAGTGCTGGATGCCTGTGTCAGAAGTGAACACACCTCACAGAATGCACTGCAGCAATGCCCAAAGTTCACCTCCACAGCCAAGCCCGACCCTCTGACTTTGATTCTCTGCCAAAGTCTCCTGAGCTTGTGTAATTACCTGAGTAAGCTGACCCTGCAGAATTGTGTAAGGTGAATGAGGTGTGACAGAGCAAAGCTCACAGCCATATCCTCCAATCTCGTACCCTGGACACAAATGATAAGAAACACCTTTCAGGTGAGATGTTAAACCAAGGCCCTGTCTGCTGCTCAGGCAGTTAGAGTCATAGAGGTTTACAGTATGGAAACTGGCCCTTGGGTCCAACTTGTCCATGCCGCCCTTTTTTTTTTAAAACCCCAAAGCTAATCCCAATTGCCCGCATTTGGCCCATATCCCTCAATTCCCATCGTACCCATGTAACTGTCTAAATGCTTTTTAAAAGACAAAATTGTACCCGCCTCTACTACTACCTCTGGCAGCTTGTTCCAGACACTCACCACCCTCTGTGTGAAAAAATTGCCCCTCTGGACACTTTTGTATCTCTCCCCTCTCACCTTAAACCTATGCCCTCTAGTTTTAGACTCCCCGACCTTTGGGAAAAGATATTGACTATCTAGCTGATCTGTGCCCCTCATTATTTTATAGACCTCTATAAGATCACCCCTCAGCCTCCTACGTTCCAGAGAAAAAAGTCCCAGTCTATCCAGCCTCTCCTTATAACTCAATCCATCAAGTCCCGGTAGCATCCCAGTAAATCTTTTCTGCACTCTTTCTAGTTTAATAATATCCTTTCCATAATAGGGTGACCAGAATTGCACACAGTAATCCAAGTGTGGCCTTACCAACGTCTTGTACAACTTCAACAAGACATTCCAACTCCTGTATTCAATGTTCTGACCGATGAAACCAAGCATGTCAAATGCCTTTTTCACCACTCTGTCCAGGAGCTATGAACATGTACCCCTAGATCTCTTTGTTCTGTAACTCCCTAACGCCCTACCATTGACTGAGTAAGTCCTGCCCTGGTTCAATCTACCAAAATGCATCACCTCACATTTGTCTAAATTAAACTCCATCTGCCATTCGTCAGCCCATTGGCCCAATTGATCAAGATCCCATTGCAATTGGAGATAACTTTCTTCACTGTCCACTATGCCACCAATCTTAGTGTCATCTGCAAACTTACTAACCATGCCTCCTATATTCTCATCCAAATCATTAATATAAATGACAAATAACAGTGGACCCAGCACTGATCCTTGAGGCACACCGCTGGTCACAGGCCTCCAGTTTGAAAAAACAATTCTCTACAACCACCCTCTGGCTTCTGTCAAGAAGCCAATTTTGTATCCATTTAGCTACCTCACCCTGGATCCCGTGAGATTTAACCTGATGCAACAACCTACCATGCGGTACCTTGTCAAAGGCCTTGCTAAAGTCCATGTAGACAACATCAACTGCACTGCCCTCATCTACCTTCTTGGTTACCTCAAGTTGGGAAAGATCTTTATCACGTTTGGAAGATGAACAAGGTCCTCCTGGGATGCAGGGCAATATTTACCCCTTAACCAATACTATCAGAAACACCGACCTTCACACTGATTTTTCTTTGTATTCTGATGGTTCCCTATGGCAGTGAACATACTTTGGGCGGCACTGTGGCACAGTGGTTAGCACTGCCGCCTCACAGCGCCAGGGACCCAGGTTCAATTTCAGCCTCGGGTCTGTGTGGAGTTTGCACATTCTCCCCATGTCTGTGTGCGTTTCCTCCAGGTGGTCCGGTTTCCTCCCACACTCCAAAGGTGTGTGGATTAGGTGGATTGGCCATGCTAAATTGCCCCTAGTGTTAGGGTGAATATGTGGGGTTAGGGGAAAAGTGCCTGGGTGGGATTGTGGTTGGTGCAGATTCGATGGGCCGAATGCCCTCCTGCTGTGCTGTAGGGATTCTATGAAGAGCAGTTTGACACATGCAGAAGAGGAGATTTGCTGTATAAAGCGAATTCACTCTTCCGCTCTCTACCTGTGCTTGCTCTCCTGCACCCCATTCTCATTCTCTCTCTCTGCTTTCACTCTCTGTCCTCTCTTCTTTTTCCTCACTTTTTCCCATGCTTGTGCTGTCTCTCTGCTCGGCCTTGAACCCAGTCTGGCCCGGGTAGACGTGACTCCAGCTCACAGCATTGACCTTTCCCTGCCCTCGAAAATGGCTGAGCAAGTCGCTGAGCTGCATTCACAAAGGTAGCTCACAACCATCTTTCTAAGGGAAATTTTGAGATGGGCAATAACCATTGATGTTACTGGCGCCGCTCACATCTAGAGAGTGAATCAAAAACACTCCAGACTCAATCCCAAAAATATTATTTTCTGAAAGGAATCTATCTGATTTAGATTTGAATGATTCAAGAAAGACTCCCAGCTTCACTTGCCCCCTGAGTTGACCAAGTTCAGATTGGCCCATGGTGAACAGTAGGCCTGTGGTTCAGGTTGGTCACCTCAGCAACAGCTGGAACCTTCAGAGAAAGGAGAAATAATGAAAAAGAAACAGGAGCCAGGGTTCTCGTTGTTTCTGGCAGTTTATTTGATTGGAGATGTTAGAAAACACTAGGCCAAGCTGCTGTTAGCTGACACCTCAGACACTAAGACTTTTAACTCAGCCCTTTATTTGTATATTTTCTGCAGGTTTTTTGCAAGTTGCTGCATCGTAGGAGTTTTAGTGTCTAAAGTATTTATCGAATCCTTACTCTTCATTACCAGCTCGTGGGCCTCATCGAATAACTCCTTGCCCACATCACCCTTGACTCGCTCGCGCCATGCGATGAGTTTGGGTCGTCCTTGCAAGGGGTCAAATCCAGTCCCCAGAGGCTGCAGAGGAAGAACAAGAGATTAAGAGTGAGAGATCTTACCCTCTCCTATTTCTCATCCATGTGCTGCTCCATGGCAACATCACCCTGAGGCTGGCCGTTAGTCTTCACATAGAGGGGAGGCAGTGGCATAGTGGTATTGTTACGGTGCTGGTAATCCAGAGTCCCAGGGTAATTCTCTGGGTACCTGGATTCAATTCCCTCCATGGCAGATGGACAACATGGTGGCACAGTGGTTAGCACTGCTGCCTCACAACGCCAGGGACCTGGGTTCGATTCCCGGCTTGGGTCACTGTCTGTGTGGCATTTGCGCGTTCTCCCTGTGTCTGTGTGGATTTCCTCCGGGTGCTCCGGTTTCCTCCCACAGTCCGGAAGACGTGTTGGTTAGACGCATTGGCCATGCTAAATTCTCCCTCAATGTACCCGAACAGGCGTCGGAGTGTGGCGACTAGGGGATTTTCACGGTAACTTCATTGCAGTGTTAATGTAATCCTACTTGTGACATTAATAGATAAACTTTTTTAAAACTTTAAACTTTAAGACCGGCTTCACAGAGGCCGGGCACTATTTTTAAAGGGCGCTCCAATCTCAAAGTGAAATTGAAGACTCATCTCCTTGCCCCCACGAACACCAGGACCCCCCCTTCATTGATGGCATGTATCCACCCCCCAAACATAGCACGGAGGCATCGAGGCCCTCCCAATGGCTCCACCTTCAGCCTCCCCTTGACACTGCTAGGTTGACACAGGGGGCAGTGCCAGCAATGTCCCCGACTACCCGTCAATGGCCTCCAAGTCCCCTGGCATCGCAATCATGACTAGTTTCCGTTTTTGGAAACGGGTAGTGATTAGTGTCAGGTTCCCGCTGCGTCTGAGGATCAATGAATCCCAGGAGCCGGGAGAATCTGGTTTAAACAAAGCATAGTGAAGTGAATATTTAAATCTAATTCTCTCCCTCTCTGGGCATGCACCAGATAACGTTGGGATGTGGGGGCCGGGACAATCCCAAAGGGGGTTCTCGCCAGTGCTAAATGCGCTAGGCCACTCCCCCGTGATTCCCCAACCCCGCGCGGCCCCAGCGCGATCACGCATGAGTGTGAGGGCCCGAGAATCCCCCCCCCCACCCCACCCCATCTCCTCCAGCCCCACAACCCCCTGAAATCTCAGCATTACTCTAATTCAGGCCTCTCGTGTATTCCAATCATAATTGCTCTACCATTGATGGCCGTGCCTTTAGTGTGGAAATCTCTCCTCTCTGCCTCTCCTTCCTGTTGAAGACACTTTCGAATACCTATCCCTGTCACCTGACCTAAAATCTCCTCACACATCTTGGTGCCATACTTTGTTTTATGTTGTTCTGAGAAGCACCTTGGAATATTTCATCACACTCAAGGTCCTGTATTTCATAAATTCATATGAAGATGGTGGAAGTTGACATTGACAACTGGAAGTCAGTCACTAGCCACTGTGACCTCTGGATGCTGAAAGTTTGTAAGGGCATTGGAAGAGGTGAGCAGAAACGAAAAGCTCCACTTGCGGAGTGGAGGATCCAGAGAAAACCCCGAGTCCAGCGAACCCTGCACCTTCTCTGCTCCCTTTATTCCTCTGTAGCAAATGTAGTGTTCAATGAATCATAGAATCATAGAATCCCTACAGTGCAGAAAGAGGCCATTCGGCCCATCGAGCCTGCACCGACCACAATCCCACCCAGGCCCTACCCCCATATCCCTACATATGGTTCCTGAGCCACATCCAGCAATGCTTAACACAGAGCTGACAATCATTGTCTTACAAGATGGAAGGCTGGCAGCAGTAAGTATACGTTGTTGTTGATGAGACTGGGACTGAGAGATTAGAGAGAGCGTGAAGATTGAGACTTGGAAATGAGTGAGTGAGTGAGTCTGGGATGGAGAGATGTGAGTGTTCCTCTGTGTTATATATTTAAATAGTTGCACTATTGCTTTAAGAGCCGGTCACATGATTCGATGGTGATGTGATTGGGGTGTTTCACAGGCTGCTTTTAGTTTCAGTTTCTGCTCTATACAAGGCCACAGCTCCTCATTAAACATTGTTTGCAAACCACATCTTTTTTCTTTTTGTTCAAATCCACAACTCCAAATATAGTTAGGACATTTGTCTAATGGACTGAGAGATGAGAGAGAGTGAGTGATTGAGTCTGGGATGGAACGATGTGAGCAATGAGAGTGAGTCTAGGGTGCAGAGAGGTGGAACTTACAAATCTGTAAAACAATGATTCTTACACCCCGACTGGGGAATGGGAAAGGAAATCTGTCAGAGGCTCACTTTCGATCACTGACCCGGAAGCTGGGCTGGGAAATGTAGATCTCAGGGGTAGAGAAAGTAGAGTCCATCATAGTCCAATAGGCAATGGGCATCCATTGAGTGATCTCAATGTGTCTCTTGGCCATTGAACAATGAAGGGTGGCCCAGGCTAATGAAAAAGAGCAGTTTGAGGAGTAAGTGTTTCATCCAATTTCTGAAAATTCTCTGGGTCCATCGAGACCAATTGGTGTCTTTGTGGGACTGCGGTTGGAAATATCATTGAGCTGCTTCCAATTCTCTCACCTGCATCAGTTCAACGAGTGCGACCAGGTCTGCCAGAGACACTTCCTGTCCCACAATGTACGGTTTGTCCTGAAGGAACTTATCCTCAAAGGTCTGGATTGATTTTTGCAGATCCGCCAGGGCCTCGTCCATTCTGTCCTTGGGAATTGGCTGTCCAGTTAAAGCTGGCAATAGGCTCTAGGATAAAGACATGAGGAGAGGTCAGCAGCACAAGGTGCTCCCACAGGAGGTAAGACACAGCCCTGAGGAACCTTCAGACAGCGGAAGACTGAACTCAGAAATTAGAATTGTGTTTAGTGAACCTTCAAACTCATTCACATTTTGCAAGTGTCAGTTAGAATCTAACTGGTAAAGATATCCCTCGACTATCAGTGTGTGTGTGTGTGTGTGTGTATCACTCTCCCTGGCCTAATCTTCCTATCTCACTTACGGTGGTCTCAACATCCAACAAATATCTCCACCCAAATAAAAATCCCGTCCCCAATAAAAATCCCATACCCAATAAACATCCCATCCTCAATAAACATCCCGTCCCCAATAAACATCCTCCTCCCCAATAAACATCCTCCTCCCTCAATAATCATCTCTTCCTTCCCCAGTAAACATCCCCTCTATTGAATAAACATCTCGCCCGTGCCCCAATAAATATTACTCCAGAAAATGGTCACTCCCCACAATGCGCAATTTGTGATCCCTCCAGTTAACAACCCCTCCCACCGCCCTCCCCCAGTGGAAAGCTCCGCTCAGTAAATAAGGCAGTAAATATCACCCAACTGGACATTTGCTAACAGTAATGATATAGTTATGCGTAAGGTGATTACACAGAAGCAGTAGACACACCAAAGGACTAAGAAATCACCTTTCCAAATCTATAGCCACAGTTGAAGCCTCAATCCCAGGAGCACAAAACAGAAAGTTAACACAAGAATTATCTTCCTGTTTAAACAACCTGATGGTCTGATTGGCAGGGGCCTTCTTCGAATGGACTGGCTGAGAGAGCTGTCCAAACATTCAAAACCACCACAAACAAACAATCATCAGCCTCTCTACAAACCAAACTGGCCCGTTTGCTGATCGCCTACAGAGTAACACCTCATGTCACCACAGATGTTACACCTGCCCAGGTACTGATGGAACAAGATTGGATCACATATTTCTGAATTTGACGGCGAGCGTGGAGATGAAACAGAACACACCAGAAGAAGCATTACGACTCGACACAAACAGAGAGGACATTTGAGGGGAAGACTTGGTATATGTAAAGAGCCATGGCACCAGTCTAAATTGGATCCATGGAATGGTCGTAACCAGAACAGGAAATAGACTTCCAAGGGAAAAGGGTAAAGAAATACATGGGCCATTCGAGAAGGAGAGAATCACACACAGAACCAGTGGGGCAGCCGCCCCAAGTATTCCAGTCAGTCATATTGCTCCAGATGAAATAATGCTACCGCAAGGAAGAGCCAAGTAATGTTCCAGTGGGAATTGGAGAGGTTCTCTGCACTGACGCACCTTCACAGATCGAGAGTCCACCCACTGAGGTTCAAACTGAAGTTACCTCTACTGCCAGAGCACCTGCTAGTGTTAGGGTCCTGGACCTGAACCGCAAGGTATATAGTGAAGTCGGGCTTAACACCAACTATTGTTCTGTTTGGTATAAATGTGAGGAGAGGATGCTTCGCTCCAGGAGTAATTCCACTGACAAATTAGGGATCTTTAATAGTAAAACAAACTTTATGTAATAACACAGTTTAACTACAATGCTAACAAATGAAGCATCTTAACTATTACCTGTTTGAACAAGATTTAAACATGAAAAGAAACAACTCTAGTTTCTAACTTATCACTGTTTCATTTCCAAATGAGAAACATTCTTCTTATAGACTCAAGACCACTTTAAATATAGTCAGCAACCATAAGTGTACTTGTTATAAGGGGTGTAGTCAGTCTTGAAGTTTTCAGAGAGGTTTTGAGTTTCAGAGCAGCTTGCAGACCTCTGTCTTTAAACAAACCCTGGCCAGAATCAAAAGCTGTTTTTCTCTGCCACATATCCAGCGCCTCCCATAAACCCACATTATCTCATGATCCTGCATACCAAGACCCACCTTCCTTTCCTTTATTTAAAAATCTCAGGGACCTTTTCTTTTTGTAAACAATAGCCCATTAGCTCTTTCCTAAGTATGGCTAAAATGAGTAATTATCCTGCTTTCCCAGCATCTTAGCTGTATTCCCTTCAAACATACTGACTGCCTGTAAAAAGCTGAACTTTAAAACAGCCCCCTAAAACATAAAAAATCAATATAGCAACTACTATTATAACACTAGTGAATTACAACGCTCACAAAGAATCAGGAAGTCCCCAGGTCAACTTCCCTTATAAGGTACTAGATTTGAGATCCATTTGTTATATAAAATTGTTATTGAAATGTATTAATTAGGAACTTAAAGGGGGAGGGATGGGGTAGCGTGCTTCTTTAAGGAGCAGGTTTTCGGCCAATCAGGCCAGAATGTGCAAATCCTGGAGTTGCGCGCAGGTTTTCTTTGCCAGTTAGGAATCTGGGGGCATTGAGTACACGAGGGAGCCTTTACATCACTTACTGCACAGAGTTACTTACCTTCATAAACCACTCATTCATTAATCTACTTGGTGGTCAACTGACTTTGCATGGTACTATAGTGTCATTCCCAGGAAAAATGGAGTGTCGGGAGTAATTCCTGAGAGGGGAATGTGAATCTGGCAGCTTGGCGGATTGTATTGATCCTTTACGAGAAATATACCATGAAAATTGCTGACTTTACCCTGAACATGAAAATCCTGGATCCCTGATAGCGAATGTTTGTGTGCTGCCAGGACAGGTATTCATCCACTCGAGCCCGTTTCTGTAGGTCAGCCGGGTACCAGTGGTCAGGAGTCTGGTATTTACCCGCCAGGTATTTCAGAATGGCCACACTGTGAAAGAGAGAGTTAGAGTCATCCTTGATTAGCATCACTCTCAGTCACTCCCCGTCAGAGTCCCTCCCCGTCAGAGCCCCTCCCCGTCAGAGTCCCTCCCCGTCAGAGTCCTTCCCCGTCAGAGCCCCTCCCCGTCAGAGACCCTCCCCGTCAGAGACCCTCCCCGTCAGAGACCCTCCCCGTCAGAGACCCTCCCCGTCAGAGTCCCTCCCCGTCAGAGACCCTCCCCGTCAAAGACCCTCCCCGTCAGAGACCCTCCCCGTCAGAGACCCTCCCCGTCAGAGCCCCTCCCCGTCAGAGTCCTTCCCCGTCAGAGACCCTCCCCGTCAGAGACCCTCCCCGTCAGAGACCCTCCCCGTCAGAGACCCTCCCCGTCAGAGACCCTCCCCGTCAGAGTCCCTCCCCGTCAGAGCCCCTCCCCGTCAGAGCCCCTCCCTGTCAGAGTCCTTCCCCGTCAGAGACCCTCCCCGTCAGAGCCCCTCCCCGTCAGAGACGCTCACTTCTCCCTCAGCGTCTCCCTCTGTCAGAGTCACTCTCTGATGTGGAGATGCCGGCGTTGGACTGGGGTAAACACAGTAAGAAGTCTAACAACACCAGGTTAAAGTCCAATTGGACTTTAACCTGGTGTTGTCAGACTTCTTGCAGAGTCTCTCTCTGTCAGAGTCTCTCTCTGTCAGTGTCTCCCTCTGTCAACATCTCCCTCTGTCAGAGTCACTCTCTGATGTGAAGATGCCGGCGTTGGACTGGGGTAAACACAGTAAGAAGTTTAACAACACCAGGTTAAAGTCCAACAGGTTTATTTGTGTGGCTTTTGCTACCAAATAAACCTGTTGGACGTTAACCTGGTGTTGTTAAACTTCTTACAGAGTCACTCTCTGTCAGAGTCTCCCTCTGTCAGAGTCTCTCTCTGTCAGAGTCTCTCTCTGTCAGAGTCTCTCTCTGTCAGAGTCTCCCTCTGTCAGTCTCCCTCTATCAGCATCACTCTCTATGTGTGTCTGTCAGAGTCACTCTCTTTGCCTCTCTTCCTTCAGCCGCACTGTGCTGAGTTTGCTCTTCATTCGGTTCTCTTTGCTCTGACCTTGTTTCTCTCACAGGCTACAGGTGGATGGAAAACTTTAAACAATGAACTTTAAGCTAGATTGAGCGTCAGATCAAGCCCAAGATGGGTTGCAATGCCTCATCCTGTCAGCTTGGACCTTGTTTGTTTCTCATGAGGGGATGATGAATTGGATTCAGTTGGATTTTGAATTTGGTTTTTGGAGCAAGCAAGGAATGGATTTGGGTTTGCCCGGTCCACTCTGAGCATTGGCTTTGTAACTTGAAGAGTGGAGTAAAAATCTAATTTATAAAATGTTCATGTGGGGATTTTCTGCAAGTTTCCCTCTGTTTTCGATGCTAAGTGACCCAAAGCACACAACACATCCCTCAACCCCAGTCCATTGATTTTTAATCTCCCCTCAATCTTTCTAGTTCAAAGGAGAAGAATACATCTGCTGGAGACTCTCGACATAACTGATGTCTCTAATCCCTGGCACCATGCTGGTATATCCTCCCCTACACTAACTCACTGGATCCTGACCTCCTTCCTATCTGATGGAATATGAAACAAGTCAGTTTATGAAGGTCCTGCCTGCTCTCTCGGTGGGTGTAACAGGTTCTGTTGGAGTATTTTGATGAGGAACAGGGAAGTTCCATCTGGTTTCTTGGCCAGTAATTATCCTTCAACCAACGTCATTAAAACAAATGGCCCAATCATTTCTCTCACTGAATTTCTGGGATCTTGCTGTGTATAGATTCAGTGCCACAATTCCTACATTACAACTGTGACTACATTACAGTGCAGAAGGAGGCCACTCAGCCCATCGAGTCTGCAGCAACCACAATCCTACCCAGGCCACATCCCCATAACCCCATGCATTTACCCTTGCTAGTCCCCCTGACACAAAGGGTAATTTAGCATGGCCAATCCACCTAACCCACACCTCTTTGGGCTGCGGAAGGAAACCGGAGCAGCCAGAGGAAACCCACGCAGACACGCGGAGAACGTGCAAACTCCACACAGACAGTGACCCAAGCCAGGAATTGAACCCAGGTCCCTGGCACTGTGAGGCAGCAGTGCTAACCACTGTACCACCGTGCCACCCTTTCCATTGGTTGCAGGATGCTTTGGGATGTCCGGGCATTCTGCAAAGCACTGGAGAGATTCTTTCTAAGACTTACCTTCTGCCCAAGGTAGCTTCACTTCCTCAGTTACTCTGCTTCAACAACCTTCATCGATTAACAATAAAATGCTGCTCTCTCAAACTCATCACCCACAATCCCCTCACCTTGGCCTGCACAGAATGTGTTTCGAGTTTGGGATTAGAAGCATATTCTCACCTCTCGCCCAGTGTGAAGTCTCCATCCTTTATCGTTGGCACCAGTCTCAGGGAATTAACCTTTCCAAGTTCCTCATTGAACTGTTCACCTGCAGAGCGCACAGGAACATCAGAAATAGAACTCACCAGTGAGCAGATATCACATCACGGCCATTGTAATGAGGAGCAGTGACAGTGATAGAGGGAGAGAGGGAGGGAGGGAGGGAGAGATGGAGAGAGGGAGAGATGGAGAGAGGGAGAGATGGAGTGATGGAGAGAGGGAGAGAAGGAGAGATGGAGAGAGGGAGTGATGGAGAGAGGGAGAGAGGGAGAGAGGGAGAGTGGATAGAGGGAAAGAGGGAGAGTGGAGAGAGGGAGAGAGAGACAGATGGATAGAGGGAGAGAGGGAGAGATGGAGAGAGGGAGAGATAGAGAGAGGGAGAGATGGAGACAGGGATAGAGGGAGGGAGGGAGGGAGAGAGGGATAGAGAGATAGATGGAGAGAGGGAGTGAGGCAGAGGGACAGAAACATGGAGAGAGGGAGGCACAGAAAGATGGAGAGAGGGAGAGAGAGACAGAGAGGAGAGAGGGTGACAGGAAGAAAGGGCGAGACGGAGGGAGATGGAGAGAGGGAGACGGGGATAGAGGGAGGGAGGGAGGGGGAAAGAGGGATGGAGGTAGGGAGGTAGGCAGACAGGGAGAGGGGAGACAGGCAGAGAGGGAGAGAGGGAAAGAGGCAGAGAGACAGATGGGGAGATGGGACAGAGAAAAGGGGGGGATGAGAAACAGGAGCAAAGGGATAGGAGTGAGGGTGAGGAAGAAAAATGAATATGCAAATGTTCACAATGCAAACAAACTATTTAACAAACAGTTTAACTGTGCTGAATGAATTCACTTAATTTTTACCAATTGAAATATTTAAACATGACAATTGTTAACTGCTAACCTTTCTTTATTAGTTCCAATTCAAGCAATAATCCTCTTATACACTTAAACTCCTCTTCAAAATCAGTTAGCAACACACTGGCTTACATGTTTGTACTTGTTTATCATCCTGCAGCCTTTTGAGCACCTCTGGAGGGAGACAGAGAGAGACAGCCCCAAACAGCAGCCTCCGGAGAGAGAGAAAGAAATGGAAAGACACTTCTTGCTTCTTTCTGGACCAGGCAGAAACTGACTATTTTAAAATCAAAGAGAACTGTGTGTTTTCCCTACAACTTAGCTCCACCCATTCACAGGACTCTGCCACTGTCAATGAACCTAATTAAACCCTACTCTGAAACCCCAGAGGGGAAACCAAATAAACAAAAATGCATTCACTCAAATTAAATAAACACATCCTAACTAAAATCAATCATTCGCCTGCATTCTCAGCATGGAGCAGGCAAATTGGCACCGTGTAAAACAGAGCTGAATTTTAAACATACCCCTCACAAGAAACATGATCTAAATACATTTCTTAAAGGCATGACCCCTGGACAGACACAGCCCACTGGACAGACACAGCCCACTGGACAGACACAGCCCACTGGACAGACACAGCCCACTGGACAGATAAATTCCCCTCCAACTCCATTTTCAAGTTTGCTGATGACACCATTGTAGTGGGTCAGATCTCAAACAATGACGAGACAGAGTACAGGAATGAGATAGAGAATCTGGTGGACTGGTGCGGCAACAATAATCTCTCCCTCAATGTCAGTAAAACAAAAGAGATAGTCATTGACTTGAGAAAATGTAGTGGAGAACATGCCCCTGTCTACAACGGGGATGAAGTAGAAAGGGTCGAGAACTTCAAGTTTTTAGGTGTCCAGATCACCAACAACCTGTCCTGGTCCCCCCATGCTGACACTATAGTTAAGAAAACCCACCAACGCCTCTACTTTCTCAGGAGACTAAGGAAATTTGGCACGTCAGCTACGACTCTCACCAACATTTACAGATGCACGACAGAAAGCATTCTTTCTGGTTGTATCACAGCTTGGTACGGCTCCTGCTCTGCCCAAGACCGCAAGGAACTACAAAAGGTCATGAATGTAGCCCAATCCATCACGCAAACCAGCCTCCCATCCATTGACTCTGTCTACACTGCCCACTGACTCAGAAAAGCAGCCAGCATAATCAAGGACCCCACGTACCCCGGACATTCTCTCTTCCACCTTCTTCCGTCGCGAAAATGATACAAAAGTCTGAGATCACGTACCAACCGACTCGAGAACAGCTTCTTCCCTGCTGCTGTCAGACTTTTGAATGGATCTACCTTGCATTAAGTTGATCTCTCTCTAACTCTAGCTATGATTGTAACACTGCATTCTGCACTCTCTTGTTTCCTTCTCTATGAACGGTATGCTTTGTCTGTACAGCGCACAAGAAACAATACTTTTCACTGTATACTAATACATATGACAATACTAAATCACATCAAAAGGCACAGTTTCCCCAGACAGGCACAGTCTCCCCAGACAGGCACAGTCTTCCTGGACTGACACAGTTTCACCAGACAGGCACTGTCTCCCGGACAGACACGGTCTCCCTGGACAGACACAGACTCCCCGGACAGGCACTGTCTCCCGGACAGACAAAGTCTCCCTGGACAGACACAGTCTCCCCGGACAGGCACAGTCTCCCCGGACAGACACTGTCTCCCCAGGCAGACACTGTCTCCCCGGAAAGACACTGTCTCTTGGGATAGACACAGTCTCCCCGAACAGACGCAGTCTCTCCAGACAGACACTGTCTCCCCGGAAAGACACTGTCTCTTGGGATAGACACAGTCTCCCCGAACAGACGCAGTCTCTCCAGACAGACACTGTCTCCCCGGAAAGACACTGTCTCTTGGGATAGACACAGTCTCCCCGAACAGACGCAGTCTCTCCAGACAGACACTGTCTCCCTGGACAGACACAGTTTCCCTGGACAGACACAGTCTCCCCGGACAGGCACAGTCTCCCCAGACAGACCTGTCTCCCCGGACAGACACAGATACCCTGGACAGACCTGTCTCCCCGGACAGACACAGTCTCCCTGGACAGACACAGTTTTCCCGGACAGACACAGTCTCCCTGGACAGACACAGTTTTCTCAGACAGACACAGTCTCCCTGGACAGGCACAGTCTCCCCGGACAGACAACGTCTCCCTGGACAGACACAGTTTTCCCGGACAGACACAGTCTCCCCGGACAGACACAGTCTCCCTGGACAGACACAGTCTCCCCGGACAGACACTGTCTCCCCAGACTGGCACTGGGCAGACTAAGGAAGCCACAGGTTAATGAAGTTTCCTCTTTGCTTTTGAGTATTATTAGACAACAGACAGCAAAGGCAAGTGTGAACTGAGCCCTGACATTCCACTGACCCTTACCTGCTAACAAATTAATAAGCTTAAACTCAAACGCTATCTTATTCTTCTTGGCAAAGATGTAGACTGCTCTACAGGGCTGAGAGTGCAGATCCAAATACAGCTCCAGACCCATGTTGTTCTTTAGGCAGTGCAGAGTAACAGCACTCAAGGCAGACTTTGCTTATATAAAGTCAATCCCTCCCCCAATTCCCAGCAGAACACTGGGTAGAAATAGAGACCAAAGATCAAGTGATATTAATCAAGGAAGGAGTGTGCGTTAGAGTTTACATCAGACGCTGATTCCCTCTGTCAACATATACCTTTACACACATGTTGTCATCTGGAGCTGCAGGCAGTTTTTGTATCTGCTCCAACATTATTTTCCATCACATGGTGATCTGGTTATGAATGCACCGTCAAATCTTGGAAAGGGATCCAGACTTTGGAGCCTCAGTTTCCGAGGCAGGGACATTATCCCAGAATAGCTACCACAAAGTGGATGACCTCACATTTATTCACATTATACTGCATCTGCCATGCAGATGTCCACACTTTCAGCCTGTCCAAATCATGCTGAAGCATCTCTGTATCCTCCTCACAGCTCACCCTCCCATCAGCTTTGTATCATCTGCAAATTTGGAGATAATACATTCAGTTCCCTCTTCCATATCATTCATATATAATGTGAACAGTTGGGGTCCTAGCACAGATCCCTGCGGAACCCCACTAGTCACTGAATGCCAATCACGAAAAAGACCCATTTATGCAACTCTTTGTGTCCTGTCTGCTAACCAGCTTTCTATCCATCTCAAGATATTACCTGCAATCCCATGGGCTTTAACTTTATAAAGTAGCCTCTCATGTCAGACCTTGTCGAAAGCCTTCTGAAAGTCTAAATAAACCACATCCACTAGTTCTCCCTGGTCAACTCTACTAGTTACATCCTCAAAGAATTTCAATAGATTCGTCAAGCATGATTTCCCCTTTGTAAACTGAGGCTCCAGAGTCTGGATCCCTTTCCAAGATTTGACGGTGCATTCATAACCAGATCACCATGTGATGGAAAATAATGTTGGAGCAGATACAAAAACTGCCTGCAGCTCCAGACGACAACATGTGTGTAAAGGTATATGTTGACAGAGGGAATCAGCGTCTTCTGTAAACTCTAACGCACACTCCTTCCTTGATTAATATCACTTGATCTTTGGCCTCTATTTCTACCCAGTTTTTTGCTGGGAATTGGGGGAGGGATTGACTTTATATAAGCGAAGCTGACTTTGTCTGATTATACCACTGCTTTCCAAATGCTGAGCTATGAAATCCTTGATAATGGACTCTAGCATCTTCCCCAGTACTGACGTTAGGATCACTGGTCTAGAGTTCCCTGTTTTCTCTCTACCTCCCTTTTTGAATAGTGGGCTTACATTAACTACCCTCCAATCTGTAGGAACTAGTCCAGAGTCCAAAGAATTTTGGAAAATAACCACCAATGGATCTACTATTTGCAGGTCCACTTCCTTAAGTACTCTGGGATGAAGATGATCAGGACCTGGAGATTTATCCACCTTCAATCCCATCAATTTCCCCAAAACCATTTCTCTACTAATGCTGATTTCCGTCAGCTCCTCACTAAAACATGTTTCTCTCAGCACTTCTGGTACATTATTCATGTCTTCCTTTGTGAAGACTGAAGCAAAGTTTGAATTTAATTCCTCAGCCATTTCTTTGTTCCCCGTTATTAATTTCCCTGTTTCTGACTGTAAGGGGCCTACATTCGTTTTTATCAATCTTTTTCTCTTTACATATCTGTAGAAACTTTTAGTCAGTTTTTATGTTCTCCACTGGCTTACTTTCATACTCTATTTTTCCCTTCTTTATCAATCTCTTGGTCCTCCTTTGCTGAATTTTAAACTGTTCCTAATTCTTGTGTCTGTTCAAATGGAGAGAAAAAACCTCAAAAGTGGCTGCCAAAAACTCACCTGACCTTTCACAACCGCAATGCGGTCAAACTTCTAGAAAGTTCCAAGTGGATTGCAAATAGATATATCTAGATATGTGAGGACATTTGAAATTCAATCTGTATTTTCACAAGGGCCAACAGAAACCTGTTGATAGCATCTTCCTTGGAGATGTGGACAGCTCTTTTGTTGTTTTCCTTTATCCTGGTATTCTTACAAAATGTTCTGATGAGTACAAGATGAAAAGCTTCGACATGTCCCTTTTTGTCACCACATCTACGTTCTGTATTGCTAAATGATTGATGGTGTCATGGTAGTGCTACTGGGTCGTAATCCAGAGATCCAGGGTAATCCAAAGATCCAGGGTAATGTTCTGGGGACCCGGGTCCAAATCCCACCACAGCAGATGGTCAAATTTCAATTCAATAAAAATCTGGAATTAAGAATCTACTGATGATCATGAAACCATTGTCGATTGTCGTAAAAACCCATTTAGTTCACTAATGTCCTTTAGGGAAGGAAATCTGCCATCCTTACCCGGTCTGGCCTACATGTGACTACAGACCCACAGCAATGACTTTCAAATACCCTCAGGGGGGGCAGTAAATGCTGGTCCAGCCAGCGACACCCACATCCCATAAACAAATAAATTAAAAACATAGCTCTTGCCTCACGAAAGCTGGAAGAATTAGATATTTAAAAGGTTAATTACCTTGACGAAACGACAATGGATAGGACTATTCCCAGTAAGAAGTTTAGCAACACCAGATTAAAGTCCAGCAGGTTTATTTGGTAGCAAAAGCCACACAAGCTTTCGGAGCTCCAAGCCCCTTCTTCAGGTGAATGGGAATTCTGTTCACAAACAGGGCATATAAAGACACAGACTCAATTTACATGAATAATGGTTGGAATGCGAATACTTACAGCTAATCAAGTCTTTAAGATACAAACAATGTGAGTGGAGAGAGCATCAAGACAGGCTAAAAAGATGTGTATTGTCTCCAGACAAGACAGCCAGTGAAACTCTGCAGGTCCAGGCAAGCTGTGGGGGTTACAAATAGTGTGACATGAACCCAATATCCCGGTTGAGGCCGTCCTATTAGGACTATTCCCCCAGACCTGTGAGAACCCAATACTGAATTTGGAAGGATGATTTGACTGTCTGGAATCGCATCCATCGAGGTTTGAGCTGTTTAAAGTCTGGCTGAGGAACACAGGAGTCCCCTGGAGGGGAGCACCAGCCCACAGCTCTCAGTGAACTAACTGTGAATCAAAGCAGAGAGCTGGTCACTCCCCAGAACGGGAGCAGTTCCAGTGAAAAACTCACCTTTACCCGGTTTAAGAATGAAGTTTTTCTGCCGGTTATTTTCAAATTGAAGCATCCATAGATACATGCGCACTCATATGTATATGCACACACATGCCCATATGCACATAGATACACACATGATGGGTTGGGGAGTGTGTGTGTGGGGGAGTGAGTGTGTATGTGTGGGGTGGGGGAGTGTGTGTGAGGGGGGTGGGGAGTGTGTGTGTGTGTAGGGAGGTGGGGAGTGTGTGTGTGTGTGTGTGTGTGGGGGGGGGGTGAGGGAGTGTGTGCAGTGGGGTGGGGAGTGTGTGTTGTGGTGAACCATTGTTGGTTCCCACTAGATAGTACTGAGCCAGGGTCTGGCCAATACTACAAGTATGTATATATGTTGCTGTTGGGATTAGGGATGGGTTGTTCTACTTGTTGCTGTTGGGGTTAGGGTTGGGCTGTTACACCTTGTATTATAGTTATTGTGGTACATCCCAGTCGGGCTCCGCCTCCTGGGAGAGGTATAAAGGTCTCTGCTCTGTCTGGGACCCCTCAGTCTGGGATCATGTATATAATTAGTAGCTTCATTGTTACAGCAAATAAAAGCCTTTATTTCCTGAGCAACTCAAGCCTCGTGTGTGATAACGCGCATCAATTTTATTTGCTGTAAATAAACTCTCGTCGAAAAAAAAACGTTATAGAGAGAGTATGGAGCAGATACTGAAGCCTGAACGCCTTACACTAGATCCACGTGCGGTCGGCGCCTCTAACACCTTCGACCACTGGTTGAAATGTTTTGAGGACTACCTGGCAGCCTCTGCAGCGGTCACCACAGATGATGACAGACTCCGGGTCCTCCATGCGAGGGTAAGCGACACCGTCTACCTCGTGATCCGTGCGGCCACCGACTACACAAAGGCCCTCGAGCTTCTTAAGAAGCGTTATATTAAACCGCCCAACGAAATGCACGCCCGTTACCACTTAGCCACTCGACGACGGCAGTCCGGCGAAACGATGGAAGAGTACGCGAACGAGCTCCTACAGCTAGCCAGGGGCTGTAACTGCAAAGCAGTGTCGGCTGAGCAGAATATGAACGACCTCGCTCGGGATGCGTTTGTGGCGGGAGTCGGATCATCTTACATCCGACTCAGACTACTGGAGAAAGGTAATCTTGACCTCACTAAGGCAATAGAACTAGCGGATATGTTGGAGATGGCCTCCAAAAGCCTAGTATTGTACCCTGAAGACCACGTGGAGACAACGTGGCAGGAGCAGTCGCTGATCCCTCCTCGTCCCTCGGGTTCGAAAAGCTGCGTGATGGCGTGCTCACACTCGGGCCAGACGACGGCAGCAGCTCCGGGCGGCCCGCGGTGTTACTTCTGTGGGGGAGCGAAGCATACTCGGCAACGGTGTCCCGCTAAAGCTGTGTTGTGCTCCGCCTGCGGTAAGAAGGGGCACTATTCGAAAGTGTGCCGATCTAAATCTGCTTCTCGGAACAGCAGTGCGGCCTGCGATACCTCGGAGCCCGGTTCTTCGTCGTCGGCATCGTCGAGGGTTTCGTCCACGTGCGAGGCCAGGACGACGCCATTACGGTCGACGGAGTCGGAGAGGTGTGACCACCTGGGGTCGCTGAGTTTGGTGCCATCACCCACGTGCGACCTATGGGAGCGGCCATGTTGGTCAGCACCGACCACGAACGACCAGCAGGGGTCATCCTCGTCAATCTCAGCCGCCTGCAGTGGCGCTCATGAACTAACGGTGGCGTCGATCATCCTGGACCAGACCAAGCCTCATAGACTTGACAAGTCTATGATGGACATTCAGGTAAACGACCACTTGATTTATTGTCTGTTTGACAGCGGGAGCACTGAGAGTTTTATCCACCCAGACACTGTGAAGCGGTGTGGACTCCGGATTCAACCTGTCAAACAGACAATTTCTATGGCATCAAGGTCCCGGTCTGTCACCATGCTAGGGAGTTGCGTGGTAACTTTAACGGTGCAAGGCACAGTTTACGAGCGTTTCAAGCTCCTGGTGTTGCCGCACCTTTGCGCGCCAATACTTCTCGGACTAAACTTCATGGTCCACTTGAGGAGTGTAACCCTACAGTACGGTGGGCCACTCCCTTCGCTTTCAGTGGGAGAACAGCAGCCTCCAAATTGCCCAACGCCTGTAGCCTCTCGACGCTGAAGATTACCACACCCTCCCTGTTCCAGAATCTTGTGCCAGGCTGCAAGCCCATTGCGACTAAGAGTAGGCGTTACAGCGCTGAGGGTCGGATCTTCATTCGATCTGAAGTTCAGCGGCTCCTCAAGGAAAGGATCATACAACCTAGCGCTAGTCCGTGGAGAGCGCAGGTCGTGGTGGTCAAGAGTGGGAACAAACCCCGGATGGTCATTGACTATAGTCAGACCATTAATAGATACACGCAGCTGGATGCGTATCCCCTCCCGCGCATATCTGACATGGTCAATCAGATTGCGCAGTACCGGGTGTTCTCCACCATAGACCTCAAGTTTGCCTACCACCAACTCCCCATTCGCCCAGAGGACCGACAATACACGGCTTTTGAGGTGGATGGTCGCTTGTATCACTTTCTCAGGGTTCCCTTTGGTGTCACCAATGGGGTCTCGGTCTTCCAGCGTGCTATGGACCGAATGGTGGACCAGAATGGGCTGCGGGCTACCTTCCCGTACCTGGATAACGTCACCATCTGCGGCCATGACCAGCAGGACCACGACACAAATCTCCTGAATTTCCTACGCACTGCATCTCGCCTGAACCTGACCTACAACAGGGAGAAGTGTGTGTTTCGTACGCGCCGCTTAGCCATCCTCGGATACGTGGTGGAAAACAGGGTCATTGGCCCTGATCCAGACCGTATGCGTCCCCTCCTTGAACTTCCCCTGCCCACTAGTGCAAAAGCACTGAGAAGATGCTTAGGCTTCTTCTCTTATTATGCACAGTGGGTCCCCAATTACGCGGACAAAGCCCGTCCGCTCATCAAGTCCACTTCTTTTCCCCTAACACCAGAGGCCCGATTGGCCTTTGATAAGCTAAAAGCCGACATCGTGAAAGCCACGATGCACGCTGTTGATGAGTCCATCCCCTTTCAGGTGGAGAGCGATGCATCTGATTTCGCCCTGGCCGCCACACTTAACCAGGCGGGCAGGCCTGTCGCCTCTTTTTCCCGCACCCTCCAAGGCCCCGAAATTCGGCATTCAGCGGTGGAAAAGGAGGCCCAGGCCATTGTGGAGGCCGTCAGGCACTGGCGCCATTACTTGGCGGGAAAACGGTTCACCCTGATCACGGACCAGCGGTCCGTGGCGTTCATGTTTAATAACACGCTGAGGGGCAAGATCAAGAACGACAAGATCTTGCGGTGGAGAATTGAACTCTCCACCTATAACTATGACATCATGTATCGTCCAGGGAAACTCAATGAGCCCTCGGATGCCCTCTCGCGTGGAACATGCGCCAGTATACAGGAGGACCGTTTGCAGGCTCTCCATAATGACCTATGCCATCCTGGGGTCACTCGGCTCTACCACTTTATAAAAGCCCGCAATCTGCCCTACTCGGTGGAGGATGTCAGGTCCATAACAAGAAGCTGTCGGGTATGCGCGGAAGGCAAACCGCATTTTTACCGACCTGACCAGGCACAATTAGTCAAGCCACTCGTCCCTTCGAAAGACTGAGTGTCGATTTTAAGGGCCCCCTTCCCTCGACAGATCGGAATGTGTACTTCCTCAACATCATTGACGAGTACTCGAGATTCCCTTATGTTATTCCCTGCTCTGATACATCCGCTGCCACGGTTATCAAGGCATTCCGTGATCTTTTTACCCTGTTCGGGTACCCCAGCTACATTCACAGTGACAGGGGCTCGTCGTTCATGAGCGATGACTTGAGGCAATACCTGCTCTCTACGGGATTGCCTCTAGTAGAACCACGAGCTACAACCCTAGGGGTAACGGACAGGTGGAACGTGAGAATGCTACAGTCTGGAAGGTTGTTTTACTGGCGTTGAAGTCAAAAAGCCTTCCAGTCTCCCGTTGGCAAGAGGTGCTCCCTGATGCGCTCCATTCCATACGCTCACTCCTGTGTACGGCAACCAACGCTACTCCCCATGAGAAGCTGTTTTCATTCCCTCGGAAGTGTTCCTCTGGGACCTCATTACCGTCTTGGTTGACGTACTCAGGACCTGTCCTCCTGCGGCGACATGTAAGGGCCCGCAAGTCCGACCCATTGGTCGAACAGGTCCATCTCCTCCACGCCAACCCTCAGTATGCCTATGTGGCATACCCTGACGGGCGAGAGGGCACGGTCTCGATCCGAGACCTGGCGCCAGCAGGGGACGTAGAAACCCCTGTCGCTCCCATACCCCCTGTTACAAACCCCATAACTCTTGTTTCCCCTCCGGACACGGCGCGGGCAGCATCGGGACCATTGCTTAACCCTTTTACTCCCGTGTACAGCTTGCCTGAGTCCAGAGGATGGTCGCCACTTCAGGGCGTGTCGGAACTCCATGGATTACCATCACCTCAGGATCAACCGGCCCGTGGGACTGTGGAGGAACAGCTGGACATCGCCTTGGGGAGAACGCCACCGTGAGTGCCTACTCCGGTGTCATCGCCGGTATTGAGGAGGTCACAACGACGGTGCGGTCCCCCTGACCGTCTGAACTTATCGACTGATGACAAACTATTCTGTTTTTTTGTACCCCGCCGGCCTTTGTCTTCAAAGGAGGGGTGAATGTGGTGAACCATCGTTGGTTCCCACTAGATAGTACTGAGCCAGGGTCTGGCCAGTACTACAAGTTTGTATATATGTTGCTGTTGGGGTTAGGGCTGGGTTGTTCTACTTGTTGCTGTTGGGGTTAGGGTTGGGCTGTTACACCTTGTATTATTGTTATTGTGGTACATCCCAGTCGGGCTCCGCCTCCTGGGAGAGGTATAAAGGTCACTGCTCTGTCTGGGACCCCTCAGTCTGGGATCGTGTATATAATTAGTAGCTTCATTGTTACAGCAAATAAAAGCCTTTATTTCCTGAGCATCTCAAGCCTCGTGTGTGATAACGCGAATCATCTGTGTGGGGGAGTATGTGTGTGGGTGGGATTGTGTGTGAGGGGAGTGTGTGTGTAGGGGTGAGAAGTGTGTGTGGGGGGGCAGTGTGTGTGGGGGGAGTGTGTGTGTGTGTGTGTGGAGGGTGCCGGTGGAGGGTGTATGTGTGGGTGGGGTGTGTGTGGGTGGGGAGTGTGTGTGGGTAGGGTGTGTGTGGGGAGTGTGGGTGGGTGGGGAGTGCATGTGGGTGAGGAGAGTGTGTGTGGGGTGTGTGTGTGTGTGTGTCAGGGGGGAGTGTGTGGGGGGGGAATGTGTGGGGTGGGGAGTGTGTGGGTGGGGAGTGTGTGTGGGGTGGGAGTGTGTGTGGGGAGTGTGTGTGTGTGTGTGGGGGGGGAGTGTGTGTGGGGAGTGTGTGTGTGTGTGGGTGGGGAGTGTGTGTGGGGGAGGTGAGTGTGGATGGGGGGTGTGTGTGTGGGTGGGGAGTGTGCGTGGGGTGGCAGTGTGTGTGGGGAGTGTGTGTGTGTGTGTGTGTGGGTGGCAAGTGTGTGTGGGGGGGGGTGCTTGGGGATGGGGGGTATGTGTGTGGGGGGAGTGTGTGTGGGGGGAGTGTGTGTGGGGGGTGTGCGTTTGAATGGGGGGTGTGTGTGTGGGGGGAGTGTGTGTGGGGGGTGTGTGTGTGGGGGGTGTGTGTGTGGGGGGGGTGCGTGTGGATGGGGTGTGTGTGTGGGTGGGGAGTGTGTGTGTGGGGGGGGTGCGTGTGGATGGGGTGTGTGTGTGGGTGGGGAGTGTGTGTGTGGGGGGGTGCGCGTGGATGGGGGGTGTGTGTGTGGGTGGCGAGTGTGTGTGTGGGGGGGGTGCGTGTGGATGGGGGGGTCTCGGGTTTACTCCTGGGCTGATTTCCTGAGACCAGTGGATCATCCCAGTTTCCCCCAATCCCAGCGGGATCTCTGTCTGTGAGTGAGCCGATTGGTCCCAGGTATTGATCTCTGGTTCGATCTATTAGTGAGGGGGTGAGGAATCTCCCAGCCTGTGATCCGGGAAGGAGGGTCTGTTCCGCAGTCGGTGTTTGCGGGATTGTGAAATGGGAATGTGAGGGTGGGAATTTCTGAGATTACTGTCAAGGTGAAGTCTGGATCTCCCTCTAGTGAGAAGTCTAACAACACCAGGTTAAAGTCCAACAGGTTTATTTGGTAGCACAAGCCACCAGCTTTCGGAGCGCTGCTCTTTCATCAGGTCACCTACCTGATAAAGGATCAGCGCTCCGAAAGCTAGTGGCTTGTGCTACCAAATAAACCTGTTGGACTTTAACCTGGTGTTGTTAGACTTCTTACGACATTCACCCAGCCAGCTCACACTTCTCCCTCTGACACCGAGGCCCCGCACACTGCGCTGAGAAGGTGGGGGCGAGGGAGGGGGGGGGGCGGGGGGGTGGGAGCGAGGGTGGGGATGGGGGAAAAGGGACTTCTTGCTACATTGCACAGAGCGCCAATGAGACGGCACCTGGCACACTGCACAGCTCTGGTCTCCTTGTTGAGGGGGAGAGAGATTGGCATTGGAAGCTGTTCAGAGAGGGTTCACTGGGCTGATCCCTGAGGTGACAGGGTTGTCTTATCAGGAAAGGCTGAATAATTTGGGCCTGTACTCACTGGTGGTTAGAAAAGTGAGAGGCAATCTTATTGAAATGTAACTTTCTGAGGGGACTTGACAGCGTAGATGCTGAGAGAATGCTTCCCTTGTGAAGGGCAGAGAGGGAGAGGGGCAGAGAGAGGGAGGGGCAGAGAGAGGGAGCGGCAGAGAGAGGGAGGGGCAGAGAGAGGGAGGGGCAGAGAGAGGGAGGGGCAGGGGGAGTGAGAGGGGGGGCAGAGAGAGGGAGGGGCAGAGAGAGGGAGGGGCAGAGATAGGGAGGGGAGAGAGAGGGAGGGGCAGAGAGAGAGAGGGGAGAGAGAGGGAGGGGCAGAGAGAGGGAGGGGAGAGAGAGGGAGGGGCAGAGATAGGGAGGGGAGAGAGAGGGAGGGGCAGAGAGAGGGAGGGGCAGAGAGAGGGAGGGGCAGAGAGAGGGAGGGGCAGCGAGAGGGAGGGGCAGAGAGAGGGAGGTGAGAGAGAGGGAGGGGCAGAGATAGGGAGGGGCAGGGAGAGGGAGGGGCAGAGAGAGGGAGGGGCAGAGAGAGGGAGGGGCAGAGAGAGGGAGGGGCAGAGAGAGGGAGGGGCAGAGAGGGAGAGGGGTGTGGTGGACTTCAGTTGTGCCTTTGTCCTGCCTGGACCACCGTTGTGTGTTTGTTATGCCTGGACACATCCCCTGCCGGCTCGGCTCCTCCCCTTGTCACCTAGTATAAAGGTGGCTGTCTCCTCCCCCTTGTTCAGTTCGGGTCGGTTACCTGTTGGGATGTGCTCCTGGTTCTGTAATGAATAAAAGCCTACAGTTGTATTGGCACACAAGTAGTCTTTTGCCTAATTGATAGCGCATCAATTTTATTCATAACATTTGACCGACATGGAGCAGCTTTTAAAACCCGACAAGTTAACATTAGACCCTCAAGAGGTCGGAGTCTCTGATAGATTTGACCATTGGCTGGACTGCTTTGAAACATTCATCGACGCCGCTGCGGTCATCGACTCCGACGGCGATAAGCTCCACTAGCTCCGCGCCCGGGTAAGCGATGCAGTCTACGGTATCTTCCGGGACGCTACTACATACGCGGACGCTATAGAACTCTTAAAAGGGCAGTTTCGAAAGAGCCCTAACGTGGTCTACGCCAGACATCTCCTGGCTACTCGCAAGCAGCAGCCAGGAGAATCGTGCGCCCAGTTTCTGCGCGCCCTGCGGGTCCTAGCTCGAGCTTGTGACTGTAAGGCTGTTTCAGCCGCTCAGAACATGGAGGACCTGATCCGGGACGCCTACGTCACGGGTATTGAGTCTACTTACATCCGGCAGCGTCTGCTTGAACAGGAGTGCCTGGATCTCCAGAAAACGGCCACAATGACTGAATCGCTAGAAGCGGCCTCTCGCAATCTCGGGGCCTACCCCGCATCCCGTTCCGGCGACGGTTCCACCGCGACGGCTGTTCCAGCGGGGCCCAAATGCGACTTTTGCGGCCTATCCAAGCATCCTCGGCGTCGCTGCCCGGCGAAGGATGCGATCTGCTCCGGATGCGGTAAGCTAGGCCACTTCGTCAAAGTCTGCCGGGCGAAGCTGATCGCGAAGCCTCGTGGCGCCACGTGTGTTCCGCGGGTGCCGCCATCTTTAATGCAGTCAGCGGCTGCGCGCGAATCACCATCTTTGATGCAGTCGCCGGATGCGCGGGAATCGCCATCTTTGATGCCGTCATCAAGGTGCGCCGAGCGGGAAACTTTATCCGTGACATCATCAGACGCGGACGAAGATGGATTCTTACTGGATTTGCCTGGACCAGTCGCAGCCTCATCAACTCTCCAAGTCAATAATGGAGATCAAGGTAAATGGTCATGCAGAAAACTGCCTGTTCGACTGCGGGAGCACAGAAAGTTTTATACACCCTCGCACAGTGCGTCGATATGCCCTTCCCGTGCGACCCTGGAGCCAGACCATCTCCATGGCCTCGAATTCTCACTCAGTGGAGGTCCTCGGGTGCTGTTGGGTGACGCTGACGGTACAGGGCACAGTCTACGAGTGTTTTCGGCTCCTCGTGCTGCCGCGACTCTGCGCAGCTGTACTGCTGGGGTTAGATTTCCTCACCCATCATAGGAGCGTCACTTTGCAGTACGATGGCCCTTATCCCCCGCTCTCCGTCTGCAAGGCGCCGTCACGGCAGCGCCCCTCACGCACCACCTGCAGTCTCTCGACCCTCAAGATTACCCCCCCTCCCCCATTATTTGATAACCTCACCCCGGATTGCAGGCCTATAGCCACCAAGAGTAGGCGCTATAGTGCGGAAGACCGGGCCTTCATTCGGTCCGAAGTACAACGTTTGCTCCAGGAAGGGATTATCCAGGCCAGCACCAGCCCCTGGAGGGCGCAGGTGGTCGTAGTTAAATCAGGGGAGAAACACCGCATGGTGATTGACTACAGCCAGACCATAAACAGGTATATCCAACTATATGCGTATCCTCTTTCCCGTATCGCGGACATAGTCAACCGCATCGCGCACTATAGGGTTTTCTCTACGATTGATTTAAAATCGGCTTACCACCAGCTCCCTATCCGCTCGGAGGATCGCCCATATACTGCCTTTGAGGCGGACGGTCGCCTCTACCAGTTCCTCCGAGTCCCCTTTGGTGTCACCAATGGGGTCTCAGTTTTCCAGCGGGCCATGGATCAAATGGTAGACCAGCACGGGCTACGGGCCACTTTCCCGTATCTGGATAACGTCACCATCTGCGGCCATGACCTGCAGGACCATGATGCCAACTTACAAAAATTCCTCCGGACTGCCACTCTCCTGAACCTGACATATAATGAGGCGAAGTGTGTTTTCCGGACACGCCGCCTCGCCATCCTTGGGTACGTGATAGAAAATGGTGTCCTTGGCCCCGACCCAGCCCGTATGCGTCCCCTTATGCAGCTTCCCCTCCCTACTACCCTCAAAGCACTAAGGAGATACCTGGGCTTCTTCTCCTATTATGCCCAGTGGGTTCCCCGTTACGCGGATAAAGCCCGTCCGCTCCTAAAATCGACCTCTTTACCCCTGGCGGAGGAGGCCTGTCGGGCCTTCGACGACATCAAAGCGGACATCGCGAAGGCCGCGATGCACGCTGTGGACGAATCCATCCCATTCCAAGTGGAAAGTGATGCGTCTGACTTTGCCCTAGCCGCCACCCTTAACCAAAGGGGCCGTCCGGTGGCCTTTTTTTCCCGGACCCTACAAGGCCCTGAGATTCGACACTCCTCGGTTGAGAAGGAGGCCCAGGCCATCGTGGAAGCCGTCCAGCACTGGCGCCATTATCTGGCGGGCCAATGGTTCACTTTAATTACGGACCAGCGGTCAGTTGCCTTCCTGTTTAACACCAGGCAAAAGGGCAAGATTAAGAATGACAAGATCTTGCGGTGGAGGATTGAGCTCTCCACCTACAGATATGACATCATGTACCGGCCCGGGAAGCTCAATGAGCCCCCAGACGCCCTGTCCCGTGGATCATGTGCCAGCGCCCAACTGGACCAGCTACAGTCCCTCCATAACGACCTCTGTCACCCGGGTGTCACCAGATTTTTCCACTTTGTCAAAGCTCGTAACCTGTCCTACTCCCTCGAGGAAGTCCGGACGATTACCAGGCAATGCAGGGTCTGCGCTGAGTGCAAACCGCAGTTCTACCGGCCAGGTAGGGCGCACCTTATAAAGGCCACTCGCGCGTTTGAGCGCCTCAGCATTGATTTTAAAGGCCCCCTCCCCTCCTCTAACCACAATGTTTATTTCCTGAATGTCATCGATGAATACTCGCGTTTCCCTTTTGCCTTCCCCTGCCCGGACATGACCACGGCTACGGTGATTCAGACCCTGAACACGCTCTTCACCCTGTTCGGCTTTCCATCCTATATTCATAGCGACCGTGGGTCCTCTTTCATGAGTGACGAGCTGCGGCAGTACCTGCTCACCAAAGGCATTGCCTCCAGCCGCACCACTAGCTATAACCCCAGGGGTAATGGTCAAGTAGAGCGGTAGAACGCAATGGTCTGGAAGGTTGTTATATTAGGGCTACAGTCTAGGGGCCTTCCAGTCAGCCGTTGGCAAGACGTCCTCCCCGACGCATTACATTCAATTAGGTCACTCTTGTTTACAGCGACCAATACGACCCCTCACGAGCAGATGTTCACTTTCCCCAGAAAGTCCTCCTCGGGTACTTCGCTCCCGGATTGGCTGATGTCCCCGGGGCCCGTTCTGCTTCGGAAGCATGTCCGGACCCATAAGGCAGATCCCTTGGTCGAGGAGGTCCAACTGCTCCACGCTAATCCTCAATACGCTTATGTAGTGTACCCTGATGGGCGGGAGGACACGGTCTCTGTCCGCGACCTGGCACCTGCAGGTGCCCCTGAGGCCACCACGACCCTCCGCCCCACTGTCCCTTGTGTTGTGCGCCCAGAGCCCGCTACGGCCCTCCAGCCCCCAGCCCCAGTTCTCACTGTTCTCCATACACCACCAGGGCCACTGCTCACTCCTCTCGCCCCTATGTACAGCTCGCTTGAGTCGCCGGAGCCGTCGCCACGCAGTACCCAACGACTGGGACGGGACAACGGATCGGTCCGCTTAACACCACTTGGCGCCTCCTCTCGACGCTCACTGTACGGAACCTGGACTGACATCGCTCCCTGCTCGGACGACTCTGCGACCTGCACTACGACGATTGCGACGGCGGATCAAGCCACCGGTTTGTCTGGACTTGTAATATTGTTTCCGCTTCACCCCCGTGTTGTTTTTTTTAAAGGAGGGGCGAATGTGGTGGACCTCAGTTGTGCCTTTGTCCTATATGGACCACCGTTGTGTGTTTGTCATACCTGGACACATCCCCTGCCGACTCAGCTCCTCCCCTTGTCACCTAGTATAAAGGTGGCTGTTCCCTCCCCCTTGTTCAGTTCGGGTCGGTTACCTGTTGGGATGTGCTCCTGATTCTGTTATGAATAAAAGCCTACAGTTGTATTGGCACACAAGTAGTCTTTTGCCTAATTGATAGTGCATCAAGGGGCAGAAAGGGAGAGGGGCAGAGAGAGGGAGGGGCAGAGAGAGGGAGGGGCAGAGAGAGGGAGGGGCAGGGGGGAGTGAGAGGGAGAGGCAGAGAGAAGGAGGGGCAGAGAGAGAGAGGGGCAGAGAGAGAGAGGGGCAGGGGGGAGTGAGAGGGAGAGGCAGAGAGAAGGAGGGGCAGAGAGAGAGAGGGGCAGGGGGGAGTGAGAGGGAGAGGCAGAGAGAAGGAGGGGCAGAGAGAGGGAGGGGCAGGGGGGAGTGAGAGGGAGAGGCAGAGAGAAGGAGGGGCAGAGAGAGAGAGGGGCAGAGAGAGAGAGGGGCAGGGGGGAGTGAGAGGGAGAGGCAGAGAGAAGGAGGGGCAGAGAGAAGGAGGGGCAGAGAGAGAGAGGGGCAGGGGGGTGTGAGAGGGAGGGGCAGAGAGAAGGAGGGGCAGAGAGAGAGAGGGGCAGAGAGAAGGAGGGGCAGAGAGAAGGAGGGGCAGAGAGAAGGAGGGGCAGAGAGAAGGAGGGGCAGAGAGAGAGAGGGGCAGAGAGAAGGAGAGGCAGAGAGAAGGAGGGGCAGAGAGAAGGAGGGGCAGAGAGAGGGAGGGGCAGGGGGGAGTGAGAGGGAGGGGCAGAGAGAAGGAGGGGCAGAGAGAGAGAGGGGCAGAGAGAAGGAGGGGCAGAGAGAGAGAGGGGCAGAGAGAAGGAGGGGCAGAGCGAGGGAGAGGCAGAGAGAGAGAGGGGCAGAGAGAGAGAGGGGCAGAGAGAAGGAGGGGCAGAGAGAGAGAGGGGCAGAGAGAAGGAGGGGCAGAGAGAAGGAGGGGCAGACAGAGGGTGGGGCAGAGCGAGGGTGGGGCAGAGAGAAGGAGGGGCAGAGAGAGGGTGGGGCAGAGAGAGGGAGGGGCAGAGCGAGGGTGAGGCAGAGAGAAGGAGGGGCAGAGAGAGGGTGGGGAAGGAGGGAGGGGCAGAGAGAAGGCGGGGCAGAGAGAGGGTGGGGCAGAGAGAGGGTGGGGCAGAAAGAGGGTGGGGCAGAGAGAGGGTGGGGAAGGAGGGAGGGGCAGAGAGAAGGCGGGGCAGAGAGAGGGTGGGGCAGAGAGAGGGCGGGGCAGAGAGAGGGTGGGGCAGAGAGAGGGTGGGGCAGAGAGAGGGTGGGGAAGGAGGGAGGGGCAGAGAGAGGGTGGGGCAGAAGGGAGGGGCAGAGCGAGGGTGAGGCAGAGCGAGGGTGAGGCAGAGAGAAGGAGGGGCAGAGAGAGGGTGGGGCAGAGAGAGGGTGGGGCAGAGAGAGGATGGGGCAGAGAGAGGGTGGGGAAGGAGGGAGGGGCAGAGCGAGGGTGGGGCAGAGAGAAGGAGGGGCAGAGAGAGGGTGAGGCAGAGAGAAGGAGGGGCAGAGAGAGGGTGGGGAAGGAGGGAGGGGCAGAGCGAGGGTGGGGCAGAGAGAAGGAGGGGCAGAGAGAGGGTGAGGCAGAGCGAGGGTGAGGCAGAGAGAAGGAGGGGCAGAGAGAGGGTGGGGAAGGAGGGAGGGGCAGAGCGGAGGGGCACCACCACGAATTGGTCATGACCACATACAGTCTGAATCCTGAGGACTGAGGTCCGAGTGTGAGTGATACGGGATTAACTCACTCGGGAGGCTAGGACGTACCCGGGAAATAAAGGCTTTTATTAGTAACAAGAATAGAGCATACTGCTTAACAATACAATCCCAGACTAAAGGGTCACCAGGCAGTGCAGTGACCTTTATACTCCTACAGGTAGGCGGAGCCAACCGGAGTGTACCACAGAACAATACCAACAGGTAGAACACCCCAACCCTAACCCCAACAGTGACAACAGTAACATATGTACAAGTACCCATAGTGCTAACCATCTATGGTTCAGTACCCATAGTGGTAACCATCTATGGTTCACCACATTCACCCCTACTTTAAAACAAAGGCCGGTGGGGCAAAAAATCAGTACGAACTGTCCATATATTCACAAGTTCAGTCGTATCGGAGGGCCGCACCGTCTCTGCGACCTCCTCAACACTGGCAGTAGCGCCGGTTCTGGTGACCGTGACGACCCTCTCTCCAAGGCGGTGTCCAGTGACTCCTCCAGTTCCTCACGGACGGGTGGACCACGAGGTGGCGACAATCTCCTGGACTCAGGCAAGCTGTACACGGGAGTAAGAGGATTAAGTGGTGGTCCCGATACTGCCCGCGCCGTGTCAGGAGGGGAGATAAAGGTCAAGGGGTCCCTAACCAGGGGTGCGGGAGCGACAGGGGTTTCCAGGTCCCCTGCAGGCGCCAGATCTCGAATAGAGACAGTGTCCTCTCGCCCGTCAGGATATGCTACATAGGCATATTGAGGGTTGGTGTGGAGGAGATGGACCTGTTCAACCAAGGGGTCGGACTTGCGGGTCCTAACATGCCGCCGCAGGAGGACAGGTCCTGAGTACGTCAACCAAGACGGCAGTGAGGTCCCAGAGGAAGACTTCCTAGGGAAGGTAAACATCCGCTCATGTGGGGTAGCGTTGGTTGCCGTACACAGGAGGGACCGGATTGAATGGAGCGCATCAGAAAGTACCTCTTGCCAACGAGAGACTGGAAGACCCTGAGACCTCAACGCCAGTAAGACAGCCTTCCAGACTGTAGCGTTTTCTCTTTCGACCTGCCCGTTACCCCTGGGGTTGTAACTCGTAGTCCTACTTGAGGCAATCCCCTTTGAGAGCAGGTATTGCCTCAAGTCGTCACTCATAAACGACGAACCCCTGTCACTGTGGATATAACTGGGGTAACCAAACAGGGTGAAAAGATCCCGCAATGCTTTGATAACCGTGGCAGCGGACATGTCTGAACAGGGAATGGCAAAAGGAAATCGGGAGTACTCGTCAATCACGTTGAGGAAGTACACATTCCAATCTGTCGAAGGAAGGGGGCCCTTGAAATCAACACTCAGTCGTTCAAAAGGGCGAGTGGCCTTAATGAGGTGTGCCCTGTCAGGTCGGTAGAAGTGCGGCTTGCATTCAGCACATACCTGGCAGCTTCGAGTTATCGACCTGACATCCTCTACAGAGTAGGGTAGATTCCGGGCCTTTACAAAATGGAAGAGCCGAGTGATCCCCGGATGGCAGAGATCATTGTGGAGGGCCTGTAACCGATCCTCCTGCACACTGGCACATGTTCCACGCGACAGGGCATCTGAGGGCTCATTGAGCTTCCGCGGACGGTACATGATATCATAATTGTAGGTGGAGAGTTCGATTCTCCACCTCAAGATTTTATCATTTTTGATCTTACCCCTTAACGTGTTGTTGAACATGAAAGCCACGGACCGCTGGTCAGTGAGCAGATGAATCGTTTTCCAGCCAAGTAATGGCGCCAATGCCGGACGGCCTCCACAATGGCCTGAGCCTCTTTCTCCACAGAGGAGTGCCGAATTTCAGGGCCTTGGAGGGTGCGAGAGAAAAAGGCGACGGGCCTGCCCGCCTGGTTAAGTGAGGCGGCCAGGGCGAAATCAGATGCATCACTCTCCACCTGGAAGGGGATGGACTCATCGACAACGTGCATCGTGGCTTTCGCGATGTCATCTTTTATCCCTTCAAAGGCTAAGCGGGCCTCTGCTGCCAGGGGAAAAGAGGTAGACTTTATGAGCAGACGGGCTTTGTCCGCATAATTGGGAACCCACTGTGCGTAATATGAAAAGAAGCCTAAGCATCTTCTCAGTGCTTTGATGCTAGTGGGTAGGGGAAGTTCAAGGAGGGGATGCATACGGTCTGGATCAGGGCCAAGGACCCCGTTTTCCACCACGTATCCGAGAATTGCTAGGCGGCGCTTGCTGAATACACACTTCTCCCTGTTATAGGTCAGATTCAGGCGAGACGCAGTGCATAAAAACTTTAGGAGGTTGACATCGTGGTCCTGCTGGTTAAGCGGTTATTGGATAGGCACATGGAGCACACCAGGATGATAGGGAGTGGGATAGCTTGAACTTGGTTTCAGATAAAGCTCGGCACAACATCGTGGGCCGAAGGGCCTGTTCTGTGCTGTACTGTTCTGTGTTCTATGTTCTATGTTCAAAGTCGATGCCCAAGTCCTCTTTTCCGCCAGAGGATATTTTTCCTCTGCCTCTGTCAATGATCTGGAAGTCAATGCGATGGGCCTTTCTTCTGCGTTTGGCATAACGTGAGACAGGTCAGCGCCAACCCCATTGGGCCAGGCATCGCAGTGGGAACTTTGGGTTAAAATGAACTACCGACCGTCTGCTTTACCATCCAGTCAGCCGCCCCACGTCCCTTTGTCCATGCCCACGGCTGCCCTTTCCCAGACACCGATACAACACCATCACCAGATCCAGAACGAGCTTGCCGTAATAATTAATAAATCCCAAAAATGATCTTAACTGATTTATTACTGTCACATATCGGGATACAGTGAAAAGTGTTGTTTCTTGCGCGCTATACAGACAAAGCATACCGTTCATAGAGTACAGAGGGGAGAAAGAAAGGAGAGGGTGCAGAATGTAGTGTTACAATTGGGACACATGGCCTGGTGTTGGGGCCTTCCTGATAGCCTCCATCTTCTTAGACGCCTTGTGTAACCCATCGCTGTCAATGACATGACCCAGGTACTCAATGGAGTCCTTGAAAAACCCACATTTCTCTCTCTTGATATTTAGGCCATGCCCCTGCAACCTTCTTAAATGTTCCTCCTGGTTCTTTAAGTACTCCTCCTCTGTCGAACCTGTGACAGTGCAGCTTCACTCAGGGTGTGGGAACGTGGTGAGGAGGGAGAGGAGGAGAGGAGTGAGGTGAGGGGGGAGGGCGGTGAGGAGGGAGGGAGGTGAGGGGGGAGGGCACTGAGGAGGGAGGGCGGTGAGGAGGGAGGGCGGAGAGGAGGGAGGGAGGTGAGGAGGGAGGGAGGTGAGGAGGGAGGGAGGTGAGGAGGGAGGGAGGTGAGGAGGGAAGGAGGTGAGGAGGGAGGGAGGTGAGGAAGGTGAGGGATGTGAGGAGGGAGGGCGGTGAGGGGGAGGGCGGTGAGGAAGGGGGGTGAGAGGAGGGAGGGCAGTGAGGAGGGAGGGCGGTGAGGAGGGAGGGCGGTGAGGAGGGAGGGAGGTGAGGAGGGAGGGAGGTAAGGAGGGAGGGCGGTGAGGAGGGAGGGAGGTGAGGAGGGAGGGTGGTGAGGAGGGAGGGAAGTGAGGAGGGAGGGAGGTAAGGAGGGAGAGAGGTGAGGAGGGAGGGAAGTGAGGAGGGAGGGAGGTAAGGAGGGAGGGAGGTGAGGAGGGAGGGCGGTGAGGAGGGAGGGAGGTGAGGAGGGAGGGAGGCGAGGAGGGAGGGCGGTGAGGAGGGAGGGAGGTGAGGAGGGAGGGTGGTGAGGGGGCTGGGCGGTGAGGGGGCTGGGCGGTGAGGAGGGAGGGCGGTGAGGAGGGAGGGAGGTGAGGACGGAGGGAGGTGAGGAGGGAAGGAGGTGAGGAGGGAGGGTGGTGAGGAGGGAGGGAGGTGAGGAGGGAGGGCGGTGAGGAGGGAGGGAGGTGAGGAGGGAGGGCACTGAGGAGGGAGGGCGGTGAGGAGGGAGGGCGGAGAGGAGGGAGGGAGGTGAGGAGGGAGGGAGGTGAGGAGGGAGGGAGGTGAGGAGGGAGGGAGGTGAGGAGGGAAGGAGGTGAGGAGGGAGGGAGGTGAGGAAGGGGAGGGAGGTGAGGAGGGAGGGCGGTGAGGGGGGAGGGCGGTGAGGAAGGGGGGTGAGAGGAGGGAGGGCAGTGAGGAGGGAGGGCGGTGAGGAGGGAGGGCGGTGAGGAGGGAGGGAGGTGAGGAGGGAGGGAGGTAAGGAGGGAGGGCGGTGAGGAGGGAGGGAGGTGAGGAGGGAGGGTGGTGAGGAGGGAGGGAAGTGAGGAGGGAGGGAGGTAAGGAGGGAGGGAGGTGAGGAGGGAGGGAAGTGAGGAGGGAGGGAGGTAAGGAGGGAGGGAGGTGAGGAGGGAGGGCGGTGAGGAGGGAGGGAGGTGATGCACCTCAATGAGCACCCGGAAACAAGGCTTTAGAACTGAAGGCTTTAATACATTAACAATGAAACTACTAACACAAATTCACCCGTTCAGACTGAAGGGGTCCTGCCGGAGCAGGGGGTCTTATACCCTGCCACCGGAGGCGGGACCCCACTGGAGTGTGCCATGATAACACCCAGGACAGGTAAACACCCTATCCCAACAACATAGTACAACCCCCATAACAACAACACCCTAGCCCAACAGTAATACAATAACAACCCCAGTGGTGAACCAACGATGGTTCACCACATTCACCCCTCCTTTAGGAACCAAAGGTGGCGGGGTGGATGAAAACAGACAATGACAAAAAAAATAACAGGATTCACAAGTCCAGACGGTCTGGAGGACCACACCGACGCTGCGATCTTCTCAACACCGGTTGCGAAACCGGAGCAGGTGCTTGCGGTGGCTCTCTCAAAACAACATCTGGCTGTCCCCTCAAAGACTCCCGGGCCGGCTGGCCCTGATGAGGCGATGGTGTAGGGGATCCTGGAACGTTTGGTGGTGGTGGTGGTGGTGATGATGGTGGCGCCGATCTCCGAGTCTCAGGCAAGCTGTACATGGGAGTAAAAGTGTTATGCACTGGTCCCGGTGCTGACCGCGCCACGTCTGGGGAAGTAATGAGGAGTAGTGGATCTGTGACTGGGGGAATAGGAGCGACAGGAGTTGCTACGTCCCCTGCGGGCGCCAGGTCTCTAATGGAGACAGTGTCCTCTCGCCCATCAGGATATGCCACATAGGCATACTGAGGGTTGGCGTGGAGGAGTTGGACCGGTTCGACCAAGGGGTCGGACTTGCGAGCCCTCACATAGAACATAGAACATAGAACATTACAGCGCAGAACAGGCCCTTCGGCCCACGATGTTGCACCGACCAGTTAAAAAAAAAAACTGTGACCCTCCAACCTAAACCAATTTCTTTTCGTCCATGAACCTATCTACGGATCTCTTAAACGCCCCCAAACTAGGCGCATTTACTACTGATGCTGGCAGGGCATTCCAATCCCTCACCACCCTCTGGGTAAAGAACCTACCCCTGACATCGGTTCTATAACTACCCCCCCTCAATTTAAAGCCATGCCCCCTCGTGCTGGATTTCTCCATCAGAGGAAAAAGGCTATCACTATCCACCCTATCTAAACCTCTAATCATCTTATATGTTTCAATAAGATCCCCTCTTAGCCGCCGCCTTTCCAGCGAAAACAATCCCAAATCCCTCAGCCTCTCCTCATAGGATCTCCCCTCCATACCAGGCAACATCCTGGTAAACCTCCTCTGCACCCTCTCCAAAGCCTCCACATCCTTCCTGTAATGTGGGGACCAGAACTGCACACAGTACTCCAAGTGCGGCCGCACCAGAGTTGTGTACAGTTGCAACATAACGCTACGACTCCTAAATTCAATCTTACATGGCGCCGCAGAAGGACGGGTCCTGGGTACGTCAACCAGGCTGGCAATGAGGTCCCCGAGGACGACTTCCGAGGGAATGAGAACATCCTCTCGTGGGGAGTAGCATTGGTTGCCGTACACAGGAGGGAGCGGATAGAATGGAGCGCAGTTGGAAGGACCTCCTGCCACCGGGAGACTGGAAGGCCCTTGGATTTCAGTGCCAGTAGGACAGCCTTCCAGACTGTAGCATTCTCCCTTTCCACCTGTCCGTTACCCCTAGGGTTGTAGCTCGTGGTTCTACTAGAGGCAATCCCGAATGAGAGCAGGAATTGCCTCAAGTCGTTGCTCATGAACGACGAGCCCCTGTCGCTATGAATATAGCAGGGGTACCCGAACAGGGTAAAAAGCTCACTGAATGCCTTGATGACGGTGGCAGTCGACGTGTCCGCACAGGGGAAAACAAACGGAAACCGGGAAAATTCGTCTATTATGTTAAGAAAATAGACATTCCGATCCGTTGAGGGAAGGGGGCCCTTAAAATCTACACTCAGCCTCTCAAAAGGGCGAGTGGCCTTGACCAAATGTGCCCGGTCTGGTCGATAAAAGTGTGGTTTGCATTCTGCGCAAATCCGACAACTTCTAGTAACTGACCTGACCTCCTCCACCGAGTAGGGTAGGTTGCGGGCTTTTATGAAGTGGTAGAGTCTGGTGACTCCAGGATGACACAGATCATTGTGGAGAGCCTTCAAGCGGTCCTCCTGCATGATGGCGCATGTTCCGCGCGAGAGGGCATCCGAGGGCTCATTGAGCTTCCCTGGACGATACATAATATCGTAATTATAGGTGGAGAGCTCAATTCTCCACCGCAAGATCTTATCGTTCTTGATCTTGCCCCTCTGCGTGTTACTGGACATAAACGCCACGGATCGTTGATCCATGATCAGGGTGAACCGCTTACCTGCCAGGTAATGGCGCCAGTGTCTGACTGCCTCCACAATGGCCTGAGCCTCCTTTTCCACCGCTGAGTGCCGAATCTCTGGGCCTTGAAGGGTGCGGGAAAAAAACGCGACGGGCCTGCCTGCCTGGTTTAGTGTGGCGGCTAGGGCGAAGTCCGATGCATCACTCTCCACCTGGAAAGGGATGGATTCATCCACCGCGTGCATCGTGGCTTTCGAGATGTCGCTTTTCAAAACCTTGAAGGCCAATTGGGCCTCCGGCGTAAGTGGGAAGGTCGTGGACTTAATGAGCGGACGAGCTTTGTCCGCGTAGTTGGGGACCCACTGTGCATAATACGAAAAGAACCCGAGGCATCTCCTCAGTGCTTTCGTGCTAGCGGGCAAGGGAAGTTCAGTGAGTGGGCGCATACGGTCTGGATCAGGGCCAATGACCCCGTTTTCCACCACGTATCCGAGGATGGCTAACCTATGCGTACGGAATACGCACTTCTCCCTGTTATAGGTCAGATTCAGGCGAGATGCAGTGCGTAGAAAGTGTTGGAGATTCGTGTCGTGGTCCTGCTGGTCATGGCCGCAGATGGTGACGTTATCCAGGTACGGGAAGGTAGCCCGCAACCCGTTCTGGTCCACCATTCGGTCCATAGCACGCTGGAAGACCGAGATCCCATTGGTGACACCAAATGGAACCCTGAGGAATTGGTATAGACGACCATCCGCCTCAAAAGCCGTATATTGTCGGTCCTCTGGGCGGATGGGGAGTTGATGGTAGGCGGACTTAAGGTCTATGGTAGAAAACACTCGGTACTGCGCAATCTGATTGACCATATCAGAAATGCGCGGGAGAGGATACGCATCCAGCTGCGTGTATCTATTAATGGTCTGACTATAGTCGATGACCATCCGAGGTTTGTTCCCGCTTTTGACTACCACGACCTGCGCTCTCCACGGACTAGCACTGGCCTGTATGATCCCTTCCTTGAGGAGCCGCTGAACCTCAGATCTAATAAAGATCCGGTCCTCAGCGCTGTAACGCCTACTTTTAGTAGCGATGGGCTTGCAGCCAGGTACCAGATTTTTAAAAAGGGATGGTGTCGTGATCTTCAGGGTGGATAGATTGCACGCGGGGCGCTTTGGGCAATTTGGAGGCTGCGGCTGGTTCCCTACTGCCAGTGAAGGGAGTGGCCCACCGTACTGTAGGATCACACTCCTCATGTGGGCCATAAAGTTTAGTCCGAGGAGAATTGGCGCGCAAAGGTGAGGTAGCACAAGGAGCCTGTATTGCTCGTAAACTGTGCCCTGTACCTCAAGAGTTACCATACATTGTCCTTGGATCGGTACAGACCGGGACTGTGATGCCATGGAAATTGTCTGTTTGGCAGGGAGAACCCGGAGTCCACACCTTTTAGCAGTTTCAGGGTGTATGAAACTTTCGGTGCTCCCACTGTCAAACAGACAATTTACAGTTCTGCCACTAACCTTTACCTCCATCATGGAATGTTCCAGTCTGTAATGCCTGGTCTGATCCAGAGAGATCGACGCCACCGTTGGCCCCTGGGTGTCACTGCATGCTGCCGATGTGGATGCTGAGGACCCCTGCTGGTCGCTGCTGCATGCTGCCGATGTGGATGCTGAGGACCCCTGCTGGTCGCTCCTAGTCGTCGTGGACCATGATGGCTGCCCCCATGAATCGCATGTGGCCGAGGGCTCCAAGCGCAGCGACTCCTGGTGGTCTTCCTCCTCCTCTGTCTGCCACGATGGCGCCGTCCTGAGATCGCACGTGGTCGGACCTCGTGGGTACTGCAGCGCCGAAAGAGATGGTCTCCGTTCTGGAGGGTTACAAGCTGCACTGCCGTTTTTAGGTTTTGACCTGCAGACTTTGCCGTAGTGGCCTTTTTTACCGCACTGGCTGCAGATTGCCGTTCTTGCCGGACACTGTTGCCGTGGATGCTTGGCCCCACCGCAAAAATAGCATCGCTGGCCACCTGGAGCTGCCGCCGTCGTCGAATCGATCTGGGAGCGCGGGTTCGCGGGGCGAGGAGGGAGCAGAGCTTGCTCCAACCACGTTGACTGCACGTGGTCCTCGGGGTACAGCGCCAAGCTCTTCGACGCCGCCTCCAACCTCACGGCCATCCCCATTGCCTGGGTCAAGTTGAGTTTCCCCTTTTCTAATAATTTAAGTCTGATGTACGAGGACCCTACCCCTGCTACGAACGCGTCTCGGGCGAGGTCTTGCATGTACTGCTCGGCGGAGACATCCTTACAGTCACAACCCCTGGCAAGCTGCAGGAGTTCATTGGCGTAGTCTTCTATGGTCTCGCCCGACTGCCGACGTCGTGTAGCGAGGAGATAACGAGCGTGAATCTCGTTGGGTGGCGTAATGTACCTATTCTTTAGGAGCTCGACGGCACCCTGGTAAGTGGAAGCTGCACGAATGGCTAGGTAAATCGTGTCGCTTACCCTTGCGTGGAGAACCTGGAGTCTATCACTGTCTGTAGTGATAGCTACCGAGGCTGCCAGGTAGTCCTCGAAGCACTTCCACCAATGTTCGAACGTGTTAGCTGCACCGACCGCACGTGGGTCCAGTGTCAGACGATCCGGTTTTAGGATCTGTTCCATATTCTCAGTTAATGTATTAAATTGATGCACCTCAATGAGCACCCGGAAACAAGGCTTTAGAACTGAAGGCTTTAATACATTAACAATGAAACTACTAACACAAATTCACCCGTTCAGACTGAAGGGGTCCTGCCGGAGCAGGGGGTCTTATACCCTGCCACCGGAGGCGGGACCCCACTGGAGTGTGCCATGATAACACCCAGGACAGGTAAACACCCTATCCCAACAACATAGTACAACCCCCATAACAACAACACCCTAGCCCAACAGTAACACAATAACAACCCCAGTGGTGAACCAACGATGGTTCACCACAGGAGGTGAGGAGGGAGGGCGGTGAGGAGGGAGGGAGGTGAGGAGGGAGGGAGGTGAGGAGGGAGGGCGGTGAGGGGGCTGGGCGGTGAGGAGGGAGGGAAGTGAGGAGGGAGGGAGGTGAGGAAGGGGAGTGAGGTGAGGAGGGAGGGCGGTGAAGGGGGGAGGGAAGTGAAGGGGGGAGGGGGGTGAAGGGGGGAGGGGGTGAAGGGGGGAGGGGTGAAGGGGGGAAGGCGGTGAAGGGGGGAGGGGTTGAAGGGGGGAGGGCGGTGAAGGGGGGAGGGCGGTGAAGGGGGGATGGGGGTGAAGGGGGGAGGGGGGTGAAGGGGGAGGGGGGTGAAGGGGGGAGGGCGGTGAAGGGGGGAGGGGGGTGAAGGGGGGAGGGGGGTGAAGGGCGGAGGGGGGTGAAGGGGGAGGGCGGTGAAGGGGGGAGGGCGGTGAAGGGGGGAGGGGGGTGAAGGGGGGAGGGCGGTGAAGGGGGGAGGGCGGTGAAGGGGGGAGGGGGGTGAAGGGGGGAGGGGGTTGAAGGGGGAGGGGGGTGAAGGGGGGAGGGGGTTGAAGGGGGGAGGGGGTGAAGGGGGGAGGGGGTAAAGGGGGGAGGGGGTGAAGGGGGGAAGGGGTAAAGGGGGAGGGGGGTGAAGGGGGGAGGGGGTTGAAGGGGGGAGGGGGTGAAGGGGGGAGTGTTTGGTCTCCTTTGCTTTTTTATCTTTTTCACTGTTGGAATTTGTTGCTGTTCGACAGGGTGAGCTCTCTGTGAATGTCCAGTAAATCATCAAGATTATTTTCCAAATTTGTGGGTGTGTGTCAGTGTGTGGGTGTGTGTCAGTATGTGGCAGTGTGTGGGTGTGTGTCAGTGTGTGTCAGTGTGTGGGTGTATGTCAGTGTGTGGGTATGTGTCAGTGTGTGGGTGTGTGTCAGTATGTGTCAGTGTGTGGGTGTGTGTCAGTGTGTGTCAGTGTGTGGGTGTGTGTCAGTGTGTGGGTATGTGTCAGTGTGTGGGTGTGTGTCAGTATGTGTCAGTGTGTGGGTGTGTGTCAGTGTGTGGGTGTGTGTCAGTATGTGTCAGTGTGTGGGTGTGTGTCAGTGTGTGGGTGTGTGTCAGTATGTGTCAGTGTGTGGATGTGTGTCAGTGTGTGGGTGTGTGTCAGTATGTGTCAGTGTGTGGGTGTGTGTCAGTGTGTGGGTGTGTGTCAGTATGTGGCAGTGTGTGGGTGTGAGTCAGTGTGTCGGTATGTGTCCGTGTGTGGGTGTGTGTCAGTATGTGGCAGTGTGTGGGTGTGTGTCAGTGTGTGTCAGTGTCTGGGTATGTGTCAGTGTGTGGGTATGTGTCAGTGTGTGGGTGTGTGTCAGTGTGTGGGTATGTGTCAGTGTGTGGGTGTGTGTCAGTGTGTGGGTGTGTGTCAGTGTGTGGGTGTGTGTCAGTGTGTGGGTGTGTGTCAGTGTGTGGGTGTGTGTCAGTGTGTGGGTGTGTGTCAGTGTGTGGGTGTGTGTTAGTGTGTGGGTATGTGTCAGTGTGTGGGTGTGTGTCAGTGTGTTGATGTGTGTTAGTGTGTGGGTATGTGTCAGTGTGTGGGTGTGTGTCAGTGTGTGGGTGTGTGTCAGTGTGTGGGTGTGTGTTAGTGTGTGGGTATGTGTCAGTGTGTGGGTGTGTGTCAGTGTGTGGGTATGTGTCAGTGTGTGGGTGTGTGTCAGTATGTGGCAGTGTGTGGGTGTGTGTCAGTATGTGGCAGTGTGTGGGTGTGTGTCAGTGTGTGGGTATGTGTCAGTGTGTGTCAGTGTGTGGGTGTGTGTCAGTGTGTGTCAGTGTGTGGGTGTGTGTCAGTGTGTGGGTATGTGTCAGTGTGTGGGTGTGTGTCAGTATGTGGCGGCGTGTGGGTGTGTGTCAGTGTGTGTCAGTGTGTGGGTGTGTGTCAGTGCGTGGGTATGTGTCAGTGTGTGGGTGTGTGTCAGTGAATGGGTATGTGTCAGTGTGTGGGTGTGTGTCAGGGTGTGGGTGTGTGTCAGTGTGTGGGTGTGTGTCAGTATGTGGGTATGTGTCAGTATGTGGCAGTGTGTGGGTGTGTGGGTATGTATCAGTATGTGGCAGTGTGTCAGTGTGTGTCAGTGTGTGGGTGTGTGTGGGTGTGTGTCAGTGTGTGTCAGTGTGTGGGTGTGTGTCAGTGTGTGTCAGTGTGTGGGTGTGTCAGTATGTGGCAGTGTGTGGGTGTGTGTCAGTGTGTGTCAGTGTGTGGGTGTGTGTCAGTATGTGGATGTCTGTCAGTGTGTGTCAGTGTGTGGATGTGTGTCAGTGTGTGTCAGTGTGTGGGTGTGTGTCAGTATGTGGATGTCTGTCTGTGTGTGTCAGTGTGTGGATGTGTGTCAGTGTGTGTCAGTGTGTGGGTGTGTGTCAGTGTGTGGATGTCTGTCAGTGTGTGTCAGTGTGTGGATATGTGTCAGTGTGTGGATGTGTGTCAGTATGTGGCAGTGTGTGGGTGTGTGTCAGTGTGGGTGTGTCAGTATGTGGCACTGTGTGGGTGTGTGTCAGTGTGTGTCAGTGTGTGGGTGTGTGTCAGTATGTGGATGTCTGTCAGTGTGTGTCAGTGTGTGGATGTGTGTCAGTGTGTGGGTGTGTCAGTATGTGGCACTGTGTGGGTGTGTGTCAGTGTGTGTCAGTGTGTGGGTGTGTGTCAGTATGTGGATGTCTGTCAGTGTGTGTCAGTGTGTGGATGTGTGTCAGTGTGTGGATGTGTGTCAGTATGTGGCAGTGTGTGGGTGTGTGTCAGTGTGTGGGTGTGTCAGTATGTGGCACTGTGTGGGTGTGTGTCAGTGTGTGTCAGTGTGTGGGTGTGTGTCAGTATGTGGATGTCTGTCAGTGTAAGGTTGCCTGCAGACACAGTTTGAATATTTTTGCTGGACCAAGAAATGACATTTCCAGTTTTGATCATTAGCCCTGTATTGTGTGGTAACTATAAGCTGGATTTGATTTATAGATTGCTTTAATGTGGATGTTGTTTCGGAAAGGGAAATCGTAGTGAGTTCAGGGATTACAGGTATATTTTGGAACAATTTCGACAATCTTACCGACAGGGTCTAAATAGGCTGAGATCATTGAATGCCTGGCAACACATTTAAATGTATGAGACGGGTTAGCCACACCCAATATTTTGAGAAGTGAGGAAAAGGAATTAGCTAAGCTTCAATTATAAAGAGACATAGAAAATAAGAAGATGCAGGAAAGAGAGATGGAGAGAGAGGAGAGAGGAAGGGAGAGAGCTTTCCTCTCTCTCCTTTTCTCTTTCTTCCCCGTGGTGTGCTCCATTTCTCTTTCAGAGAGAGACTTCCCACTTCACAAACAGGCAGCAGAAACAGAAAGATCAAAGTAAACGGAGGAGGAAGGTGGTTCTGGACAGGAACCGAGTGGGGCGCTGTTTAAATATGTACCATCCGGTCCGCACCCGAATCAGGTGTCGGTAAAGCCACGATCTGCTCGGATTCGGGTGCAGATCGCGTTAAAGGCCCGACGCCCGACTTTACCGCGATTTCGCCCCTGATTAGGGCCCAGAGTGTATCATGTGAATACGTTAATGAAATATTGGGTTAGTGGAAATGTGAATAACTGTTAGCAATGAAACAGGGGCAGATGAAGGGTTAAATTGTGACAGTGACTGCCCTACAATTCATTTCGGAAATGGGGAAGTACTGGGGAATCTAAACCAGAGGTTAAGTAATCTCCCAGATAAGAATCGGAGTGAATCGAAAGAGTTACTGCAGTCCTAAATACATCACTAAAATACACTCACTGAAATACTCACTAAAATACACTCAGTGAAATATACTCACTAAAATACACTGACTAAAATACACTCACTGAAATACTCACTAAAATACACTCAGTGAAATATACTCACTAAAATACACTCACTAAAATACACTCACTGAAATACTCACTAAAATACACTCAGTGAAATATACTCACTAAAATACACTGACTAAACGGCCATTGGCACGTATCATTGATTGAGAATACAAGGGAGATCTCCGTGTTTGTGACTCCTCAGGGAGATAAGGAATCATTTATATTTTGAAACATGGGGTAATTTCTCCACAAACTGTGTGAGTTTATTCAATATCTCACAGTATTCTCGTTCTTTCCGTGTGTATTTTCATTTACTTTAAGTGAATAAATATTCTTTAATAATGGTTTATATGGTGACTGGACAAGTTCCTCACTGGCGTTTTACTGACTTACAATATTCCAAAAAACCTACACACCACCACCAGGCGGTGTTTCAATCTGGGACACCCTCACAGGTAACATCAGCGTGGTTCATGACAGCAACCTGACACACACCCACACACTGACACCCACACCCTGACCCATACCTTCACATTGACACCCACACCCTGACACACACCCTCACATTGACACCCACACCCTGACACACACTCACACACTGACACCCACACCCTGACACACACCCTCACATTGACATCCACACCTTGACACACACTCACACACTGACACACACCCACACACTGACACACACACCCTGACACACACCCTCACATTGACATCCACACCCTGACACACATCCACACACTGACACCCACACCCTGACACACACCCTCACATTGACATCCACACCCTGACACACACCCTCACATTGACATCCACACCTTGACACACACTCACACACTGACACACACCCACACACTGACACACACACCCTGACACACACCCTCACATTGACATCCACACCCTGACACACACCCTCACATTGACATCCACACCTTGACACACACTCACACACTGACACACACCCACACACTGACACACACACCCTGACACACACCCACACCCTGACACACACCCTCACATTGACATCCACACCCTGACACACATCCACACACTGACACCCACACCCTGACACACACCCTCACATTGACATCCACACCCTGACACACACCCTCACATTGACATCCACACCTTGACACACACCCTCACACTGACAGACACCCTCACACTGACACACACCCTCACACTAGCACACACCCACACACTGACATCCACATCCTGACACACACCCACACCCTGACACACATCCACACACTGACAGGCACCCTTACACTGACACACACCCACACACTGACGGACACCCTCACACTGACACACACCCACACACTGACGGACACCCTCACACTGACACACACCTACACACTGACGGACACCCTCACACTGACGGACACCCACACACTGATAGGCACCCACACACTGACATCCACATCCTGACACACACCCACACCCTGACACACACCCACACACTGACGGACACCCTCACACTGACACACACCCACACACTGACGGACACCCTCACACTGACGGACACCCACACACTGATAGGCACCCTCACACTGACACACACCCTCACATTGTTCCAGTCAATGCTAACACCGGAATCTCCCCACAGTGTGTGTCCGGGCTGAAGTGGGGCCTTTGCAGCATTTCATTCCATACGGGGGATGTTGCTGCCACTCAAAACACAGTGCATCTTCTTGGAGACCTCCTATATGGAAAATGGGAACAAGCCTATTGATTGTGACTTCATTCTCAAAGCACTCCCTTGTTGCCTCAGTGATTGAGTCTGGAGGAATACCCCTCCCTCCTGGCATCAAGCACGGTGAGCACAGTGCCCAACAGCAGGGCCCTATTTTACCAATGCATCATGCCCGTTTTAGGACGCGAAAACATGGTAAAGTCGGGAGTGAGGCCATTAACATGATCCGTGCCCGTTTCCGCGCAGATTGCCACTTTACCGAAACCTGGGAATGGCGGGGATTCGATTTGCGCCCAAAACGGGCGCAACGGTGATTTAAATGCATTTGCATGTATTTAAATTGAATTAATGAACTGCCCGCCCAACTTTATCAGCATTTCCCCCTTTAACAACGGGTTTGCCAATCCGGAACCGCGCCATAATGGACCTGCTAAATAAAAGTCTGAATCGGGCGCTCCAGCTTCTGAAGAGCGCGCTCAGTGTTTCCAACGGCTCTCTGACTCAGATCACTGGTGGGGGGGAGGAGGGAGGCGGGTCAGATGTATCTCTGGCCGGGGGGCGGGGGAAGAGGGCCGAACGTTGTCTGGTAGGGAGGGAGGAGGAGGTGGGTCGGATGTTCCTCTGGGGAGGGGGGGGGCAGTGATTGAGGCCAGACCATTCTCTGGGGGGGAGTGAGGCCAGATCATTCTCTGGGGGGGGGGGGGAAGAGGGAGGCAGGTAAGATGTATCTCTGGTGGGGGGTGTGTGGGGGCAGGCCCGATCGCTCACTGATGGGGGGAGGCAGATGGATCTCTGGGGGCGGGGGGGTCAGATGGATCTCTGGTGAGGGGGGATGGGGGGCAGGGGGGTCTGCTGCCACTCTGCGGGCGATCGGTGGGGGGAGGGGGGGCAGGGGTGGTGATCGGTCTGGGTAGCGGGGGGTAGATAAGGGGGACAGTGATGTGTGTGGGTAGTGGGGGATTGGATGAGGGGGACAGTGATGTGTGGGTAGTGGGGTGGTGGATAAGGGGGGCAATGATGTGTGTGGGTAGTGGGGGGGTGGATAAGGGGGACAGTGATGTGTGTGGGTAGCGGGGGGGGTGGATAAGGGGGACAGTGATGTGTGTGGGTAGTGGGGTGGTGGATAAGGGGGACAGTGATGTGTGTGGGTAGTGGGGTGGTGGATAAGGGGGACAGTGATATGTGGGTAGTGGGGTGGTGGATAAGGGGGACAGTGATGTGTGTGGGTAGTGGGGGGGTGGATAAGGGGGACAGTGATGTGTGTGGGTAGTGGGGGAGTGGATAAGGGGGACAGTGATATGTGGGTAGTGGGGTGGTGGATAAGGGGGACAGTGGTGTGTGTGGGTAGTGGAGGGGATAAGGGAAGGGGGACAGTGATGTGTGTGGGTAGTGGGGGGGTGGATAAGGGGGACAGTGATGTGTGTGGGTAGTGGGGTGTGGGTGGATAAGGGGGACAGTGATGTGTGTGGGTAGTGGGGGTGTGGGTGGATAAAGGGGACAGTGATGTCTGTGGGGTCCATCGCTCCCGCTTGTCGCTCCCGGGCCGCTTTCTCCGGTTCGGGAGTGATCTGACACGGGCGCACGTTTTCAAATTTTTTTTCAAACTGCGCATGCGCAGTTCAGAGCTCTGATTGTTTCGGCCGCGCTAAGCCCCGCCCACAGCCCAATGGGACTGGAGATGGCTGAGTGTGTATGGGGGCGCCTGAAAGCAGATTTCGAAGTCGGATCTGCATTATGCCCAGATTCAGCACTTAGAATGAAAATGGTAAAATCGGGCCCGCAGTGTCAGCTACCTGCAGTGACATAGACCAACAAACCCAGAAGAGAGCATCCCCCCAGTACACCACTTCCCCTGTTTCTCGATTCCTCCTGTGTTCCCAGATATCCCCCCCTTTCAATAAGAAATCTCACAACACCAGGTTAAAGTCCAACAGGTTTATTTAGTAGCACAAGCTTTCGGAGTGTTGCTCCTTCTTCCCCCTTTCCCCAGACTCCCCCCTTTCCCCAGATTCTTCTCTTCCCCAGACACCTCCCTTTCTCCTGACTTGCCCCCTTCCCTCAGACTTTCTCCCTTTCTCCGGGCTCCCCTCTCTCCGGACTTGCCCCCTTTCCCTGGACTTTCCCCCTTTCCCCAGACTCCCCTCTCTCTGGCCTTTCCCCAGACCCCCCTTTCCCCAGACTTGCCACCTTTCCCTGGACTCCCCTCTCTCCAGATTTGCCCCCTTTCCCCAGACTTTCCCCCTTTCCCCAGACTCCCCTCTCTCTGGACTTGCCCCCTTTCCCCGGACTCACCTCTCTCCAGATTTGCCCCCTTCCCCCAGCTCCCCTCTCTCTCTCTGTTGACTTAACCCCACTTCCACTGGTCCCTTCATTGCGGATGTTGTGGCACATGATGACATCACTGCCCACATGTGCATGCTGATTACTGGCAAACAAGGAGGCAGGGACATTCCAATCTCCTGGAATGTTTTATTGGTCTCCGGGAGATTGATGCTGATTCCTGGAAACTCCCCACCATTCCAGTAGTGTTGGCTACCCTAATGTGAACATGACCAAGTTCCCCGCTAAGTAGCACACCATTCTGACTTCGAAATATATTGCTATTCCTTCACTGTCACAGAATGAAAATCCTGGAATTCCCTCCCTAACAGCATTGTGGGTGTGCCTACAGCAGCGTTTCAAGAAGGCAGCTCACCACCACCTTCTCAAGGGCAATTAGGGATGGGCAATAAATACCAGTGGCACATACTGAGTGAAAGAAATAATATTAAACATGGTTAAGCATTGCACAGATACAAAAATGGGCAACTTGAACTTTATTGTTAGTCTGTATGAAGCCAACTTGATTGTTTTGATGCTGCTGAGCATTGTGCAAGAAGTGCTCCCCGTACTGTTGGGGCACAAAGAAACACAGCGATTAATATAGAGTGGGCGGGGATAAGTACAAAGTGGGCGGAGCTGAGGACAGAGTGGGCGGGGTAAGGATAGAGTGGGCGGGGATAAGGGCAGAGTGGGCGGGGCTAAGGCCACAGTGGGCGGGGCTAAGGCCAGAGTAGGCGGGGTGAGGACAGAATGGGCGGGGCTGAGGACAGGGTGGGCGGGGCTGAGGACAGGGTGGGCGGGGTTTGTCAGTATCCACCTCACCAGTCCCGGATCAGTCCGGAGTCAGAGGTCTGATGGCTCTCCAGGTTTATGTCGATCTCCTTTCCCAGCCCTGCCGCTCAGTTTATATCTTTATTGAGAAGAACAACATTCCGTTCGAGCTGAAAGAGATACGGCTGATGCTCGGTAAGAAACAGACAGCGGAGATAAGGAGTGAGAAACCACAGAGAGAGAAACAGAGTGTGGGAAACTAGAGAGACCAGAGAGAGTGTGGGAAACAGAGAGAAACAGAGAGAGAGAGAAACAGAGAGTCAGAAACAGAGTGTGGGAAACTAGAGAGAGTGAGAAACAGAGTGGGAAACTAAAGATGTTGTGGAGATGCCGGCGTTGGACTGGGGTAAATACAGTAAGAAGTTTCACAACACCAGGTTAAAGTCCAACAGGTTTATTTGGTAGCAAAAGCCACTAGTTTTCGGAGCCTTAAGCTCCTTCTTCAGGTAAGTGGGAGTTCTGTTCACAAACAGGGCATATAAAGACACAAACTCAATTTACAAAATAATGGTTGGAATGCGAGTCTTTACAGCTAATCAAGTTTTAAAGGTATAGACAATGTGAGTGGAGAGAGTGTTAAGCACAGGTTAAAGAGATGTGTATTGTCTCCAGACAGGACAGTTAGTGAGATTTTGCAAGCCCCGGCAAGTCGTGGGGGTTACAGATAGTGTGACATGAACCCAAGATCCCGGTTGAGGCTGTCCTCATGTGTGCGGAACTTGGCTATCAGTCTCTGCTCAGTGACTCTGCGCTGTCGTGTGTCATGAAGGCCGCCTTGGAGAACGCTTACCCAAAGATCAGAGGCCGAATGCCCGTGACCACTGAAGTGTTCCCCAACAGGAAGAGAACAGTCTTGCTTGGTGATTGTCGAGCGGTGTTCATTCATTCATTGTTGTAGCGTCTGCATGGTCTCCCCAATGTACCATGCCTCGGGACATCCTTTCCTGCAGCATATCAGGTAGACAACGTTGGCCGAGTCGCAAGAGTATGTACCGTGTATCTGCTGGATGGTGTTCTCACGTGAGATGATGGCATCCGTGTCGATGATCCGGCACGTCTTGCAGAGGTTGTTGTGGCAGGGTTGTGTGATGTCGTGGTCACTGTTCTCCTGAAGGCTGGGTAGTTTGCTGTGGACAATGGTCTGTTTGAGGTTGTGCGGTTGTTTAAAGGCAAGAAGTGGGGATGTGGGGGTAGCTATGACATCTTCTCCGGAGCCTTCAACATGTCATTAATGAAGACGAACATTTTGCCAAGGCCATCTCCACACCCCCACTTCTTGCCTTCAAACAACCGCACAACCTCAAACAGACCATTGTCCGCAGCAAACTACCCAGCCTTCAGGAGAACAGTGACCACGACACCACACAACCCTGCCACAGCAACCTCTGCAAGACGTGCCGGATCATCGACACGGATGCCATCATCTCACGTGAGAACACCATCTACCAGGTACACGGTACATACACTTGCAACTCGGCCAACGTTGTCTACCTGATACGCTGCAGGAAAGGATGTCCTGAGGCATGGTACATTGGGGAGACCATGCAGACGCTATGACAACGGATGAATGAACACCGCTCGACAATCACCAGGCAAGAGTGTTCTCTTCCTGTTGGGGAACACTTCAGTGGTCACGAGCATTCGGCCTCTGATCTTCGGGTAAGCGTTCTCCAAGGCGGCCTTCACGACACACGACAACGCAGAGTCGCTGAGCAGAGACTGATAGCCAAGTTCCGCACACATGAGGACGGCCTCAACCGGGATCTTGGGTTCATGTCACACTATCTGTAACCCCCACGACTTGCCTGGGCTTTCAAAATCTCACTAACTGTCCTGTCTGGAGACAATACACTTCTCTTTGACCTGTGTTTAACTCTCTCTCCACTCACATTGTCATTACCTTTAAGATTTGATTAGCTGTAAAGACTCGCATTCCAACCATTATTTTGTAAATTGAGTTTGTGTCTTTATACGCCCTGTTTGTGAACTGAAATCCCACTTACCTGACGAAGGAGCAGCGAGCGCTCTGAAAGCTAGTGGCTTTTGCTAGCAAATAAACCTGTTGGACTTTAACCTGGTGTTGTGAGACTTCTTACTAAACTAAAGAGAAACAGAGAAAGTGAGAAACTAGAGAGAGTGTGGGAAACTAGAGAGAGTGAGACAAACAGAGAGAGAGAAACAGAGAGTGAGAAACAGAGAGAGTGTGGGAACCTAGTGAGAAACTAGAGAGAAAGTCAGAAAGCAGAGAGGGAAACTAGAGATTAAAAAAAACATAAACAAAGTGAAAACAGAGAGAGAAAGCGGAGAGCGAGTGGGAACGCAGAGAGAAGGAGATGGAGTTTTCCACAGGCACTGTTGTTGTTTTTCTGATTAATATCTCCCTATAGGAGAGCAATACTCGGAGGAATTTCAGAAAGTAAACATACTGAAGAAGGTACCTGCGATTAAGGATGGGGACTTTACCTTGGCAGAGAGGTAAGCTATGCACTGGCACTGGGAGCTTCATCAGTAACATGTGAAGGCAGGCTGATAGCTAGGATACACTGGCAGGAGACATGGGAATGGGGATTAACTCTGTTCATGGGATTTGGACATTGCTGGCTGCCTCAGCACTTGTTGCCCAAGAGTCAACCACATTGCTGTGGCTCTTGGTAAGGAGGAAGATTTCTTTCCCTAAAGGACATTAGTGAACCAGATGGGTTTTTATGACAATTGAGAATTATTTCAAGATCATCGTTAGACTTTTAATTCCCCAGATTTTTATTGAATTCAAATTTCACCATCTGCTGTGGTGGGATTTGAATCCCAGGTCCCCAGACCACCCCAGAGAAGCAAATTGCTGACAATACCATTGCACACTGCCTCGCAGTCCTGTTGTCTGCTTTGATATGGATGTCGAGTAACAATTACTGATCAATTGAACAAGCATTGCCTTTCCTAAACCACACTGACTCAACAAGAACCAGAGTTTCCTCAGGGTATCTACAGCACTTACCATAACCACAAGATGTCCCAATGCTCTTCACAGCCACACAGGTGTTTTTGAGTGTAATCACTGTCCTAATGTGAAAAGCCAATTTGCTCTATTCAACCCCACTTCAAATAGCTCTGAAACCCTCTCATTTACCTGAAAGAGCAGGTGCATCTACACTTTAATATCACATTTTAAAGGCAACAGCTCCAACAGTGCAGCATTCCCTCAGTACTGACCCTCTGACAGTTCAGCACGCCCTCAGTACTGACCTTCTGACAGTGCGGCACGCCCTTGGTATTCACCCTCTGGCCGTGTGGCACTCCCTCAGTACTGACCTTCTGACAGTGCAGCACTCCCTCACTATTCTGGAGAATCAGTTTGGATTTTTGCCCATGTCTCTGGTGGTGCTTGAACTCTCAACGTGATGATACTAATGGAGGAAAATGAAAAGTTCAGCTTGAGGCCCTTACATTTTACTGGATAAAGCTACTCAATCCGCCCAGCTCGGTGTCAAATCCACTCCAGTTCAATGGTGAAATACTTTGCTTAGAACAGGTAATAGAAAAATGGTGGACACAATGAATGGGGTCCAATATTGCCTGTTTGCCAATGATCTGTCGCTGTTTCTGATTTTGGGAAATCAGCCAGGCTGCTTGCCCCAGATGCCATTCAATCAACAAGTTCTGAAGGTACCTGTCTGGTCTGGAGGGGAGAGATGGGGAGGCGGGAGGCTGAGGCTGTTGTCAGGCTTGATACATTTCCCAGTGAAACGTCCCAATTCCATTAACTGTGCTGAAAATGGCCATTCAGGCTGCTCAGCAAGACATCAGGAGAAGTGGGAAGTAAATTGGGAAGAGAGGGAGTGCATGGATGTGAACGTTGAGAGGCAATGGCCTGGATTTTATGGTTAGTGGTTCATGATCAGTGCCTGCCGTTCATTACACTTTCACTCACCCACAAATTCTGAAAGGGATTTGACATTGGAATTTATCATGGATTGTGAGTCATTTCAATGCAGTCTCATCCACCGGAGAATGGGGACTGTGTGTCATCTCTTTAATCAACAGATTAAAGGATGCTAATTGAGCAGCGCAGAGTGTATACCAGGAACTTTCAGTTAGAATATTGAATTCAATGTCAAATCCAGTCCAGAAAGTGAAATAAAAAGAGGGAATGAGAAATAAAACAGATAAAAAGTTTAAAACATGTATTCTTCCAAATCGTCGATAATAATTACAAGCTGAAGGAATAACGCTGCTGGTTTAAAATATAGTTTTTCAGTGCCAGAGAGGTTATTTGTCTATAATTAAGACTGTCACACTGTTAAAAGCTGCTTACACTTGGGTGGACACCTTTTCGGATGCATTTAGTTGGTTAATTGCTTTTAGAAATGATATGTTTTTCTTTATTCTTTCATGGGACATGGGCATCACAAAGAGCAAAGATTTATTGCCCATCCCTATTTGCATTTGAAATGAACTTTTCAGAGGGCATTAAGAGACAGCCACATTGCTGTGGCTCTGGAGTCACATGTGGGTCAGACCAAGTAAGGATGGCAGATTTCCTTCCCTAAAGGACATTAGTGAACCAGATGGGTTTCTAACAACAATCAAGAATAGTTTCCTGGTCACCATTACTGAGACAAGCATTGTATTACAGATTTACTAATTGAATTTAAATCCCAGCAGCTGCCATGGTGAGATTTGAACCCGAGTCCCCAGAGCATTAACCTGAGCTTCTGGATTACTAGTTCAGTGACATAATGCAATTTCAGATATCTTTGTTTTGTAGTTGCATGCCATAGGGGGGAAGAATTATAGATGTTCATGAATAAGATAAAAGGCTTGTAAAGCAACATTGTTCTTGTTACAACACAGATTCTAGGCTGACAGGATCAGAATCTGAGTGGGTGGAACAGGGTGTAGATGGAAGTAAAAATTAAAGCAAAATACTCTGGTGCTGGAATTGGAAAAAATAACAGAAAATGCTGAAAAATCTCAGCAGGTCTGACAGCATCTGTGGAGAGAGAATAGAGCCAACATTTAGGGCCTGATTTTGCCATTGCAGGCGCGAAAATGTAGTAAAGTTGGGCGTGAGGCCATTAATGCAATCCGCGCCCGCGCATATGGCCACTTGACCGAGGCCCGGGAATGGCCGCGATCCAATTCGCGCCCGAAACGGGAGCAACGGCGATTTAAATGTATTTGCATGCATTTAATTTGAATTAATGAACTGCCCGCCCAACTTTATCAGCATTTCCCCCTTTACCACCGCGTTCGCCAATCCGGAACCGCGTCGTAATGGACCTGCTAAATAAAAGTCTGAATCGGGCGCTCCAGCTGCTGAAGAGCGAGTTCAGAGCTTCCAATGGCTCTCTGACTCAGATCAGTGGTGGGGGGGAGGGGGAGACAGGCCAGATCATTCTCTGGGGGGTGGGGGGGAGTGAGGTCACATCGTTCTCTGGTCTGTGAGGGGGGGAGGAGGGAGTCGGGTAAGATATATCTCTGGTGGGGGAGGGGAGGCTCAATCACTCACTGGTGGTGGGGAGGCCAGATGGATCTGGGGAGGGGGGGGGGGCAGGGGGGGGTGAGGGGGGGTGGGCGGGAGAGGGGGGCGGGAGAGGGGGGAGGTGGGTAAGATGTATCTCGAGGGGGGGAGATGAATCTCTGGTGGGGGGGCAGGGGCAGGGGGTGTCCGCTGCCACTCTGCGGACAATCGGTGGGGGGGAAGGGGGCAGGGGGTTGCGATCGGTCTGGGTAGAGAGGGGGTGGGTGGATAAGGGGGACAGTGATGTGTGTGGGGGCCATCGCTCCCGCTTTTCGCTCCCAGGCCGCTTTCTCCTCTTTTTGCGGCCTGGGAGCGATCTGACACGGGTGCGCTTTTTCAAATTTTTTTCTAACTGCGCATGTGCCATTCAGAACTCCGATCATTCCGGGCGCGCTAAGCCCCGCCTGCAGCACGAATGGGACCCGTGATTTTTTTATCAGGCTGAGTGCGTTTGGGGGAGCCTGAAAGCAGATTTCCAAGTCGGACCTGAATTGCGCCCAGATTCAGCACTTAGAATGAAAATGGTAAAATCGGGCCCAAGGAGTCTGAATAACCTTTCGTCAGAGCTTCTGTAGATGGAAGCAAATTGTTTAAAGCAAAGGCCAAAGATACAAGATTCAATGTTAGAGATTTCGGACAGAGGGACCTTGGGTTAATAGCTAGACTGATTCTGACAGGGAGGGAGAGTCTGACGGGGAGGGACTGAGAGTGATGCTAATCAAGGATGACTCTAACTCACTCTTTCACAGTGTGGCCATTCTGAAATACCTGGCGTGTAAATACCAGACTCCTGACCACTGGTACCCGGCTGACCTACAGAAACGGGCTCGAGTGGATGAATACCTGTCCTGGCAGCACGCTACATTAGGACCTCAAGCTGGGAATATCTTCAAAATGAAGGTGAAACATTTTCAGCAACTTTTCATAATAGACAAAGCACAGACTATACTTAATCAGATCCTGCATGCAAAACCGAAAATAAAAGCATCTACCAGGGGATGTGTTTTGGCGAATGGGCAGCTCTTGCTGAACAATCCTGAGTACGCTAATAGCTACACTGACATCTAATTTAAGAAAATCAGCCAAGTGCATTACATAGTTCATTTATGCATTCTAGAAGCAATGTGTCCTTATGCAGGGACCTGCTTATTGCCAAAGGAAATGTTTAGCCTTGCATCTTTTTTGAATTACCTGAGAGCATGGGAAACCTATAGTTTCCCACTACTTTCTCCATGGCAACATCTCAGCCAATCAGAATCAACTTGCCAACCAATCAGCACCCACTTTCTCCTGTAGTATAAATTGCTGTGATTGTGTGAAATTTGACATTCTTCTCTCTGTCCTGATGAGTGCAAGATGAAAAGCTTCCACAACATGTCTTTCTCATTTCAGCAATATTCACATTCTGTATGACATAGAACATAGAACAGTACAGCACAGAACAGGCCCTTCAGCCCACTATGTTGTGCCGAGCTTTATCTGAAACCAAGATCAAGCTATCCCACTCCCTATCATCCTGGTGTGCTCCATGTGCCTATCCAATAACCGCTTAAATGTTCCTAAAGTGTCTGACTCCACTATCACTGCAGGCAGTCCATTCCACACCCCAACCACTCTCTGCGTAAAGAACCTACCTCTGATATCCTTCCTGTATCTCCCACCACGAACCCTATAGTTATGCCCCCTTGTAATAGCTCCATCCACCCGAGGAAATAGTCTTTGAACGTTCACTCTATCTATCCCCTTCATCATTTTATAAACCTCTATTAAGTCTCCCCTCAGCCTCCTCCGCTCCAGAGAGAACAGCCCTAGCTCCCTCAACCTTTCCTCATAAGACCTACCCTCCAAACCAGGCAGCATCCTGGTAAATCTCCTCTGCACTCTTTCCAGCGCTTCCACATCCTTCTTATAGTGAGCTGACCAGAACTGCACACAATATTCCAAATGTGGTCTCACCCAAGGTCCTGTACAGTTGCAGCATAACCCCAAGGCTCTTAAACACAAACCCCCTGTTAATAAAAGCTAACACACTATAGGCCTTCTTCATAGCTCTATCCACTTGAGTGGCAACCTTTAGAGATCTGTGGATATGAACCCCAAGATCTCTCTGTTCCTCCACAGTCTTCAGAACCCTACCTTTGACCCTGTAATCCACATTTAAATTAGTCCTACCAAAATGAATCGCCTCACATTTATCAGGGTTAAACTCCATTTGCCATTTTTCAGCCCAGCTTTGCATCCTATCTATGTCTCTTTGCAGCCTACAACAGCCCTTCACCTCATCCACTACTCCACCAAGCTTGGTGTCATCAGCAAATTTACTGATCCACCCTTCAGCCCCCTCCTCTAAGTCATTAATAAAAATCACAAAGAGCAGAGGACCAAGCACTGATCCCTGCGGCACTCCGCTAGCAACCTGCCTCCAATCCGAAAATTTTCCATCGACCACCACCCTCTGTCTTCGATCAGACAGCCAGTTACCTATCCAATCGGCCAACTTTCCCTCTATCCCACACCTCCTCACTCTCATCATAAGCCGAACATGGGGGACCTTATCAAACGCCTTACTAAAATCCATGTATATGACATCAACTGCCCTACCTTCATCAACACACTTAGTTACCTCTTCAAAAAATTCTATCAAATTTGTGAGGCACGACTTGCCCTTCACGAATCCGTGCTGACTATCCTGGATTAATCCGCATCTTTCTAAATGGTCGTAAATCCCATCTCTAAGGACCTTTTCCATCAATTTACCAACCACCGAAGTAAGACTAACCGGTCTATAATTACCAGGGTCATTTCTATTCCCTTTCTTAAACAGAGGAACAACATTCGCCATTCTCCAGTCCTCTGGCACCATCCCCGTGGACAGCGAGGACCCAAAGATCAAAGCCAAAGGCTCTGCAATCTCATCCCTTGCCTCCCAAAGAATCCTAGGATACATTTCATCAGGCCCAGGGGACTTATCGACCTTCAGTTTATTCAAAACTGCCAAGACATCCTCCCTCCGAACATCTATTTCCTCCAGCCTATTAGCCTGTAACACCTTCTCTTCCTCAAAAACATGGCCCCTCTCCTTGGTGAACACTGAAGAAAAGTATTCATTCATCGCCTCTCCTGTCTCTACTGACTCCATACACAAGTTCCCACTACTGTCCTTGACCGGCCCTAACCTCACCCTGGTCATTCTTTTATTCCTCACATAAGAGTAAAAAGCCTTGGGGTTTTCCTTGATCCGACCCACCAAGGACTTCTCGTGTCCCCTCCTAGCTCTCCTAAGCCCCTTTTTCAGCTCATTCCTTGCTAACTTGTAACCCTCAATCGAGCCATCTGAACATCTGACAAAACACTTATCCTCCTCTCTCAGGATAAATATTCTCCATGGTTTGTGTGTGAATGCAGCCCTGCAGATTCATCTCTCATGGTTACTTCTGTCAAATCTCTGCAAGAGTCAGTGTTTGATGAGAGTTGACCAATCGCTCTGAGACTGGTTCTCATTGGAAGCTGCTCCAATTATTTGGCCCTATTGGCTCTATCAGGGCTGATGTTATACACCATGTGCCCTTTACGAAGGCCCCACATGGCACTGGAGTCACAAAGGTCAGAGAATTTGGGCCTTCCCTTTCAGGCCTGACCCACTTGATCGCTCTGATCCAGTAATGGTGCCTGCGCAGTGCCCACTTCAGGGGGATTTGGCCTCCTCTGATGGTTCGTACAATGGCTGAGCAATTTTGGACAACATTCTCACTGATAGATGATGCCCCACACGACCAACTTAGTTGATAGTACTCTCACCTCTGGGTCAGAAAGTCATGGGTTCAAGTCCAACCCCAGGATTCTGTGCACAAAGTCTAGGTTGACACCAGGCTACACTGTCACTGATGCCACCTTTCATTAAACTGAGAAGGAGCAACAGCACAGTGAGAATGACCAGATAATTTGCTTTGGTGACAGCAATTTGAGGGACAAGAGAGGCCCAGGACGCAGGGGAGAATTCCCCCATACTGCAGGTAGTGCCCTCAAATCTGATCCTTCCACTTGAGATTTTAGACAGGGCCTAGGTTTAACATCTCAGAGGTGGAACCTTTGACAGTGCTGCACTCCCTCAGGGAGACACAGGGGTGTTGGTGTAGATAATGAGCTCAAGACTCTGGGTGGGATTTGAACTCCGAGACAAAGGTGTTACTTGTTGTGACTCAACTGACATTAAGTTTAATGCTTATTTATTGGTGTCTCAAGTAGGTTTACATTAACACTGCAATGAAGTTACTGTGAAAATCCCCTAGTCTCCACACTCTGGTGCCTGTTCGGTACATTGAGGGAGAATTTAGCACGGCCAATTCACCTAAACAGCACGTCTTTCAGACTGTAGGAGTAAACCGGAGCACCCGGAGGAAACCCATGCAGACACGGGGAGAATGTGCAGACTCCACACAGTCACTCAAGCCAGGAATTGAACCTGGGTCCCTCACGCTGTGAGGCAGCAGTGCTAACCACTATGTCACCATGCCACCCTAATTAAAACATTGAAACCAGTGCTTGGAATCTCCTTCAGGCACCACATCTTAAGAGGATGTTGGTAACCATGGATGGGTGCATTATTATGGTTGGCAAAGTAGTGCAGTAGCTTGTCGTTGCAAACTCTTCCACTCAATAACAGGCACATTAGAAAGATTTACAGGCTGATTATTAACCTGTTTGGCCACATTGCAAACACACCCTCCTCAGCTAGCAAGTCCTGAAGTGGGACTTGAAGCGGCAGCTTCTTGTTTGGAGGTAGAGACATTACCTACTGCGCCACACCAGTCTTTGGAACAAATATGGGGAAACTGAATAGAGGCGGCATTTCTGTTTTATTTCTGGGAGAAGTGAAAGGTTTGGGGCAGAAGATGTGGAAGACAGTGATTTTAAATCAACTAAAACTTCCCCACAAGAGCAATAATGTGGATTTGGGAACAGAAACTAAACCGAACCAGGACTCGGACAACAAGAATTTGCATTTATCTAGCGCCCTTAATGGAAAGTCCAAAGAGGCCTCACGGGAGGTTTATCAGTCTGAACAGAAGGAGATGTGAGGGCAGATAAACCCCTTGGTCACAGAGGCAGAGGGAGATAGAAAGGCAGGAAGCTTTAGAAAGGGAATTCCAAAACATAGGGCCAAGTTAGCTGCAGCAACAGCCAGCAAGAAGGGCACTTTGGAAATCGGGCCCAGAATTCGAGATATGGCAGGATTTTGAAAGATTGTCAGAGATTACAGAGAGGGAGGGGTTTGCCTGTGGACTGAGCTGGCAATATTAAACAAGGAGAGTTGAGCAAGACGGCTTTTGGATAGCAGGCTGTAGGTGAAAAAAAACAATCCCTCAGGATGGGAAGGAGAGGCATGAGTCAGCATTAGTCTCATGGGGCAGTTTCCTCATAGTTCCACCTCTCTACCCTTCTCTCTCTCCAGCTCCTGTTTCTGAACCGGTTGTTGGAAATTTGAATTGGCGCTTGCCTGCACTGGTTCTCTCCCTGCCTTGTCCCAAAGGAAAGCAAACATCTGAGTTCCATTGGGACTGTGTGTGCAAATTCACCCAGATCAAAATCAAGAACTCAGAACTAATCCCCTTGTTTTGCTTTCTGTTGTTGCTGTTTCATAGAAATCATAGAAATCATAGAAACCCTACAGTACAGAAAGAGGCCATTCGGCCCATCGAGTCTGCACCGACCACAATCCCACCCAGGCCCTACCCCCATATCCCTACATATTTACCCGCTAATTCCTCTAACCTACACATCTCAGAACACTAAGGGGCAATTTTAGCATGGCCAATCAACCTAACCCGCACATCTTTGGACAGGGGAAAGGAGCAAACAGTTTCCCAGGGGAAAGGAGCAAACACACAGCTCTGAATCCACCCTCGCATTGTTTCCTGTCAGAGCTTTGCAGTGATAATAGTGTAACCGTGTTGTAATCCGTCTAAACACACAATGTACTCACCGCCCCCCAACCCCCTCTCCCAGCACCCTGCCCCACCCCCCTCTCCCAGCACTCTGCCCCACCCCCCTCCCCCCGGCACACTCAGCCCGATGCACCCCATGATTGGCCCTCCTCTGCCTGTGGCACCCCCCCCCCCCCTCCCCCCTCCCCTTGCCGGCTGCGCTTGGTCCTGTGACTGTGTCTTGCTGTAGTTTCTGTGTTGTGGTCCCTGTGTCCATGTCCTGCACTGGGAATAAACAACCTTGTAAGAAGTTTAACAACACCAGGTTAAAGTCCAACAGGTTTATTTGGTAGCAAAAGCCACACAAGCTTTCGGAGCTCCAAGCCCCTTCTTCAGGTGAACTTGCAGGAGTTTCAGGAGAACTTGCTAGATAAATGCAGGAGTCCTGGTTCGGTTTAGTTTCTGTTCCCAAATCCACATTAATGCTCTTGTGGGGAAGTTTTAGTTGATTTAAAATCACTGTCTTCCACATTTTCTGCCCCGAACCTTTCACTTCTCCCAGAAATAAAACAGAAATGCCGCCTCTATTCAGTTTCCTCATATTTGTTCCAAAGACTGGGAGGTGGTGTGGCGCAGTAGGCAATGTCTCTACGTCCGAACAAGAAGCTGCCGCTTCAAGTCCCGCTTCAGGACTTGCTAGCTGAGGAGGGTGTGTTTGCAATGTGGCCAAACAGGTTAATAATCAGTCTGTAAATCTTTCTACACTCACCTGAAGAAGGGGCTTGGAGCTCCGAAAGCTTGCGTGGCTTTTGCTACCAAATAAACCTGTTGGACTTTAACCTGGTGTTGTTAAACTTCTTACTGTGTTTACCCCAGTCCAACGCCGGCATCTCCACATCAATAAACAACCTTGCCACTGTGCAAGGAGAAGCTACAAAAGGAGTTATAAAGGGGATAGCAGCTCCAGTGGCAGTCTCATGGTTGAAAGTTTGCTCATTTTAAGGCTTGTGCTGTTCACAGTATTCAGGATGTGGAGATGCCGGCGTTGGACTGGGGTAAACACAGTAAGAAGTTTAACAACACCAGGTTAAAGTCCAACAGGTTTATTTGGTCGCAAAAGCCACACAAGCTTTCGGAGTTCTAAGCCCCTTCTTCAGGTGAGTGGGAATTCTGTTCACAAACAGAGCATATAAAGACACAAACTCAATTTACATGAATAATGGTTGGAATGCGAATACTTACAACTAATCAAGTCTTTAAGAAACAAAACAATGTGAGTGGAGAGAGCATCAAGACAGGCTAAAAAGATGTGTATTGTCTCCAGACAAGACAGCTGCTCACATTGTTTTGTTTCTTAAAGACTTGATTAGTTGTAAGTATTCACATTCCAACCATTATTCATGTAAATTGAGTCTGTGTCTTTATATGCTCTGTTTGTGAACAGAATTCCCACTCACCTGAAGAAGGGGCTTGCAGCTCCGAAAGCTTGTGTGGCTTTTGCTACCAAATAAACCTGTTGGACTTTAACCTGGTGTTGTTAAACTTCTTACACAGTATTCAGAGCAGCTTGCATCAAATGAATCGTCGCCAAACTGATTCACTGAGTTGGCCTGGCCCCGCTGCGCTATTCGAGCAGCACAGCGGACCGGGAGACAACAGCGGCGCGCCTTTCGCGAGGTTCACGACCAGCATCTGGCCAATTACCAGTCTCCCAGATGCTTTATTTTAGCGCAATCAGCGACGTGTCGGAAATCAGGGCATGGAAATTGATATTTCCATATGATTAGCGGGCCTGGAACAGCATCTTCCCCCACCCCCGGCCGGGAGTGGTTCCCACCAGCGGGGTTTACAACTGCTCCCCACAAACGGGTAACAGATGTGTTCACCCTGCTGGTGGGGACAGAGGCCATTGAGGCCTCTCCAGGAGGTCAGGGCAAGGAGGGGTGACCCTTGGGCAGTGCCAGCCTGGCACCTAGCACTGCCCAAGGGGCAAACTGGCACTGCCCACCAGGCACCTTGGCACTGCTCACTGGGCATCGGGCAAGGGGATGGGGCCAGAGGACGCAGGGCATACTGAGGGGGTGATCGGTGGTGGGGGGGATCCACTGCCACTCTGCAAGTGTGATCGGTGGGGGGTGGAGGGAGGAGGCAATCGGGGCTGGCTTGTGGAGGGGGGGGGGGGAGATTGGGGCTGGCCTGGTGTGGTGTCTGGGGGGGAGATTGGGGCTGGCCTGGTGTGGTGTCTGGGGGGGAGATTGGGGCTGACCCAGTGGAGGTCCGGTAGGCCAGCAATTGGTGAGGGGGCATCAGGAAGGCCAGTGATCGGGGGGGTTGCGGGAAAGGCTAGCGATTGGGAGGCCGGCGATTTGGGGGGAATGGGGGGGGGGGGAATGCCCAATGCACTGATCTCCCCATTGACAGACTGGCACACGCGCAGTGGCTCACTCAGCACTGTGCTGCCAGCCTCTCGGGTGGGAATAGGCCCCGCCTCCTACTTACCAGAGGGAATCCCGCTGAGGCACTCTGCATTGCACAGTGCCGGAGATTCATTCAGGTAGGTACGCCCAGAAAACTGGGGGGAAATACTCCCGTTTTCTTGCCATTGGGAACTTAGTTTCATTTTGGGAGAATCCGAGCCACTGTCTCTGATTCTGGGACCTGGTTACTGATGCTGTGTGGCTCTTATGTCTGCAGACAATACTCCCAATCATTACTGGAGAACCAGTCCCTGAAGATAAAATGAAAGAGGCTCAGGATGAACTGAGCCAAGTACTTGCGCGTTTTCAGGAGAAGTTCCTTCAGGATAAGCCCTACATTGTTGGAACAGAGATCTCTCTCGCAGACCTGGTTGCGATTGTTGCGTTGATGCAGGTAAGTGTTGATGACAGGTATCACTGCAAAGGAGAAAGCTTTATAGCTGTGTGTGTGAATACTAGCCCTTCACCTGATGCTGTCTGCTTTAACTATGGATCCTTTTGTAGTCTATATTGATCCAAACCCTTGTTCCAGTCTCTGCTTCAGTGACACTGCCCCCCCCCCCCCCGCACCGTGTGGTGAAGCAGCAGTGTAGTAAGAGAGGAAGAGGGCTCGTGTGAACACACTGCTTTCGGCTTCACACCCTTCATTCTTTCAGTGAAAACTCTGTCTGCCTTGCTTGGGCGGCACGGTGGTGAGCACTGGTGCCTCACAGTGCCAGGGACCCGAGTTCAATCCCAGCTTCGGGTCACTGTCTGTATGGAGTTTGCACATTCTCCCTGTGTTTCCTCCGAGTGCTCTGACTTCCTGCCTCAGTGGGCCATGCTATGTGGCCTGGGTGGGATTGTTGTCAGTGCAGGCTCGATGGACCGAATGGCCTCCTTCTGCACTATAGAGATTCTATGACTCTACGCCTTGTTTCCCAATTCGTGGAAACAATGTGTCCCTGTTACCCTCATGAACTTGCCTTTTTTGAAATTTGCTGTCAGGTTCTCCCCTGACATCCTCTGTTGCAGTAAAAAAAAATCAATTTTGCAAAGCTCTTTGTATGAATGACATTTCTGTCCAGCGTTTATCTACAAGAGCTGCTCAGAGGCTGGGAATCCTGCAGTGAGTAACTCACTTCCTGACTCCCTCAACGCCTATCCACCATCTACAATGCATTGGTCAGGATGGAATACTCTCCACTTGCCTGGGTGAGCGCAGCTCCAACAACACTCAAGAAGCTCAACATCATCCAAGACAAAGCAGGCCACTTGATTGGCACCACATCCACCATCTTAAACATTCACTTCCTCCACACCAGTGCACAGTGGCAGTGTGCACCATCTACAAGATGCACTGCAGCAACACACTAGGGCTCCTCAGGCAGCATCTTCCAAACCCATGACCTCTATCATCTAGAAAGACAAAGGCAACAAAGATATTGAAACACCACCACCTGCAAGTTCCCCACCAAGCCACTCATCACCCTGGCTTGGAAATATATTACTGTTCCTTCACTGTCACTGGGTCAAACACCTGAACTCCCTCCCTAACAGCACTGTGGGTGTACCTACACCATATGAGCTGCAACGGTTCAAGAAATCAGCTCACCACCACCTGCTGAAGGACAATTAGGAATGGGCAATAAATGCTGGTCCAGCCAGTGACACCCACATCCTGTGAATGAATATAAAAATCTTACCCAGTGTGCACCAGTGCATGTTTACTTTATAAATATTTCCAACTTGGTGAGCTCTACAGTCAGGTACAATGGGAAGCAACAGCATCATCTGCAATTTCCCCTCGTGACATACACAATCCGGACTTGGAGCTGTATCACTGTTCCTTCATCATTGCTGGGACAAAGCCCTGGAACTCCCACCATTCTGGGAGCACTATTACTTCCTCTTAATGCAGAGGTTCAAGAAGAAAGTCCACAAACTTCAAAGTAAATTGTGTTGGATAATTAATGTGCTCTTACCAGCGTTCCCCACATTCTAATTATGTTTTAATTGACTCTAACATCCTTCTTAATCAGAACAGTTCTTGTTTGATTCCGGCATCTGTAGATTCCCTTTATACCTCAAAAGGTTGATGCCTAGTTTACTCAATCTCTCCTCATTGAATAGTTCCCTCAACCCAAAAACCAGTCTAATGAACATTTTTTGTATTCCCTCTAGGGCAAGTTTGTTCTTCCAAAACTGTGCCCAGTACTCCAGCTGTGACTTCACCAATGCCCTTTATTATTGTAATAAGACTTCTTTCTGGCTTTAGTTTCCTTGTATATGAATCACAGAAAGTTAACAGACTGGTTCAGTGAGCAATTAGGAATGTTAATTTTTGCTACAAAAGAATTGCAATATTAAAAAATCTGATTACAATGAGGAGAGATTGAGTAGACTAGGTCCTGATTCCCTGTAGGTTTTAGAGGAACGAGCAGTGATCCAATTAACTGGAATAAAATTCTTAAGAAGCTTGACAGGATAGATGTTCAGAAAATGCTTCTCCTGGTTGGGGAATGAATGGGACTGAATTTTTGTGTTGGAAGTGTGGAAAGCAAGTTGGGCCTTTCCTGATTTCCAAACTGCAAACCCGACTCATGACTGACTTTTCCTGCGAGTTCTGTTTCTTCACATAAGGTTCAGCTTTGCAGTTAGTGTTTGTAAGCTGTGACAGAGTGTGGGAGGAGGGCAGTATTGAAGGCGGGTTAGAAGGTCGGCCTCGGTTCTCAGAGGTAGCAACTCATGTCCCAACATCATGTAAAGGTTCCCTGACCCTCACCCCTCACACAGCCACCCATCTACCACCATGCCCTCTCCATGTCCTCTCAGATTCCATGACCCCTCCATGCCCATTCATATCCCTATGTCATCCTGTGCCTCCTCAGGTCTTGCATGCCCCTTCCATACACCTCCACATGTATCCTCCAAAACCACCACATAGATCCACTATGTACAGTCCTCGGGCATGTAATAACAATGGGATTTCTTTTAAAACTGAGTGTATAATAAAAATCTCATTCAAAAATCTTGTAATTGATACTATAAAGTAAAATATCAGTGCTCTATTGAAAAAAATCCCTTAAATGGTCATTAAGTCATGTAAACAGCCATGTACTCAGAAACCACATCAAAGGCAGAAAATGTTGTTACAACCTTGTTAAAGTGTCGATCATTCCTCTGAGTAGTTGTGTTAATGGATCCGTTGAGCTCAGGCCAATCCAGATTGTGAAACACAGCCAAGCATTCATAATAGCCACAGCTATCAGAACAAACAACTACAGCTATAAGACCCTGAAATTAAAAAAACCAGATGTTATATTTCTAGTTCAAATTAATTAATGTCAATCAGTGAAGGGGAGAAGGTGTTTAGATTGTTTTGACAATGGGATTTTTTTTTCAAAACCAGATCTGTTTGTACATTAAAATCACAGAACTAAACATGGCAGGAGGGTTTTGCAACACATTTTTCTACATTTTAAAATGTAGAAAATATAGTTATTTTATCAGTAGAAATGTTAGTGTAATATATATCAACGCTGAAGCAATTATAGTTAAAGTAAGGGTTAACCTTTGCAGAAGACAGTCCTACGATGAATCATTGCATTAAAAACTCGTCTACATGACAAAACAGTATCTAATAGTGCCATCTGAAAGTGTTACAAACTATTCCACTTATGTCAGAATGTTGTCGACTCCAGAGCAGGCTTGCTTTAGAGGTTACCAGCTCTCCCAGGAGGTGCACAATTGTTTTGGTTATCTGAAATCCACACCAGCATGCGATAACTGTGCGGAGGAACAAACACAATTTTCCTGTGCTGCTCACAGTGGGAACCCCCAGCCTTGGAATAGGAGTGTGTACATTTTGCACCCAGGGCCCATTCAGCCGAAAAATGGCAAATGGAGTTTAACCCTGATAAATGTGAGGTGATTCATTTTGGTAGGACTAATTTAAATGTGGATTACAGGGTCAAAGGTAGGGTTCTGAAGACTGTGGAGGAACAGAGAGATCTTGGGGTCCATATCCACAGTTCTCTAAAGGTTGCCACTCAAGTGGATAGAGCTGTGAAGAAGGCCTATAGTGTGTTAGCTTTTATTAACAGGGGGTTGGAGTTTAAGAGCCGTGGGGTTATGCTGCAACTGTACAGGACCTTGGTGAGACCACATTTGGAATATTGTGTGCAGTTCTGGTCACCTCACTATAAGAAGGATGTGGAAGCGCTGGAAAGAGTGCAGAGGAGATTTACCAGGATGCTGCCTGGTTTGGAGGGTAGGTCTTATGAGGAAAGGTTGAGGGAGCTAGGGCTGTTCTCTCTGGAGCGGAGGAGGCTGAGGGGAGACTTAATAGAGGTTTATAAAATGATGAAGGGGATAGATAGAGTGAACGTTCAAAGACTATTTCCTCGGGTGGATGGAGCTATTACAAGGGGGCATAACTATATCGTTCATGGTGGGAGATATAGGAAGGATATCAGAGGTAGGTTCTTTACGCAGAGAGTGGTTGGGATGTGGAATGGACTGCCTGCAGTGATAGTGGAGTCAGACACTTTAGGAACATTTAAGCGGTTATTGGATAGGCACATGGAGCACACCAGGATGATAGGGAGTGGGATAGCTTGATCTTGGTTTCAGATAAAGCTCGGCACAACATCGTGGGCCGAAGGGCCTGTTCTGTCCTGTACTGTTTTATGTTCTATGTTCTATGAAAGGCCACATGAAAATGGCGTGGTGTTGGGAAGGCACAGGCAAATATCTTCAGCGTTTTGCAAGATGATTCTTGTCTCAATGAGGAGATGAAACACTCCCTCTTAGTCTCAGAGTAAGGGATCGGCCATTTAAGACTGAGATAAGGAGAAACTTCCACACTGAGGAGATGATGAATCTCTAATTCCCTCCCCAGAGAGTTGTGGATGTTCAGTCATTGAGTGTATCAAGACAGAGGTCGATACATTTTTGGATAATAAGGGAGTTAAGGAATTTGGGGATTTTGTTGTGTGTGCAGTTGAAGTGGACGATCAGCCAAGATCATATTAAATGGCAGAGTGGGTTTGAGGGATCAAATGGCTGACTCCAGCCCCTATTTCTTATTGTGCAGCTGATATTATGAGCTTCCCACATGCTGCAAAATCTGTATTGACATCTCAATATGACCCCTACAATCACACACCCCTCCCCACAACCCCCCCAACACCTACAGTCACCCCCCCACCATCCCTCAGCTAACACCCAGACCCACATCCCCCAGCCAATACTGAGACCCATATCCACCATCCCACACCCACCCCACATGCCCCTCCCCACAACCACATTCACAACCAACCCCACACCTACCACCACCACCCCACACCCATATCCCAAACAAAGCTCACCCCCCAGTTCTGACCTCCAGAGAGACAGAAAACCACACAGAGCAGAGTACTCCCCTCCACCATTTGTCATTTATTTATAATTTATATTAATGATTTGGATGAGAATATAGGGGGCATGGTTAGTAAGTTTGCAGATGACACCTAGATTGGTGGCATGGTGGACAGTGAGGAAGGTTATCTCCAATTGCAGCGGGATCTTGATCAATTGGGCCAGTGGGCTGACGAATGGCAGATGGAGTTTAATTTAGACAAATGCAAGGTGATGTATTTTGGTAGATTGAACCAGGGCAGGACTTACTCAGTTAATGGTAGGGCGTTGGGGAGAGTTACAGAACAAAGAGATCTAGGGGTACATGTTCATAGCTCCTTGAAAGTGGAGTCACAGGTGGACAGAGTGGTGAAGAAGGCATTCGGCATGCTTGGTTTCATCGGTCAGAACATTGAATACAGGAGTTATGACGTCTTGTTAAAATTGTACAAGACATTGGTAAGGCCACACTTGAAATACTGTGTGCAATTCTGGTCATCCTATTATAGAAAGGATATTATTAAACTAGAAAGAGTGCAGAAAAGATTTACTAGGATGCTACCGGGACTTGATGGATTGGGTTATAAGGAGAGGCTGAATAGACTGGGACTTTTTTCTCTGGAGCGTAGGAGGCTGAGGGGTGACCTTATAGAGGTCTATAAAATAATGAGGGGAATAGACAAGTTAGATAGTCAATATCTTTTCCCAAAGGTAGGGGAATCTAAAACTAGAGGGCATAGGTTTAAGGTGAGAGGGGAGAGATACAAAAGTGTCCAGAGGGGCAATTTTTCACACAGAGGGTGGTGAGTGTCTGGAACAAGCTGCCAGAGGTAGTAGTAGAGACGGGTACAATTTTATCTTTTAAAAAGCATTTAGATAGTTACATGGGTATGATGGGTATAGAGGGATATGGGCCAAATGCGGGCAATTGGGATTAGTTTAGGGGTTTTAAAAAAAAGGGCAGCATGGACAAGTTGGGCCGAAGGGCCTGTTCCCATGCTGTAAACTTCTATGACTCTATGACCCCAAATCTGCCTTACTGGTTTGGGTGAGTCAGTTGGAGCACTGATAGGTGATCTATAACAGACCTGGGACCCACCTGCTGGGGATGGATGGATGGATGGATGGAGGATGGTGTATAGAATCAGCCTGTGGTTGATTTTGCTGTTCCATTCGCATGGTGCAGGAGGTGTCACCTGAAGTTGGAGAGTCTGCACAAAGTGGATATTAGACAAGGGGAAGATTGGACTCAACTCAGCTTACATGGTCGAATAGCTCACCAACAATTGGGACTTTGGCTCACACTAGGAGAGGTTGGGAAATGGGAAGGGCATTTCATGTGTTATTCCGTATAAAACCGTAGATGTTACAAGCGGGTCTTCGGGCCTGAGGCAGAACCTGATTTAACAATATTCACCGGGTACCAACTGTGCAAGTGGGCAGAATGGGTACCGAACTGGAAACCTGATGGAACATAGCACTTCTGGCACTGGATGGGTGGGTGAGGCTGTGACCCAAATGAACACTGATATTGCTCTGTTTGTTTCTGATGTTTTTCTCTCTCTCTCCTGCTCCCTGATCTCTGCCCCATGTTAACCAACTCTGTTTCCCTCCCTCCCCCCGACCCCCACTAACTGCAGCCTTTAGGTGTGGGATATGACCCACTGGAAGGTTCGGCCACACTCACTGCCTGGCGTGAGCGAGTGAAGACAGCAATTGGCAGAGAGTTATTCGACAGGACCCATGAACAAATCTTCAAGACCCAGGAGACATTGAAATCACTGACCCAGAACCAGCCTGAGGCATTGGCAGCTTTAAAAGCCAACTTCAAGAAAAATTACAAATAAAATGATGGAGTGTAATAAAGTCACAATTCACAACCAGACTGTGTGGTGAATCTGGCAAAACTACCAATTCCATATAGGCCTTTTCATCATATTGTTCCATATAGACTTCATCATATAGTTCCATATAGATCTACTGTCATATAGTTCCATATAGACTTGTTGATCATGTTGATCCACATGGACCTATTCATCATATAGTTCCATATGGACCTGCTTATCACACAGCCCATCTTGGGGCTATCAATAATCCCAATATCCAGTGGGAAAATAACAGTGTAAAGGATAAGGAGCAAGAAGAATTCTTGAAATGTGTGCAAATAAACTTCCTTGATCAGTGTCTTTCCTGCCCAAATCATAAAATTATACAGTGCAGAAGAGGCCCTTCGGCCCATTGAGTCTGCACCAAAACACGGGAAACACCTGACCTCCCACCCATTGAGGAAGGAAGCAGTATTAGACCTGGTTCTTGTGAATGAAATGGGGCAAATGGTACAAGATTCAGTAGTGGCGGGTGGGGGGAGTGATCACAATGTCATCAGGATTCCTGTACAATTCCCTAAGTTGCTTTCTCACTCTCCTCCTGCCACCCCTGACCTGTCTACAATTTTATGGGCAGGGGATGAGTGCAGATAAGGCCTAAGACCGCCCACCTGCACTTGCCCCAATTGAGGGCATTAGGAGGTTGGATCCTCAATGATGAGGCCGGCAGGAGGAGTCAGGGGTCATTGGGGGGTGGAGGGACCCAGCAGGCCGCCCCGCATGGGGATGCCTTTAACTTCTCCAATCTACCTCCATAACTGAAGTTCCTCATCCCTGGAACCATTCTGGCGAATCTTTTCTGCACTCTCTCTCCAATGACTTCCTGAATAGTGGCATCGAGAACTGAACACAATATCCCAGCTGAAGCTGGGCCAGTGTTTTATGCAAGTTTAAAATAATGTCCTTGTTTTTATAGTCTATGGCCTAATTAATAAAGCTCAGGAAACTGTATGCTTTATTCACCACTCTCTCAACCTGTCCTGTCACCTTCACCGATCTTTGCACGTATACACCCAGCTCCCTCTGCTCCTGCACCCCTTTTAGAACTATACCCTTTATTTTTTATTCTCTCTCCGCATTCTTCCTACCAAAACGAATCACTTCATACTTCTCTCCATTAAGTTTCATCTGCCACTCGACACCCATTCCACAGACTTGTCTGTGTTCCTTTAAAGTTCCACACTATCCTCACAGTTTACAATACTTCCAAGTTCAGTATTGTCCCCACATTTTGAAGTGTCCTGTACACCGATGTCTACATCAGAATCAGCAGGGCTTCAACACTGACCCCTGGGGAATTCCACTATAAATATTCCCCCCAGTAGAAAAAATCTCTATTAACCATTATTCTCTCAGTCCAAAGATGTGCGGGTTAGGTTGATTGGCCGTGCTAAAATTGCCCCTTAGTGTTGAAGTAGGCAATTTTCCAAAAGCCATATTGGCACCATTCATAACGTGCCTACAATGCAGAGGGGAACACCCGGATGGATATTCGTTCAAACCCCCTCTGCACAGCTGAGAGACCTTTAAATTTCAAAGCCAACGAAAGATCCTTATTCTGCCCAGCAACAGCGCGAAGCTGCATTTTAAACCGGCCTTTGGCCAAGGAAGATCGGGATATCTGCGAGTCAAGACCGAGAGTGGGCTATATGGCATAACCAGACGATCAATAAAATATTACAGGAATAAAATGGCCAAGGCAGGCAAAGAAACTTAACAAACTAGGGTAAAAGGAATAAAAGATTAGATTAAATCTCCCTACACACAGCAGGACAAAATGACATTAACACCTAATCTCGCAAGCAGGGAACACAGACACAAAACAATGAGGTCAATTCAGATAAGGGGACACATAGAGGGGATAATGGGAAACACATTAAAACACCGGGGCAAGAACAGGTAGTCCCATTAACACAAACACACACCATACAAATGCAAATTGACAAGCCTCCCAGAGAACTTCCTGACCCGACAGACCACTTTATACATATTGTAAAAATGCATAATCAAATGTTCCCGCTCGAATCTGGATCCCTATAAAGATCCAGAGCTGATGTGAAAGGATTGAGATCAACGTGGCCAAGCCACTGTTTCGGAGCTGGTTACGTTGGTTCTCCCTGGGTTCCCAGTAATTGTACAATAAAGAAAAACACTTTGAACGTTGCCTTGCGACTCGACTTCTTTGAATGCACTGGTACCAGGGATTTTTCCCTACAACAAATGGCGTAGTCGGCTCAGGATTTGATATCTGACTTCTGACTGGTGGCCACGGTCTGGAAGCCGGGATCAAATTTAAACGAATCTGATAAAAATCCAGAGCAGTCAAGGGCGAGTACAAGTCTCCGTTCAAAGTGAGGTACCTTGAAGGGTTAGGGTTTGTCTGTGTTAAATATTGTTGTCTTGTAGAACTGTATAATCTTGCCTAAGTTTTTTAATTGAAGGTACAGGTCAGAACGACCGCGTGGAAGAAGGTAAGTAACTTTAATAGGAATAGAGGACCAGAGGTAAAGATAACAGGTTTTGGGCTATTTGATAACGGGAATAAGGAATTAAGACTAATATAAAGATAAGAACCGCATGCAGAACTAATTGGTGTAACTAACCCAGGATTGTAGACGAAACCGCTGTCTGTGCCAAGGCAATAGGACAAGGGAGTGCTTGTCTCAAGGTGCCCTACCCTAAACTGGACGTTAAGAGGAGAAATCTCCCACGCTAAGGTTGGGTTTTGAAGCGGGCGCTAAGAGGCACAGGCACTCAGGGTGCAAGGCACGGATAGTGTAAATCGGGTAACAACACAGACTCTGAAGGGACGAACAACCTCAGAGTCGATACAGTTACTAACTATAACAGGGGCTTTGATAACAGAATACATGTGTGTAAGTGTTGAGGAAAAGGGGACCCGATCCATCCTGACCAAGAGACACGACGACGGAGGATCCATTAGGGACCCGGGCGGAGTTTGATAACCTTGTTCGTCTGTAGGGAACACCACAGTCCATAGCAGGGTACCAGGTTTTGGGGTAACGGATCAACCTTGCTAGTGGAGGTGGTGGCCAAGCGGGAGGCGTTGTACTTAAAGGGGCTGGGGACAGGGGCCGACAAACCCACTAAAAAACCAGCACACATCCCAATAAGACAACACAAAATAGACCAAGCGTGAGGTGTCAGGAATAGTTGGGGGAGCACAGGGGAAGAGACCCACTGGGACCCCACTACGAGACCCTACAGCAATACAGACGGTGCTGGAGCAGTATCAGTGACAGGAGATAAGAGAGAGAGTTGGGGCACTTTTACTGTTGGAACCAGCATACGGGGGTTGCAGGACTGCTAGACAGAAAAATGGCAGACCACGTTGTTAAGGGAGAAACTGCAGTAGCTCTCATTTTGAAGTATCTGTTAGCCAGAGAAGTGATTGTTGCAAAGATGAAACGGAACGGGTGGAACGCATCACAAACTTTAGAAGATCAAAGAAAGTGGGTAGACGGAGTTAAACGGGACAAAACAAAAGTAATGGGAGTAATGTTAGTGACCCAGTTAGCTGGACTAATTGAGAAGGTAAATGCCTCAATGGAGGAGAGACACAAAGAGACAGGACAAATTAAGGTATTGCAGGAGAGAGTGAGGGAATTAGAATACAGAAACCACACTGCGGAGATAACGCAGAGATCAGAGGAAACGGACCCTGTGCCCTCATACGAGTCAGTGCAGAAACATACAGCCACTCCAGCATCAGAAGGAGACATAAAAAATTATAATCTAGCGCCAGTCACCAGAGGAGGGACGTTAGCACAACCAAAAGCAACCTATAAGCCTTTTACCCCAGGGGAAAGGCAGCAGATTATGGCATCCCTGGGGAAGTTAAAACCCAGAAGCGCAAACCTGGGATTTTGGGGCGAATTGGATTCACTCTGGGTAGGACACCAGTTACATTTAAGGGACATACACCAGCTGGTCAGGGCAGCCTGTCCAGCGGATAAATGGAGGTTGGTGGCAGGAGGGCCAGCGACCCAAGCAGCACAGGACTATAATGGAGGAAGGTGGACACATGCCGTTCCTACAATGGCTGAGATAGATGCCCAGCAGGCACCCTTTACATTATTTAAGACCGAAATCCAACGAGTCTTAGGGAACTCCCCCACTAATTGGAGCAGGATCACAAATACTAAACAAGGACAGGGGGAAAGTGCATCGGAATTTGGAGAGAGATTATTCCAGGTATATAGGGAATGTTCAGGACAGGACAATGTGGATAGGAGAGACAGGGCTTTTATCCAGGCATTCAAGGACGGGCTATCAGAGGTACACCAAGAAATCCTTAAGATGGGGGTGATAGCATCCCAAGACTATGACGAGTTAGTCGAGTGGGCTAGTGGGATAAAAGAAGGGAAGGTTGCCCAGGCAAAGCCCAGACGAGAGAGAACTGGAACCCCCCATAACGGAGATAAGGGGAGAACCGGGCTCAGCTGCTACACGTGTGGCCAGCCAGGGCATACGGCTAGATTCTGCAGAGGAGCACCATTCAGAGGGAAACCCGAGAATGGCGGGCCCCGCTGTGACCACTGCCACAGGGCAGGGCACACCGAGGCAACGTGTTGGGGGCAACATGGGAGACCCTGAGACAACTATAGACCAACCCCGGGGGCACCACGTTCCCGGAATCCACTAGGGTGACTAGAAGAGACCCCAAACCAGGGAGATGGGAGACAAGAGAGGATTAGTGTAGCCACGCCCACAGAAGACAGTGAATCCCGACAAAAGCCGGTGTCCGTCCACTCCACTTATCGGCCAACACTGGTCGAAATCTCACAACCCGTAGCTCCCATCCAAAACAGGAAAGAGGGGGAGAGAATATATGTAGAAGCCTTGGTAGGGGGTAGGGAATGCCACATGTTAGTAGATACGGGAGCAGCCATATCAATTACAAACCTACCCCTGCCACTGACCAACAAAAGAATACACATAACCGGGGTAGGGGGAGAGAGAATACCCGCCTATCTTAGTGAAACCACACTAGTAGAAATCAACCACAAGTATATTCCAATGCAATTTTACGTTTGTCAGAATAATGAGGGCACAATCATGGGGAACGATTTAATGAGGGAATACCAGGTGCTGATAGATTGTGGGAAAGGGAAACTAATTTGGCCACAACCTGACGGTAGGAAGACCGGAATAGGGACATTAGCTAGCCACCTGGGGACGGTTGGGATAGCCACCATAGTGGCCCGAGATTGGGATCAGGAAAAAGAAGGGTTTGGAGCCATCTGCGCTTCCATTCCCGAAGCCTGGGCTAGGACGAAATTAGATACCGGACTAACCGACACAGAACCGATAAAAGTCCCAGGACCAGAACACAAGCCCCACCGACAATACCCTATCAAGAGAGAAGCGCAAGGGGCAGTGGTAGAAATAGTCAAGGGTTTAATAGAAAAGGGAATCCTCAGGGAAACCACCAGTACCACCAATTCCCCCACATGGCCAGTTATAAAACCTGACGGGAGCTACCGGCTCACCATCGATTACACAGGTTTGAACAAGGTAACACCTAAATTACACCCCATTGTGGCAAACCCCTCGACTATTTTAAACGGATTGGCACAAGACCACAAAATTTTCACAGTGCTAGATATAGCAAATGGGTTCTGGTCCCTTCCACTGGACTCAGAATCCCAAAACAAATTCGTCTTCACTGTGGGAGAGAAACAGTATACATGGACTCGCCTCCCACAGGGATTTCATAACAGTCCTGCCATATTTCACAGAACAATGAGCGATATCCTGAGTAGGGTGAAAGTGCATGAGGACAATACAGTCCTTCAGTATGTGGACGATGTGTTAATAGCTTCCAAAACAGAAAAAGGGCACAAGGCAGCCCTGTATGCAGTACTAGAAGGATTGGCAAAAGCCGGGCTGAAAGTCAGCCCACATAAGGCACAAATTGCAAAACCCCAGGTCCTGTACTTAGGACACCTAATTTCCCAGGGAATTAAAGAAATGCCCGCAGATCGCAAAACCGCGATTAAAGAAATGCCGCGACCAGTTACAGTAAGAGGGGTCCGAAAAGTTTTAGGACTATTCAATTACAGTAGGAGTTTTATCCCTGACTTTGCAAGAATCGCGGAGCCAATTCAGAGACTAGTGAAGGGAGGAAAGCCAGCCTTGGAAAGTATAGAGTGGAGACAAGAGCAAGAGACAGCATATGCAGAGTTGAAAGCTAGGTTAGTTTCAGCCCCAGGGCTGGGACTGCCAGATGGAAGCAAGGAGTTCCACATCTTCTGTGACAACCAGGACGGCTTCTATTCTGCCGTAGTGGCACAGACTCATGGAGATAGAAAGAGACCCGTAGGGTATTATTCAACGGCTGAGGGACCAGTAGTCACCGGGATGCCCAGGTGCATAGCCGCCCTAGATTGTGCAGCATGGGCTGTGAGGATAAGTGAGCCCATTGTCATGACAGGAGATATTGTGCTACACACAAAACATGCATTGGTAGAGATGCTAAACACGGGCAAACTCAAAACAGTCTCAAATATAAGGAGGGCAAGGTGGGAGGCCACACTCCTACCACCTAACAAGTCAGTCACCATCATTAGGGACACGGGAGAAAATCCCGCGGAAGGGATTTTAGATATTGGGGAAGCGCACAGCTGTGGAGAAATTGACAAAGATAACAAGGAAGGAAAGATTAGAGACGAACCCCTTCCAACAGCAGATAAGACCTTCTATGTGGATGGGTCCCGCAAATATGTATCAGGATCACCAAGGACAGGGTGGGCAGTAGTAGACCAGAACCTGGAAACCCTAGAATCAGGAAGGATCGACGGGGGTCAGTCCGCTCAGGTAGCAGAATTAGTTGCCCTCACCCAAGCCTTAAGATTAGCAGCAGGGAAAACAGTCAATGTGTATACAGACAGCCAATATGCGTTTGGTGTGATCCATGATTACATGCCCGCATGGGGGAGAAGGGGGTTCATTACTACAGGAGGTACCCCCATTAAACACCAACAGCAGATAAGGGCGCTGCTAGCAGCTAGTGAACAGCCTACAGAGGCCGCAGTAATTAAAATAAAAGCCCACCAGCGGGAACCCGGAAGGGACACCCCGGGGTGGATTCATTTCAAAGGGAATCAAGCCGCAGACACAGCGGCACAGCAAGCACTAGAAAACAGCGACATTAAAAGCCTGCCCCTTGCAGCGATAGTGGTAGAACCGGAAGAAATTGACATACAGAAATTACATGGGGACATTACACAGCAAGAACGAGATAGATGGGAGGAGCTGGGCGCAGTTAAAGGGACTGACGGGGTGTGGAGAAAAGATAACCGGGTATTGGCGCCAGGATTTATCCAGAACACATTACTGGAACTACACCACAGGCTTCCCCATACAGGCAGGGATGCAATGATACAGAGCCTGGGGCGAGAGTGGTGGTGGAAAGGATTGGGACGAGATGTGGCCACATACTGCCGCAGATGCACTATATGTGCACAGCACAACCCCGGGAAACCCATAAAGGTAAAGATGGGACACCAACCCAGACCGAAGGGACCCCGGGAACAGATACAAATGGACTTCATAGGACCATTGCCCCCCTCTCACGGGAAAACATACTGCCTGGTAATAGTAGATCAATTCACCAAGTGGGTAGAAGCATTCCCCACAACCAATTGTACAGCCCTAACGGTAGCCAGGATATTGGCAGCAGAAGTCATTCCCCGATGGGGGATGCCAATTCAAGTTGATTCGGACCAGGGAACACATTTCACAGGAAAGGTTATGAAAAACATTTGCCAACTATTAGGAATAAAACAGAAATTTCACATCCCCTATCACCCACAAAGTTCCGGGATGGTGGAGAGGATGAATCGGACTCTAAAAATAACCATGGCAAAAGCAATGCAATCCTCAGGTAGAAATTGGACAGAAGTCCTACCTGCAGTTCTGATGAGGCTTAGGGCGACCACAAATCGAACTACCGGCTTGACTCCATACGAGCATTTACCCGAAAACATTATTACAGGCTGGACAGATGTGGGTCCGATAAAGGATAAGATCCGTCAATACATCCGAGACCTTAGCACCCAATTGAAGGGGATGCGCCGGTCCGTAATTTTAAATCAGGCACAGGTCGATACAGAGGAGGACTCAGAGATATTACCAGAGGTCCCAAAAGCCGGGAGCCGGGTATTAACAAAAGTGCTTCCTGCAAAACCAGGATTTGCCCCAAGATGGCACGGACCTTACGAGGTCATTATTAGCGGAGATACCTGTGCCTGTATAGATATAAGGGGACAGGGGGTCTGGAAACACTGGACCCAATTAAATCTGTGAAGACAAATGAACTAAAGAATACCGTTTTCGTTCATTCAAATTCCACAGGAACCAGGACCAGACCTACTATCAAGACGTCGGAACAAACTACTTTTAATTTGATTGCCTGTTTATTTTCTGTATATACTGTAATTGTAAAATACTGTTGAAAAAAAAACGATATGGGAACAGGGACATATTTGATAATAACCATGACCATGTAAATACGCTCCAACACATGGGGGTTAGGGGAGCAGAACCCCCAATCATGGAAGGAAACCTATTCCTGAAAACACACATCCAGATCTATGGGAATAGGACCGCTTGTTACCCTTCAGCGCGATCAGTAAACTCTCTATTCATCGCAACACCAGGGTGGCTCCCACAAGAGTTATTCACTATTGACACATCGGGGGCACCCTGCAAGGAACATATTGGGTACTTTAAACAAGGGATACAAGGAAGGTGTGTAGAGCTCACTGAGCCGGGAATTCTAAGGGGGATGGGACCCCAACAGGAGGAGACACATGGGAACTACCCACAATGTTTTAAGGGAGAGGGATGGGGGTGCGTGCATGCCTTTGTCCCTAAAAATGATTCGTGCGCTGAGGCACATTGTGCTCTCCAGGAGTGCCGGGTCCGGGAAGGACACTTCACTTGTGACTGCAAGCAACAAAAATGCATTGCAGTCACCGCGGGTAGGCAGCTTATGTGTGGCAAGTGCAACGGCACCCACGTAAGCTCAGCCTCGGGGACATACCCATTTGATTCTCACCAAGGGGTACAATCAAGTGGACAGTCCCGGGGGAGGGAAGGTTCCACAAGATGGGGCCATGTGGTCAAACGACCCCGGGGTAATGCATGTTATCGGGTTAAAGAAGGTTACGTGTTTTTATTCAAAAATGTATACATGACGGCCACAGACAGGCCTCCAAGGTTCTTTTCCGTAGGGACAATCAGACCTCTCACGGTTCCGTGCCCAAGCGAGGGACATGTCCAGAAACGCAGAGTGACCAGGGCCATCAGCGCAGAATTCTGCGCCGACTGGCAGGCCCCTGTCACATTAGGGTCTTCTCTGGGGTATGGATTTCTGGGGACACTATCCCTAGGAGGCGCCGCAGGGGTGATCAGCGCCAGTAATAGGAATTTCTTCATATGCAGACTGACCATCTTAGGAAACAGCACCCTACAAGCACTGGGTGCAATTGACCAAGAACTCGCAGAACTCAGACTATACACACAGCAAACGAGATATGCAGTAGACTATCAGCGAGCCAGACAAGGAGGGGTATGCACCATCATCAAAGGAAAAATGCATCACATATGTACACGACGAGACATTAAACATAACAGCAGCCATGTCCGGGATACAAAAGCAATTGGATAGCTTTAAACAGGGATTAACAGGGACTGATGGGTGGTTAGGGTGGCTGTTTAACACAGTTTGGGGAGCATACACTATGAAGGGATTAATCTTAGTAGTAGCCATCCTGTTCACACTCTGCCTGGGCCAAACCTGTATTAAAGTGATATGTGCAAATATTACATCAAGAATGCTACCCACTGCCAGTATCCAGATGCAAGAATTTAACCATGCCACAGAGGAAGAGGAACAACGGCAAGGACGACATCTGTACAAGTCACTGTACCTCTGAAGATCGTCCATGGGGGGTCAGCCATGAATGGGACCCCCTGGACGAGAGGAGGGACTGAAGTAGGCAATTTTCCAAAAGCCATATTGGCACCATTCATAACGTGCCTACAATGCAGAGGGGAACACCCGGATGGATATTCGTTCAAACCCCCTCTGCACAGCTGAGAGACCTTTAAATTTCAAAGCCAACGAAAGATCCTTATTCTGCCCAGCAACAGCGCGAAGCTGCATTTTAAACCGGCCTTTGGCCAAGGAAGATCGGGATATCTGCGAGTCAAGACCGAGAGTGGGCTATATGGCATAACCAGACTATCAATAAAATATTACAGGAATAAAATGGCCAAGGCAGGCAAAGAAACTTAACAAACTAGGGTAAAAGGAATAAAAGATTAGATTAAATCTCCCTACACACAGCAGGACAAAATGACATTAACACCTAATCTCGCAAGCAGGGAACACAGACACAAAACAATGAGGTCAATTCAGATAAGGAGACACATAGAGGGGATAATGGGAAACACATTAAAACACCGGGGCAAGAACAGGTAGTCCCATTAACACAAACACACACCATACAAATGCAAATAGACAAGCCTCCCAGAGAACTTCCTGACCCGACAGACCACTTTATACATATTGTAAAAATGCATAATCAAATGTTCCTGCTCGAATTTGGATCCCTATAAAGATCCAGAGCTGATGTGAAAGGATTGAGATCAACGTGGCCAAGCCACTGTTTCGGAGCTGGTTACGTTGGTTCTCCCTGGGTTCCCAGTAATTGTACAATAAAGAAAAACACTTTGAACGTTGCCTTGCGACTCGACTTCTTTGAATGCACTGGTACAAGGGATTTTTCCCTACAACAGTGTCTTGAGATGGGTAGGTTAGAGGGATTAGCGGGTAAATATGTAGGGATATAGGGTAGAGCCTGGGTGGGATTGTGGTTGGTGTAGACTCGATGGGCCGAATGGCCTCTTTCTACACTGTAGGGTTTCTATGATTCTTTCCTGTCACTCAGCCAATTTCCTATACATGTTGCTATTGTCCTTTTTGTTCCATCAGCTCTTCATTGTTCACAAGTCTGTTGGGTGGCACTTTAACAAGTGCTTTTTGGAAATCCATATACACCACATCAACAGCATTACCCTCTCTGTTACCTCTTCAAAAACCTCAAAAAAGTTGAACAGGATTTGCCCGTAACAAGTCCATGTTAGTTTTCTTTCACTAACCCATAGTTGCCCAATTGACTATTAATTTTGTCCTGGTTTATCTTTGCTGGAATCTTCCCCACCACCGAGAGTAAACTGACTGGCTTGTAATTGCTGGGCTTATTGCTATATCCTCTTCTGAACAAGGATGTAACATTTGCAACTTTCTGATCCTCTGACACCATCTTGGAGTGTAAGGAAGGCTGAAAAATGATGGTCTGTGCCTTTGCAATTTCCAGTCCAGCTTCCCTCAGTATCCTTGGGTGCATCTCGACCAGTCCTGGTTTCTCATCAACTTTAAATACAGATAGCCTTTCCAAATTCTCGTTATCAATTTTAAACCCATCAAGGCTCTGAAGTATCTCCTTTCACCGTGATCTGTGCAGCATCTTCTTCCTTGGTAAAGTATACTTTTAATACTTCAGCCATGTTCCCTGCCTCCATGCGTTTTTTTTCCTGAACATACTGGCGGAATAATTTCTCCCACCTGCCCTCGACATTATTACCATCTCACTCTATATTCAGATCATTAAAGTTCCCCCATTATAACCACTCAATAGTTCTTTCATCTTTCTGTAACTTCCTTGCAAATTTGTTCCTCCACCAATTGATGGCCTATAGACTGCACCGACTAATGTTCCAATTCCAATTCTCTTCCTGTACCAAGTGGTGCGCTAAGGCAGACTTTCAGCTGTTTCCATTGCCAGTTATTCCTGGAACAAATCGCTAAGCTTGTCACCAGAGGCTTATAGCTTGGGGGCGCCACTCCACATCAAGCGTAACTGACCTGGAGTCTCCCACCAGCCACTGACGTGTTGGAAGGATTTTGCAGGTTGACACTTCATCTGTTTTGGCCACGTTATGAATGCACCTTCCTTGCCCATTGTGGGATCCTCTCTCTGGTTTGCATTAGTTAAAAGGCTTCATTTTAAGGTATTTCTGCCCATGTATCTAATTACGCCATGCTTTAAAGCTAACTTAAGCTAACTTGGCCACATTTTAAAACTCAGCTTGGAATTCTGGGTTTAGCTTAGAAATTGGCTACATTCTTTGAAAGTACAATGTAAGGTAAACAGGCTTTCTCATAAGGTAAACGGCAGTGTTTCATGGCCACAGCTGCCAGTGGTTTATGTTAGTTGAAAACTGTTTGTACCAGCTTTTTAATAACACAGATAACCAAACCCATATATTGTTAATAACAGCTATCTATTCAGTCCAGGTGTGAGTTCAGTTAAATGCTGCAAGGTTTTGAATTCAACTCTCTGTAATTGGCCCAATTACCGAGGTCCTCTCTCTCTTCCACTTTCTGTATTTTATTAAAATTTCAAGTTATGTTCAATAAATCATTTTTAAAATCATACCAGTTGCCCACGGTCTATTTGGAGGAATGAATGGATCCTAGTTATCAAGTGGGACTCAAACCGGGAGCTCCTGGCTCAGAGGCAGGGCTGCTACTCACTGCGCCACAAGAACCTCCCTGAGCAATGTAATTACACCCTTTTTATTCCTTAGCCAATTAGATTGTGTCCCTGACCCCACTGGAAGACTTTGCACTGCAATGTTCTTCTCCATCAATACTGCCACCTCTGCTTCTTCCTTTCCCATCATTCATCAGCTCCTCATATCCAGGAATTTTTCATCCCCAGTGCTGCCCTTCTTTCCACATGGCTATCTGCTACTGATCTGATTTACCTCACGCTGTGCTTTCACTATAAACCCACTCTACACTTTATTACTGTCCATCTTAGTCTGAACCCAGCTAAGAACCTGTCTGTGACTTTGTGCTTTGGACAGCTGGCATACAAACCACCTAGCCCCTCGAACTGGTTGCATGCTACCTTTCCCCTGTCACTCATCATGTGCTGCTGTCAATTTTATGTGACCCTGTAAGATGGGCACCATGCCAGTGTCCTACCATCCCAGTGTCACATCACCTTGTGCTTCTTCATTCTCAGAGGTCTGAAGCAGCTCTCACTCACACTCCTGAGGTTGCAGGGTCAGACCAGCAAGCACATCTTGGGTATCTGGAAGTAGAACTATACAGGGGAGGGTTGGGATGAGGGTAGGGCTGTGTAATGAAACACAGAATACCACACTGGGCTGGATTTTACCAGCACTCTGGAGGGGCTGTGAGGTGGGGGCCTGTAAATTGGCAAGGGAAGGCAAGGTGTGGAGCACCCATCATCTTCCCACTGCCATTTCATCTTACCAGCCGTGGGAAAGGTGGAGGTTTGATGGCCCGAGCCGAGAGGTTGATTGATTCACTTAAATGCCCAATTAAGTGCTATTTCCCACTGCATTGGCATTTTACCCATGTGGACCTTCTGTCACAGAGGAGATAGTCAGGTGAAGCCTGGTTGCCTCCCTGCAAGCTCAGGGGTTTTGAGCCCTCCTAATTTGTCCCACAGAGGGCTTCTCCTCCCCCAATGGAAATGAAGCCAGCTGCAGTCACCAGCTACCCAGCCTGCCTCCCCCAGCTGAGCTAGCCTGATAAGCACTGGACTCTCAGACTCCAGGGAGTTTGTCCGGCTCCATGGTGCCCTCTTATTCAGGTGTAGTCCCAGCTGTGACCACTGTCCCAGTGGTGCTGCTAAAGCTACTGAACTGCTGCCCATTGCTGAGCTGGCAGCTCATGGGGAGGGCTGAAGATTCGATAATACCGCCCATCGAGCCTGCTCACCATTCAATACCATCGCGGCTGATCTTTGAATTCAACATCACCTTCTCCCTGTCCCTTGATTCCATGCGAGATCAAAAGTCCTCAACCTTAAATCTGTTCAACGATGGAGCATCCACTGCTGTCTGGGGGAAAGTATTCTAAAGACTCAATCCCTTTGCATGGAGGTGTTTCTCCTCATCTTGTTCTCGATTTCCCAGCTCGGGAAAACAACCTCTGTGTACCTTGTCAAGCCCCTTCAGAATCGTGTATGTTTCTACAAGATTTCCCCTCATTTTTTGCAACTCCAGAAAATATAGACGCAATTTTCTCCACCCTTTGAAAAAAAGCTTCTTTAATATGGTTAATATTTGGTAGCAAATATATATTTGTTGTCATATTTGTCATAGGACATTTATTGTCATTTATATATATTTGTCATAGGACAAGGCTCTCATCCTGGACAGCAAGCGAGAGGTCCTCCACTGCATGTATATCCTTCCTTAAAGACCAAAGCTGCACACAGTAACCCATAGCCCTATACAACTGGAGCAAGAGTTGGCAGTATCAGAGAGAAATAATGAGAAAAATATGAAGTAAAAACAAATTGGAGAAACACAGGAGCCAGGGTTCTCATTGTTTCTGGCAGTTTATTTGATTGTAGATATTGGAAAACACTAGGCCAAGTTGAGGTTAGCAAGCACCTCAGACAGTAGGGGGGGATTTTCCCATCCCACCCCCCTCAGGAATTATAGTGGGTGGGCGGGAGGGGTGGACCATGCAAAGATCCATTGACCGTAGACGGGAATTTCCGGTTTTGGGGCGAGCATTGCCAGAAATCCCGCCCTTGGGATTTTAACTCATCCCTTTATTTATATCTTTTCTGCAAGGCTTTTGCAAGTTGCTGCATGGAAGGAGCGTTAGGGTCCAAAGCATTTATCGAATCCTTAGTCTTCATCATCTTTTCATGGGCCTCATCGAATAACTCCTTGCCCACATCACCCTTGACACGCTCGCGCCATGCGATGAGTTTGGGTCGACCTTCCAAGGGATCAATTCCAGTTCCCAGAGGCTGCAGAGGAAGAACAAGAGGTTATAAAAGTTAACTAGAGTCTGCAACTGAGAAATTAAAGAGAGAGAGACAGAGACATTAGGGCTTGAATTTTACTGCTCCGCCCACTACGGAAAGCAGAGCGGACGAGGGGAGGACCATGGAAGGTCCTTTACAGTTTTGGGACAAACGAGGACATAAAATCCTGCCCTAGGAATGAGAAATTAGGAAGACACTGGGACTGAGATAAATAGAAACGAATGAGTGATTTGAGAGTGAGAGAAAAAGATGGGGTTGAGAGCTTAGGGAGAAAGAGAGGAGAGAGAGATGGGATTGAGAGGTTAGGGAGAGAGAGATGGGATTGAGAGGTTAGAGAGAGAGAGGCTGAGTGACTGGAGAGCGAGAGAGACGGGGTTGAGAGGTTAGGGAGAGAGAGAGAGGCAGAGAGAGAGAGACAGACAGGGTTGAGAGATTAGAGAGAGAGACAGACTGAGTGATTAAAGAGTGAGAGAGAGAGATAGACTTAAGATGTTAGAGAGCGACAGAGAGGCAGAGAGAGAGACTGGGTTGAGGTTAGAGAGAGAGAGAGAGATGGGCTTGAGAGATGTGTGTGAGAAAGAGAGAGACTGAATAGAGAGAGAGAGAGAGACTGAGTGATTAGAGAGAGAGACTGGGTTGAGAGGTTAGAGAGAGAGAGACTGGGTTGAGAGGTTAGAGAGAGAGAGAGACTGGGTTGAGAGGTTAGAGAGAGAGAGAGAGAGAGACTGGGTTGAGAGGTTAGAGAGAGAGACTGGGTTGAGAGGTTAGAGAGAGAGAGTGAGATTGAGGGATTAGAGAAAGAGAGATAGACTGAGTGACTAGAGAGAGAGAGAGACTGAGTTGAGAGGTTAGAGAGAGAGAGAGACGGACAGACTGAGTGATTAGAGAGAGAGAGACTGTGGGTGGAATTTAATTAGTGATTGATGGCGATGTTGGAGTGGGCGCCACTTGAGCTTTTGAGTTGGGAGCTGGTCCCCACAGCCCTCATATGAAAATCTAAAGGACCAGCCATGAGAGTTGATTTGATTTGATTTATTATTGTCACATGTATTAGTATACAGTGAAAAGTATTGTTTCTTGCGCGCTATACAGATAAAGCATACCATTCACAGAGAAGGAAAGGAGAGAGTGCAGAATGTAGTGTTACAGTCATAGCTAGGGTGTAGAGAAAGATCAACTTAATGCAAGGTAGGTCCATTCAAAAGTATGATGGCAGTGGGGAAAAAGCTGTTCTTGAGTCGGTTGGTACGTGACCTCAGACTTTTGTATCTTTTTCCTGACGGAAGAAGGTGGAAGAGAGAATGTCTTGGGTGTGTGGGGTCCTTAATTATGCTGGCTGCTTTGCTGAGGCAGTGGCAGTGGAAAGTGTAGACAGAATCAATGGATGGGAGGTTGGTTTGCGTGATGGATTGGGCTACATTCACAACCTTTTGTAGTTCCTTGCAGTCTTGGGCAGAACAGGAGCCATACCAAGCTGTGATACAACCAGAAAGAATGCTTTCTATGGTGCATCTGTAAAAGTTGGTGAGAGTCGTAACAGACATGCCAAATTTCTTCAGTCTTCGGAGAAAGTAGAGGCGTTGGTGGGCTTTCTTAACTATAGTTCAGCATGGGAGGACCAGGACCAGGTTCTGGGGAAACTGATAAATCACCTGGACTGGATGGACTACACCCCAGGGTTCTAAAAGAGATAGCTCAGGAAATTGTGGAGACATTGGTGGTGATCTTTCAGGAATCACTGGAGGCAGGGAGGGTACCAGAGCACTGGAAAGTAGCGAATGTAACACCGCTGTTTAAGAAGGGAGAGAGGCAGCAGATGGGAAATTATAGGCCGGTTAGCCGGACTTCGGTCATTGGCAAGATTTTAGAGTCCATTATTAAAGATGAGATCGCGGAGTACTTGGAAGTGCATGATAAAGTAGGACTGAGTCAGCATGGCTTTGTCAAGGGGAGGTCATGTCTGACAAATCTGTTAGAGTTCTTTGAGGAGGTAACAAGGAAGTTAGATAAAGGAGAACCAGTGGACATGATTTATTTAGATTTCCAGAAGGCCTTTGACAAGGTGCCACATTGGAGACTGTTAAATAAGTTAAGTGTCCATGGTGTTAAGGGTAAGATCCTGGCATGGATAGAGGATTGGTTGACTGGCAGAAGGCAGAGAGTGGGGATAAAGGGGTCTTTTTCAGGAAGGCAGCTGGTAACTAGTGGTTTGCCTCAGGAGTCAGTGCTATTTTCACAATATACATTAACCATTTGGAGGAAGGAACTGAAGGCACTTTTGCTAAGTTTGCAGATGATACAAAGATATGTAGAGGGACAGGTAGTATTGAGGAAGCAGGGGGCCTGCAGAAGGACTTGGACAGGTTAGGAGAGTGGGCAAAGAAGTGGCAGATGGAATACAATGTGGAAAAGTGTGAGGTTATGCACTTTGGAAGGAGGAATGGAGTCATAGACTATTTTCTAAATGGGAAAATGCTTAGGAAATCAGAAACACAAAGGGACTTGGGAGTCATTGTTCAAGATTCTCTTCAGGTTAACGTGCAGGTTCAGTCGGCAGTTGGGAAGGCAAATACAATGTTAGCATTCGTGTTGAGAGGGCTAGAATACAAGAGCAGGGATGTACTTCTGAGGCTCTGGTCAGACCCCATTTGGAGGATTGTGAGCAATTTTGGGCCTCGTATCTAAGGAAGGGTGTACTGGCCTTGGAAAGGGTCCATAGGAGGCTCACAAGAATGATTCCTGGAATGAAGAGCTTGTCGTATGAGGAACGGTGGATGACTCTGGGTCTGTACTCGTTGGAGTTTAGAAGGATGAGGGGGGACCTTATTGAAACTTACAGGCCTGGATAGAGTGGACGTGGAGAGGATATTTCTACTAGTAGAAAAAACTAGAACCAGAGGACACAACATCAGGCTAAAGGGACGCTCCTTTAAAACAGAGATGAAGAGGAATTTCTTCAGCCAGAGTGGTGAATCTTGGAACTCTTTGCCGCAGAAGGCTGTGGAGGCCAGGTCATTGAGTGTCTTTAAGATAGAGATAGATAGGTTCTTGATTAATAAGGGGATGAGGGGTCATGGGGAAAAGGCAGGAGAATGGGGATGAGAAAAATATCAGCCATGATTGAATGGCGAAGCAGACTCGATGGGCCAAGTGCCCTAATTCTGCTCCAATGTCTTATGGTCTTATGGTCTTATAGGACAGGTTGTTGGTGATCTGGACATCTAAAAACTTGAAGCTCTCGACCCTTTCTACTTTGTCCCCGTTGATGTAGACAGGGGCATGTTCTCCTTTACGTTTCCTGAAGTTGATGACAATCTCCTTCATTTAGTTGACATTGAGGGAGAGATTATTGTTGCCGCACCAGTTCACCAGATTCTCTATCTCATTCCTGTACTCTGTCTCATCATTGTTTGAGATCTGACCCACTACGGTGGTGTTGTCAGCAAACTTGAAAATCAAATTGGAGGGGAATTTGGCCACACAGTCATAGGTGTATAAGGAGTATAGTAGGGGGCTGAGAACACAGCCTTGTGGGGCGCTGGTGTTGAGGATGATCATGGAAAAGGTCTTGTTGCCTATCCTTACTGATTGTGGTCTGTGAGTTAGGAAGTTCAGGATCCAGTCGCAGAGGGAGGTGCCAAGACCTAGGCCACGGAGTTTGGAGATGAGTTTCATGGGAATAATAGTGTTGAAGGCTGAACTGTAGTCAATAACTAGGAGAAATAGGAGTCTGACATAGGTGTCCTTGTTATCTAGGTGTTCCAGGGTTGAGTGCAGTGCCAGGGAGATGGCGCCTGCTGTGGACCTGTTGCGGCGGTAGGCAAACTGTAGTGGATCCAGGTAGCCCGGGAGGCTGGAATTGATTCGTGCCATGACTAGCCTTTTGAAACACTTCATAATGATGGATGTCAGAGCCACTGGACGATAGTCATTAAGGCACGCTGCTTGGTTTTTCTTGGTACTGGGATGATGGTCGTCTTCTTGAAACAAATAGGGACCTCAGCTTGTTGTAAAGAGAGGTTGAAGATGTCTGCGAATACTCCCGCCAGCTGATCCACGCAGGATCTGAGTACCCCATCCGGGCCAGTCACTTTCCTTGAGCATGTGAAACATGCAAATACAAAGCCAGGGTGGTTTCAATTGGAGAATTCTGCTGGCAGGTTAAAAAAAATTTTTAATTTAAAGTGTATTTATTAGTGTCACAAGTAGGCTTACATTAACACTGCAATGAAGTTATTGTGAAAATCCCCTAGTCACCACACTCCGGCGCCTGTTCAGGTACACTGAGGGAGAATTTAACATGGCCAATGCACCTAACCAGCACGTCTTTTGGACTGTGGGAGGAAACCAGAGCTCCCGGAAGAAACCCACGCAGACACGGGGAGAATGTGCAGACTCCATATAGTAAGAAGTTTAACAACACCAGGTTAAAGTCCAACAGGTTTATTTGGTAGCTACCAAATAAACCTGTTGGACTTTAACCTGGTGTTGTTAAACTTCTTACTGTGTTTACCCCAGTCCAACGCCGGCATCTCCACATCAGACTCCATACAGACAGTGACCCAAGCCAGGAATTTCGAGTCTAAATGACCTTTTGTCAAAGCTGAGCTTTGAGCTTGACAAAGTTTGAGAAAGTTTGAGCTTTGGCAAAGGGTAATCTGGACTCGAAACGTCAGCTCTTTTCTCTCTTTACAGATGCTGCCAGACCTGCTGAGATTTTCCAGCATTTTCTCTTTTGGTTTCAGATTCCAGCATCCGCAGTGATTTGCTTTTTACCTCAAGAAGAAGTCTGTTCCTCTGTTCAACATCCTCCCCAATGCCCCAGCCCGTTACCTGGGAGGTGCCCACGCCCAACTTGGACCTCTACCCACTGCACCGGAGCCTTTGTGCATCCCCTTCCAGTGAATGGTATCCCTTTGACCCCCTCTTTTGTGAGCTTTTAGTGCAGCCTTGTCAGGGTCAAGTTTCCCCCCTCTTTTTGTCCTCGAGTTCCACAGCACAGTGCTGTCTATAAAGCAGCTCAGCACGGAGGGCATGAATTAGTCTGCCGCAGCAGAGAGACTTCAGAGCGGCATCGCGCTAGGCAGTAGGTTGTGTATGTTGCACTCATAACAAAGTCTCGGATGAACTGAGGTCTGCCTTGCGCTTTCACACTTTCTCAAACCGGTTTGAAACCGGCACGATTCCCCACTTGCAGTATCAAAAGGCCTGACGAGATTTTGGTAATCATTAGAATGAGCATCAGATGCAAGTGAGTGCAAATGGCCATCATGTTCAGGCAGCGGGAGAACCAGGCCGCCATTAACCTGCCATTGGGAGAATTACAAACTGTTTTTATGCTGGTGGGTTTCTGATTCCTGCTGGATTCTCCACTCCCGTCTGCCCCCAAACCCCTGCAGGCAGGATGGGAGAGTTCTGCCCATCCCAGTAGCTGTGGGAGGCTGTGATCGCTGAGATCACAGACATTCAGAGGATTGCTGGGGATAGGCCCTCTCCAAAACCCTGCAGAATCCCTCGCGGTTCACACACGTCACTAGCTGCTCCCAGGAATCGCAAATGGCAACATGGGTGCAGTCAATTATCCCTGGCACTCGAGGGAAACAAGCGATGGTGGCAGAGCCCATTGCCATGGCAACAGGCAATGGTGGCAGAGCCCATTACCAAGGCAACAGGCAATGGTCGCAGAGCCCATTGCCATGGCAATAGGCAATGGTTGCAGAGCCCATTGCCAGTGCTACCAGGTGGTCATCAGTTGATGAATTCAGTGACATGATAGAGGAGGGCAATGGGCACCTCTTTCAGCACCTGTGTGGGGCAGCATGCAAGATGCCACACATGTCACCCATGGAGCCCTGGAAGCAGCAGGTGGTGAGGCAGTTGAACGCTGCAGTCACTTGAGGGCCACAGGCACGGGGGGAGGGGTGCTGCCAAATCCATGTGGCTCCATTTCTTGCTGCAGGAGCTGTCAAATTCTGATGTCCGCTTCCTAGGACACCTTCAGGTATTGCCTCTCAGACATCTGGAGTTGGTTTGTCCATGTCCTGAAGATGCACTGATGTGCCAGTAACCCTCCTGACTCCCTGACCCTCTGGTGCACTCTGCTGCTGGCCTTGTGGGCTCAGTTGTTGAATTGTGATGGCACTCCCTTTTGTTGCATCCTCTTCTCCTGCTTTCGAGTGTGAGGAAGATTGGGTGTATGAGACACATACATATTCCACAGTCAACTGCGTGATAAAGGGGGGAGGCAGTGAGATCAGAACGTGGGCATCCATGGATTTCATCTGTACAGTTGCTGAGCAGAGAGCTTTTTCAACCTCCCGTTTTGGACCAGGCCAGTACAGGGAGTCTTCACTTAAAGTCACAGGGCCCTATTTTACCATTTTGATTCTAAGGGCTGGGCGGACTTGAAACTGAGAGTGTTTCAGATCGGACTTTTAGACCCGTTCTCAGGCGCCCCCATATGCACTCTGCCTGAAAAAATATCAGCAATTCCGATTCACGCTGCAGAGGTCTGTGGGTGGAGCTTAATGTGCCCAAAATCCTGCAGCTCCGATCAGCACCTCCAACTGCGCATGTGCAGAAAAAAAAGATAGAATGCGAGTCCCCTGCCACATCCCTCCCGGGCCGGCTAATGCCCCCCCCCGGGCCCTCACAGACATTGGCCCACCCCCCCAACATTACTGACCCCCTTATCCCCCACCCCCTGCCACCCAGACCGATCACGGACCCCTCCCTCTCCCCCACCCCCACCGATCTCAGACAGAGTGGCAGCAGACACCCCCTTCCACCCCCCTCCCCCTCTCAAGCAGAGAGACATCGGACGCTCGGCACCTACCTCCTCACTAACTGGAGTGCCCGAATCGGACTTTTATAGAGCATGTCTGTTTCGTGCTGATTCTGGATGGGCGAACACGGTGGTAAAGGGGAAGTGCCGGTAAGGTTGGGTGTGCAGCCCATTAAGTCAATTTAGATGCATGTAAATACATTTAAATGGCCGCCGCGGCCGTTTCGGGCACGATCCTGATTGGGGCCATTTTCGGGCCTTGGTAAAAGGGGAACCAGTGTGGAGGCAGGCGTGGATCGTGCTACTCGCCTCACGCCCGACTTTGCGCCCAAAAACGGGCGCAATGCGATGGTAAAATCGGGCCCTGAAAATCGTGACTTTACGTGAGATGACTCAAAGTGAATCATAGGTTCCCAAAAGAACCCAATATTAAAACTGGAATTAGGTACTTTCGGACATTTCCCACCCAGAAAAAGCAATGTACAAGTTGAAATATTGCACTGTTGTCTGCAGCACTGTGCATTCACAGCAGCAATAATTTGCAAAGTAAAAGATTATGACAGATTATGAGAGGCAGGGACAGAGTGGATAGTCAGAAGATTTTTCCCAGGGTGGAAGAGTCAATTACTAGGGGGCACAGGTTTAAGGTGTGAGGGGCAAGGTTTAAAAGAGATGTACGAGGCAGATCTTTTACACAGAGAGTGGTGAGTGCCTGGAACTCGCTGCCAGGGGAGGTAGTGGAAGCGGATACGGTAGTGACTTTTAAGGGGCGTCTTGACAAGTACATGAATGAGATGGGAATAGAGGGATATGGTCCCTGGAAGCGTAGGGGGTTTTAGTTAAGTTGGGCAGCATGGTCGGTGCAGGCTTGGAGGGCCAAAGGGCCTGTTCCTATGCTGTAATTTTCTTTGTTCTTTGTTCTAAAATATAACACTAAGTATAAGGGAAATACAATATGGTAAAGAATATTTATCTATAGGCCCCATATAGTGGCAGAGGTTGGCCGGTGAAGGTCATAACTGAAGTCCCAGAACTACCTGCACCAAAAATCTTCTGCCACTAGAAGCCCAGGACTTGGTGTGTGTTCAGAATGGGAGCTCGGAGGCAGAAACGGAACAGACTCCAGGGACTAAGGGCAGAGGCAAGGGCTGCAGCTAGGGGAGGAAGGACTGAAGGTGGGAATGGAAGCACAGTGGGGGAAGGTCATGTGTGCAGGCAAGGCACAGAAGAGAAAGACTGCAGCAACAATATTAAAATGAAACTGAATGGATTATATTGATGCTGAGATTACAGTGAAAGAACTAAAATGTGCAGATTAGGTGGATTGGCCATGCTAAATTGACCACTAGTGTCAGGGGAATTAATCGGGTAAATACATGGGGTTAATGGGATAGGGCCTGTTGTCAATGCAGGCTTAATGGGCTGAATGGCCTCCTGCACTGTAGGAATTCTATGATTCCATGAAATAATGTTAAATGTGTCGATGTTGAGTGAGGACTTACTGTAACAGAGTGTGTCTGACCCACACATTTCAATCTGTAACCCTCCCCATCCCCTTATCACCTTCCACTTTGACCCCACATGACTGTAGGCTTTCTCTCTGTAGCCCTTGAACAGAGCACCCTGAATTTGGCCCACCAGGACCCAACTTTGGACAGCAACGTGCCCATCCTTTTGGGGCTCTCGTTCCATGTGCCTTCATTGATTGCCCCACCCCCTGACCACCCATAACTCCAGGGGATTCCAGTTGCACTCCCAACCCACCCACAGTCCTCACTCAAAGCCCTTTTCTAGTCCGCCATGCTTCAGGCCTGAACACACTGCTACCCTCCCTCCCTCACCCCTCCTCCCATCCTGAACACCACCCTGCCCTCTCTCCCTCACCCCTCCCCCATCCTGAATGCCCCCATCCTTCTCTCACCCCTCCCCCATACTGAATGCCCCCATCCTTCTCTCACCCCTCCCCCCATCCTGAATGCCCCCCATCCCTCCCTCACCCCTCCCCCATACTGAACACCCCCAATCCTCCCTCACCCCTCCCCCCCCACCTGAACACCCTCCAATCTTCCCTCACCCCTCCCCCATCCTGAACACCCCCATCCTCCCTCACCCCCCATCCTGAACACCCTCCGTCTCTCCCTCACTCCTCCCCTCCCCCATCCTGAACACCCTCCATCCTCCCTCACTCCTCCACTCATCCTGAACACCCTCCAACCCTCCCTCACCCCTCCCCTCCCCCCATCCTCCCTCACCCCTCCACCCAGCCTGAACACCCTCCAACCCTCTCTCACCCCTCCCCTTCCCCCATCCTCCCTCACCCCTCCCCCCATTCGGAACACCCTCCAACCCTCCCTCACCCCTCCCCTCCCCCCATCCTGAACACCCCCCATCCTCCCTCACCCTTCCACCCATCCTGAACACCCCCATCCTCCCTCCCCCCTCCCCCCATCCTGAACACCCCCATCCTCCCTCACCCCCCATCCTGAACACCCCCATCCTCCCTCCCCCCTCCCCCCATCCTGAACACCCCCATCCTCCCTCACCCCCCATCCTGAACACCCCCATCCTCCCTCCCCCCTCCCCCCATCCTGAACACCCCCATCCTCCCTCCCCCCTCCCCCCATCCTGAACACCCCCATCGTCCCTCCCCCTCCCCTCCACCCATCCTGAACACCCCCCATCCTCCCTCACCCCTCCACTCATTCCGAACACCCCCCAATCCTCCCTCACCGCTCCCCTTTAATCAGCTTTTGATGAGGTACTTTGTCAAACATTTTCTTCAAAGCCGTAGAGACAACATCAAACCTCTGCTACTTAATTAATAATAAATCTATTAATTTGGTGAAATATGATCTCCCTTGTTCAAATCCATGGTGGCTCTCCTTAATTAACTCAAACCTCTCTGAGTGTCTGTCCCTATTCTTCCCTGATTGTTATTTCTAAAATCTTACCTCCAATCGGTGTTAGACTAACTGGGCCTGAGGTTACGAGAGTATCCTTAAACAAGGGTGTCAAATTTGCCACTCTCCATTCCTCTGGCACCTCCCCTGTATCTAGGGAAGATTGGAAGATTAGCTACCACCAGCCCCAATTCCTTCAGCAACCTGGGATCCATCCAGATCCAGTGATTTTTTCCCTAAGAACAGCCAGTCTTTCCAGTACATCAATTTTCGCCCCCTCTATTGCCTCTACTTCTTCACTACTGCTACTGATATTTTATGAGCAATCTTTCCTTGGTAAACATGGATTACTCATAAAGTATTCTAGCCTTCTCCTGTGCCTATAGGTACATATCACCCACTCTGTCTCTAATAGGCTCTTACTACCTGCTTACTATTCAGCACTGAGAGTGTACCTGCTTAGAATGTAATAACTTACAAGTTAACGGTGATAACTTTTTATTGGATGTAATGTGACCAATGGGAACAAGATGTAAGGATCAGCTGACCCAGTAAACCATGGAACCAATTACAGAGTGATGTAATAGTCAGCTGACCAGCTGATTCACTATAAATAAGAACCTGTTTAGAATTGTGGAGAGCTTGGAGTGGCCCAGGGTGAGGCCCCAAGTTTGGAGTAATGATGTTTCTTTATTAAACCCTTTCTTTGATTTATAAGTTGGAGTAAGTTTTGTTGTATTTTCATTATCTGCATTTTGAAGAGTTCCTTCTGAGGAAACAACCTGTACCTTAAAGAAGGCAGCTCATTCCCACCTTCTCAACAGCAACTAGGGATGGGCAATAAATGCTGACCAGCTAGTGACACGCACATCCTGTAAATGTATGTTTAAAAATGTTGGTAGAAAAATTTTGGGTTCCCTTTTCTGCTATCTCTCATTGCATTCTCTCTTTGCTAGCTTTTCACTTCCTCTCTTAACCTATTGTATTTGATCTGGTTCTCACTTGAAGAGTTCACCGTTCACCCGATCTGTAAGATACACACACTGTTACTGTTTCACCATGTTGTCTATGTCCATCATCATCCAAGGAGCTCAGGTTTTGGTTCCCTTACCTTTCACCCTCATTGGAACTTACCCAGTCTGTACCTGAAACATCTCCTTCTTAAAGATCACCCATGGTTCCGTTGTAACTTTCTCGCCAGTTTGGTTCCATTTTGGGTAACACGGCGGCACAGTGGTTAGCACTGCTGCATCACAGCACCAGGGACCTGGGTTCGATTCCCGGCTTGTGTCACTGTCTGTGCAGAGTCTGCATGTTCTGCCCGTGTCTGCGTGGATTTCCTCCGGGTGCTCCGGTTTCCTCCCACAGTCTGAAAGACGTGCTGGTTAGGTGCATTGGCCATGCTAAATTCTCCCTCAGTGTACCCGAAAAGGTGCCCGAAAAGGAGTGTGGCAACCAGGGGATTTTCACAGTAACTTCATTGCAGTGTTAATGTAAGCCTTACTTGTGACTAATAAATAAAATTTTACTCTGACTAGTGACAATGTGAGAAATGCAGGTCCCTTTGAGAGTAAACCAGGACTAGCTTGAAAGTGAATTGAGAACAGCTGATGCTCAGTGAAGCTGGTATTTAGGAGCTGGGTTTTGCCCCAGGGATAGGAACAGGATGGAGTGGAAAGTAATGTTTGCACTGAACTATGGTATCATACGAAAAGAGTTCTGAACCAGCAGAATGTCTTCTGCTGTGTAATTTGGTAAATAGTTATTCACCTATTTAACAATTAGTTCCTATCTTGAGGTGTTGTGATGTGATGGGGAGCACCCCTGACTCTGAACTAGATTTCCTGGGTTTGAGTCCCACCCCAGAACTTGATGGGCAAGGAAGGTGTGTTCAGAACATTGCCAAGTAGGTTGAGTGTCAACCTGTAATTCCTTCCAGCATGTCCCAATGGCAGGTTGTAAGAGCAGGAGAGGTTTCTGGTCAATGGAATGAATTTTGGTGTCTTTACCATTACTATCCATAGCTCCAGACAGCAACATGCATGTAAATGTGAATAGTGTCACAGCAAAGGGACACCCTAAATGAACTATAACACATGACCAGATCCTCTCTCACTGTTCTCATGTTAGCTCACTTCCAATTTTGAAATTCTATTTTAGATTGTCCCTTCCTGTCCTCCATTGCTAATCTAAACTTTAAGTTGTGATGTCTCCTGTCAGATGCTTAGTCCACCTGGCTCACCTCATTCCCCAGGGCCAAATCCAGGAATTCCTCCTTGCTAGTTAGACTGAGGAACTATTGATCAAGACAGTTCTTCTGAACACATTTCAGAATTCTTCTTTCTCTACCCTTATGCAAACACCATCCAAACTGATATTTGGGTAAAGTTCTCTATAGTTCTCTGACATCTTGGTGACTTCCCTACAAATTTCCTCCTCTATCTCTCTCTCTCACTATTTGGAGGCCTGTAGATTACTTCTAGTAGCAATCATCCCCCTTTTTCCTTCTTAACTCCAGTCAAATGGATTCTGTCCTTGTCCTTGAAATCCCCAACAGCAAAGTGTCTTCTCTAATCAGGACTGCCAGCCCACCCACCTCTTACCCTTCCCTGAACAATATTCCCTGAATATTGAATGCCTGGTCCTCACCATTGTTAAATCCTGTTTCCATTGTTGCCACTATATTATATTTTCTATATTATTATATTAAAGTTTGTGCTTGTACCTTGCTGACCTAATTCACCACACTTGTGCATTTATACACAAACATTCTAAACCTGTCTTTATATTCTATGTTGTCCTTCTCAGTCTGCTCCTATCTCACATGGTACTACTTTCTTTCCTAGTATTATCCAACACTCTCACTCCTTTATACACATTATTCCTCTTTTTTATTTTGAGATGTTGGTTCTTACCCCTCTGCAATTTGGTTCAAACCCTCCACAACCACATTAGTGAACCTCACAATGAAGACAACCGTCTGAAACCTGCTGAGGTGCAACATGTCCCTTTGCAAAAGGGGCCTCCTCCCACAGAAGAGATCAAAATGCCTCCCTGCACCAGGCTTCAAGCCATACAGTGACCCTCCCAATCCTCCAAATTTCTACTTTCATAAGCACACGACACTGTGAGACAGATTATTAACTTCAAGGAGCAATTTTTTAACTTATGCAGCTCCTGGGGCTCTTACCATTTGATCTCAATGTGTCTCTTGGCCATTGAACAATGAAGGGTGGCCCAGGCTAATGAAAAAGAGCAGTTTGAGGAGTAAGTGTTTCATCCAATTTCTGAAAATTCTCTGGGACCAATTGGTGTCTTTGTGGGACTGCGGTTGGAAATATCATTGAGCTGCTTCCAATTCTCTCACCTGCATCAGTTCAACGAGTGCGACCAGGTCTGCCAGAGACACTTCCTGTCCCACAATGTACGGTTTGTCCTGAAGGAACTTATCCTCGAAGGTCTGGATTGATTTTTGCAGATCCGCCAGGGCCTCGTCCATTCTGTCCTTGGGAATTGGCTGTCCAGTTAAAGCTGGCAATAGGCTCTAGGATAAAGACATGAGGAGAGGTCAGCAGCACAAGGTGCTCCCACAGGAGGTTAGACACAGCCCTGAGGAACCTTCAGACAGCAGAAGACTGAACTCAGAAATTAGAATTGTGTTTAGTGAACCTTCAAACTCATTCACATTTTGCAAGTGTCAGTTAGAATCTAACTGATTAAGATATCCCTCGACTATCAGTGTGTGTGTATCACTCTCCCTGGCCTAATCTTCCACTCCCACTTATGGCGGGCTCAACATCCAAAAAAATTACCTCCCCAATAAAATTCCCGTCCCCAATAAAACATCCTCCTCCCCGGATAAACATCCTCCTCCCCAATAAACATCCTCCTCCCCCGATAAACATCCTCCTCCCCCAATAAACATCATCCTCCCCCAATAAACATCCTCCTCCCCCAATAAACATCCTCCTCCCCCAATAAACATCCTCCTCCCCCAATAAACATCCTCCTCCGCAATAAACATCCTCCTCCCCCAATAAACATCCTCTTCCCCCGATAAACATCCTCCTCCCCCAATAAACATCCTCCTCCCCCAATAAACATCCTCCTCCCCCGATAAACATCCTCCTCCCCCAATAAACATCCTCCTCCCCTAATAAACATCCTCCTCCCCCAATAAACATCCTCCTCCCCAATAAACATCCTCCTCCGCAATAAACATCCTCCTCCCCCGATAAACATCCTCTTCCCCCGATAAACATCCTCCTCCCCCAATAAACATCCTCCTCCCCCAATAAACATCCTCCTCCCCCAATAAACATCCTCCTCCCCCAATAAACATCCTCCTCCCCCAATAAACATCCTCCTCCCCCAATAAACATCCTCCTCCCCAATAAACATCCTCCTCCCCAATAAACATCCTCCTCCCCCAATAAACATCCTCCTCCCCAATAAACATCCTCCTCCCCAATAAACATCCTCCTCCCCCAATAAACATCCTCCTCCCCCAATAAACATCCTCCTCCCCCAATAAACATCCTCCTCCCCAATAAACATCCTCCTCCCCCGATAAACATCCTCCTCCCCAATAAACATCCTCCTCCCCAATAAACATCCTCCTCCCAATAAACATCCTCCTCCCCCAATAAAACATCCTCCTCCCCCGATAAACATCCTCCTCCCCCAATAAACATCCTCCCCCCCCGATAAACATCCTCCCCCCCCAGTAACCATCCTCCTCCCCCAATAAACATCCTCCTCCCCCGATAAACATCCTCCTCCCCCAGCAAACATCCTCCTCCCCAATAAACATCCTCCTCCCCCAATAAACATCCTCCTCTCCCAATAAACATCCTCCTCCCCAATAAACATCCTCCTCCCCAATAAACATCCTCCTCCCCCAATAAACATCCTCCTCCCCAATAAACATCCTCCTCCCTCAATAAACATCCTCCTCCCCCAATAAACATCCTCCTCCCCCAATAAACATCCTCCTCCCCAATAAACATCCTCCTCCCCAATAAACAGACACTCCCTCCATTAAATACCCAGTCCTTCAAGTGAATAGCCCCTCCCGCCTTTGAGCATCCTCCGTTACTCCATGAACAGAACCCCCCCAGTAAACAGCCCTTCCATGCAGTGAAGGCCCCTCCCCCAATAAATTACTCCTTGCTCAATGAATAGCCTCTCACCATAATGAATGGCCTACCCTCCAATAAATGGTCCCTGCCAATAAATGGCATTTCCCTCAAAGATGGTCCTTCTTTCAAGACTGAGTCTTCCCACCTGCGGTCAAAGAGAAAAGTTCTCCAGACTGTGTTGAAAGAGGAGACAGAGCCAGAGATTCGGCGAGGTTTAGGGAAGGAATTTGAGAGTTTAGCCCCTCTGCAGCTGTAGGCACAGTCCCCAATGGTGAGGGTAGGATGTGAGGACTCACAAAATGCCAAACAAGGCATGGAGTCATTCCCAGGAAAAATGGAGTGTCAGGAATGATTCCTGAGAAAGGAATGTGAATCTGGCAGCTTAGAGGATGAGGATTGTGTCGATCCTTTCCTCGAAATCAGGAAAATTGCTGACTTTACCCTGAACATGAAAATCCTGGATCCCTGATAGCGAATGTTTGTGTGCTGCCAGGACAGGTATTCATCCACTCGAGCCCGTTTCTGTAGGTCAGCCGGGTACCAGTGGTCAGGAGTCTGGTATTTACCCGCCAGGTATTTCAGAATCGCCACACTGTGAAAGAGAGAGTTAGAGTCATCCTTGATTAGCATCACTCTCCGATCCTCCCCGTCAGAGACCCTCCCCGTCAGAGACCCTCCCCGTCAGAGACCCTCTCCAGCCAGTACCCTACCCCCACCCTGTTCCAGCCCTTTGATGCCTCTCTCCACGCACTCTCATTGTGCTGATTCAGCTGTTCAGTTCAACCTCTGCTCTCAGTGTTCAGGGTGGATGGAAGGCTATATCCTCGCCCTGCCAGCAGGCGTGACTTTTCTTTGGATCAGTGGAGTGGGCTGGAGTTGAGCCTGTCCTCTCCTGCCTCAGCACAGAGCCGCCAAGTGGAGGTGTAAATTGAGGCAGAACAAACCTGTCTCCAATAAAATGCCAACCTCTGCTGACATCTTTGTGCCGCAAGAAATCCAAGCCTTATATCTTCACACAGTTGCAGTGATGCCCTAACCTGTCCAAAATGATGCTGGGAACATGGGTCAGGAAGTCCCACACCCAACTCCAGCAGATCTTATCTGGTAGGAGAAGATGATGGTGTGAAAATCACACATGGGGGAAACCTGAACAGGAGCAGGACCATTGGAGGGAGGTGCTGAATTCTAACTAATCCCATTTTCACTGAAGGAGGACCTTATCCCACAGTGTGACTTACAATTTTTTTAGAGTAGATATAAATACTCAAAAAAGGCAGATAAAGTCAGTGGAACTGTCAAGATGTTAGGTTATTTAAATGGTCAGCCCTTTAAATTTTGAAAAGTAAAATGACTGCCCGTCTGAGTTTGCAGTTTCAATAGATGTTTGGTGTCATTACCCTGAGTGCTCTCGTTGCAGTATTTTATACTGATTGACTGCTTTTGCAGTTTGATTGACAGCTCCAAGAGTTTATTAAAAGATTAACTGTATCTGATGTTGGTATGAGAATGTTTTTACTATAGTGAAGTCTGTAACAAATCATAGAATCCCTACATTGCAGAAGGAAGCCATTCAGCCCATTAAGTCTGCACTGACATTCTGACATATCATCTTACCCAGGCTCATACCCCCCTACCCTGTCCTCGCAAATCCATTCACCCACCCAGCTACACATCTTGGGACACAGGGGCAATTTAGCATGGCCAATCCACCTAACCAGCTTGTCTTTCGGACTGTGGAAGGAAACCAGAGCACCCGGAGGACACGGGGAGAACGTGGAGACTCCGCACAATGACCCAGGGTGACTCTGATAGGGATACTTAGAACATTATTTTATTTCATCTCAGCATGACTTCTGAGGTCTGCTGATGGTGGATACTGGGTGAGTTGCCATGGTGCATATAAGAGCAAAGGATGGTGATCGGGGATCAAGAGTTGGCATGTATTGGTACGATGTTGGCATAGGCCCACATGGGACCATAGATATGATTGGGGAGAGGGGTATGAGTTTGCGTTGAGCTGGCATGGAACTAGAAGGGGCAATGGGGAAACCTGGCAGAATATGGGTGACATGGATGTATGAGGGGATATTGCGGCTGGGTAGTTGGCAATGATGGGGCATGAAGAATGGGCGGGAGGGGTGAGGCTGTGTGAGGGGTCAGGGCTAGAGGACTTAATATTTAACAACAACTGGGATGAAGTCCCAGAGATCAAAGGTGGGCCTTTTAGTGAGCCCGCCTCAACACACGATCAGCGCTTGTGGATGCCTGTGAACTGCGTCCGCGGGCAACAGACTCGACTCCAGCCTGAACCCCCAGGACGAAGATCCCGCCATGCGAGGCACGTCTTCCTGAGGCAACTGTGGTGAGCCAGAAAATTTCCTGAGCAGGTGCTTTGGGAGAGAAAATCCAGGCCCGGGTCTCCACTGCAAGTTCCCGTTATTGCTGGAAATGCTGGCTGATCTTCGAGCTGTGAGTAGTTAATGTTATTGCTGATGTTATTGCTGTCCAAGCCTGATTCCGCTCTGGAAATGTGCCCAAGTGTGAAGGAACCCTCAGCAGTTTCACATGCTCCTTTAACCTTTGGCCCTGCTGCCTCAGAGGCCCAGTTCTGGTCAGCTGCTGGTCTAGCTTGTCTCGGTACTACCTGCAGGCAGCTGCACACTCTCATGTTAATATGCAGCAGCTCACTGCGACTGAGCACAGCAGCCCAGCTCAGAGGCTGCTTCCCACACTCAGACCTCAGCTCCACTGCCCCTCACACCACCCCTACCCCGACAGCCTCAACACAGAAGGACAAACACTGAACAATCTCTTGCTACTCTCAGCCTCACTTCACCCTTCAAGAGCTCTGATACTGTATCAATGCAATCTGTACACACATAGCAACAGTGACACCACCGAGCCCTTCACCAGTATTCAGACCACAAATCACCAGCCCTTTGCTTTCATGTAAGCATGGCATGCTAATGAAGCCCCACACACATGGACAATACTGACCCAGGTACATCATCTGCTCTGATGCCCAATCATTAAGACCATAAGATGATAATAAGACCATAAGACTTAGGAGCAGAAGTATGCCATTGTGATTACTTCAGCCAGACTAATGAGGTTGGTTTGCTCGAGTATGAACGACCTAATGAGTCCTATATCAAAAGAAATATCAAAAGAAATACCTGATGAGTCCTAATTGATGGTTAAATCAGGGAGCCTCATGCTCCCTATTTAAAGCAGGTGTGTCAGACTCCCAGCCTGCATTCAGCAGGGAGCAACTGGACTGCTGGCTGTGTACAGATGTATGGGGTAAATAAAGTAACTTGGTGACGGGACTTCCGCCTCCGTGGAGTTATTACAGCCATTCAACCCATCGTGTCTGCTCTGCCATTCAATAAGACCATGACTGATCTGATATGATAATCCTCAACTCCATTTTCCTGCCTTATCCCCATAACCCTGGATTCCCTTACTGATTAAAAATTTGTCTTTCTCAGCCTTGAACATAAGGGAGCCATGTCTTGCCAGCTCCATTATTAACCAACTTTGATATTAATCTACTGGTGTAGGTGGTCTATGAAAGGAGGGACATGCTCCATCTGGCAAGCTGTAGGCTTTCCTTGACCCTCACCAAGAGGACCTGGGTCCAAGCAGCAGAGATGTTTGGTGCCTCAGTGAACATGGATATTTAATGTAATGCATGCATTTTGTGTTTCATGTACAACGACACCCAGATCCCTCCTTACTGCGGCATTCTGTTGTCTCTCTCTATATAAAAAAACTGGATTTTCTATTCTTCTTGCCAAAGTGGAGAATCTCATATTTCCCACATTATGCTCCATCTGCCAATTTTTGCCCACTCACTTAACCTATCGATATCCCTTTGCAGATTCTTTGCATCCTCCTCATAACTTGCTTTATACCATCAGCAAATTTGTCTGCAATAAAGTCTGTCTCTTCAGTTGTTATTAATATAGATTGTAAATAAAGTTTTTCATAAAGTTTATTTATTAGTGTCACAAGTAGGCTTACATTAACACCGCAATGAAGTTACTGTGAAAATCCCCTAGTCGCCACATTCCGGTGCCTGTTCGGGTACACTGAGGGAGAATTTAGCGTGGTCAATGCATCTAACCAGCACATCTTTTGGACTATGGGAAGAAACCGGAGCACTCTGAGGAAACCCATGCAGACACAGGGAGAATGTGCAAACTCCACACAGACAGTGGCTCAAGCCGGGAATCGAACCCAGGTCCCTGGTACTGACCCCTGGGGCATTCCACATTTTGCCAACCTGAAAATGACCCATTTATCCCTCCTGTTTCTTGTTAGTTAGCTAATCCTCCATCCATGCTAAATATCATCCCCAACATAATGAACTCTTATCTTGTATAGCATCTGATCGAATGCCTTTTATCACTGCAGTGGAGGCTGACTGCTAAGATCCTCACAGCCACATAGCTAAAGACATGGGCAAGTTGCCTCCACCTCCTCCCAGGCAACAAAGAAAGCACAACATTTGCAGAACCCTGCATCACCTTGAACACTGACTGGGTCACTGTGGTATATTATATCTCTTTACTCAGTAAATAAATTGTCTCACTCACAATGAAGTTAAATTAAGTGCTTTATGCAATATGAGGGCTGTCTTATGAGGAACGTTTGAGTAGGTTGGGCCTATACTCATTGAAGTTTAGAAGAATGAGGGGCAATTTGATTGAAACATATACAGTTCTGAGGGGGCTTGACAGAGTAGATGCTGAGAGGATGTTTCCCCTAGTGGGGGAATCTAGAACTATGGGGCACCTTTTCAATATACAGGGCCTCCCATTTAAGACTGAGATAAGGAGGAATATCTTTTCTCAGGGGAAGAAGTCTCACAACGCTGGACAACAGCACTGCTCCTTCATCAGGTGAGTGGAGAAGTGGAGGAAGGAGCAGCGCTCCGAAAGCTTGAGATTCCAAATAAACCTGTTGGACTTTAACCTGATGTTGTGAGACTTCTTACTGTGCCCACCCCAGTCCAACGCCGGCATCTCCACTTCACTTCTCTCAGAGGATCATTAGTGTTTGGAATTTTCTTCCCCAGACAGCAGTGGGTCATTGTATACATTTGAGGCTGAGTTTGGCAGATTTTTGATCGACTATGGAGCCAAGGGTTATGGGTGGGAAGACAAGGAGGTGGAGTTGACACCACATTCAGATCAGCCATGTTCTTATTGAATAACAGAGCAGGCTGAAAGGGCTGCTTACCCCTGCTCCTATTTCTTATATTCTTAGGTTTTTACGGTCTCTACTTCCTCAGTTGCTCTAGTATAATAACCTTTATTAATTGACAAAAAAAATTCCCGTTTCTCAACACCAAGCCTCCTCACCTTGGTTTGCACAGAATGTGTTTAGAATGTGTTTGGGATTAGAAGCATATTCTCACCTCTCACCTAGTGTGAAGTCTCCGTCCTTCATCGCTGGCACCAATCTCAGGGCATTAATCTTTCCAAATTCCTCACTGAACTGTTGACCTGCAGACAGCACGAGAACATCAGAAATAGGAGCAGGAACACTCTTCAAACTCTCTTCCCCCGAGGCCCCTTCCCTACAAAGTTATTAACCTTGGGGCGGCACAGTGGCACAGTGGTTAGCACTGCTGCTTCACAGCGCCAGGGACCCGGGTTCGATTCCCGGCTTGGGTCACTGTCTGTGTGGAGTCTGCACATTCTCCCCGTGTCTGCGTGGGTTTCCTCTGGGTGCTCCAGTTTCCTCCCACAGTCCGAAAGATGTGTGGATTAGGTTGATTGGCCATGCTAAATTGCCCCTTAGTGTCAGGGGGACGAGCTAGGATAAATGGTTGGTGTTATGGGGATAAGGGCAGGGTGGGATTGTGGTCGGTGCAGACCCGATGGGCCGAATGGCCTCCTCCTGCACTGTAGAATTCTATGATCTATGAATACTCTCCCATTGCACAATACTAGATCGAAAATAGTCTGTTCCCTAGTTGGATCCTCAACATTCTGATCCAGAAAGCTAACATGTGTGCATTCCATAAAGTCATCCTCCACACTTCTACTACAAATATGACTTTCTCAGTCAACTGAAGATTAAAAGGACCCCAACTTTCCTGCCTGCCCTCATAACCCTTGACTTCCTTGTCTGTAAAAATTCTGTCTTAGTCTTGATTCACTAATTCAGCCTCCACTGCTTTCTGGGGAAGGGAATTGCAGACTAACGCCTCACTGAGAGAAAGGTTTTCCTCAGCTCCATCTGAAAAGGGAGACCTCTTGTTTCTAAACCGCGTCCCTCGGTTCTCGTCTCTCCCACATCCTCCCAGTGTCTACCCTGTCAAATCAATAGCGAGGACTGATGCTGAGAATGGAGCAAAAAAAGAGGCGACAAGAAGTGGTGAGAGGCCCCGGATAGGCGTGTGTGTGAGGGAGCGGGGGTGGGGGAGGGTTCAGGCCTTGGAAAGGCAAGCATGTGAGGGGGGGGGGGGGTTGAGCTTCAGAAAGGTGCACATGTGTGTGAGACAGAGGGGGGAATGTGTGTGTGAGAGAGGGGACGAGTGAGAGAGGTGTGTGTGTGAATGTGAGAGAGACATAAGTGTGCGTGTGTGTGTGGGAGAGAAATGCGAGTGTGTGTGTGAGGGAGAGGGATGCTTGTGTCCAATATAAGAATCAGTTTTCCAGCATCACTCCTCCCATCAAAAATGACAAAAAGGTAAGACTTAAGTATTCTTTTAATATGAGAACTTTTTAATTATTACCAGATTATCCACTCCTACTTCCAGGGATTAATGTTAAGGGGCTTGGCCAGGGGATGCTTGTGTCCAATATAAGAATCAGTTTTCCAGCATCACTCCTCCCATCAAAAATGACAAAAAGGTAAGACTTAAGTATTCTTTTAATATGAGAACTTTTTAATTATTACCAGATTATCCACTCCTACTTCCAGGGATTAATGTTAAGGGGCTTGGCCAGGGGTTAATGTTAAGGGGCTTGGCCAGGGGTTAATGTTAAGGGGCTATGGGAAGGTAGCTTGGCCAGGGGTTAATGTGAGGGTTAATGGAGCTGGAGGATGTATTAGTGACTGTGTGCCTCTTCCTCATTCCTAATAAACACACAGATATCGCTAGAAAAGACTTGTTTACATTGGATTTCTGTGTTCACACCAATTTCACAGCAAAAAGGGGCAGCGACATTATGAGAATGTTTGGGGTTCCCTGATGCCTTTGTGAGGTCACTAGGGGTTCCGCAGCTCAAAATATTTGGGAAACCCTGATTTACAATGAAAATCACTCATGTAAAGAAAACTGTTCATTCTAGTCTGTCCCACTTTCACCTCTCCCTACAGATACAATAATTAAAGCGTTCAGGTCTGCAAAATAATGAGGGGCATAGATCAGCTAGATAGTCAACATCTTTTCCCAAAGGTAGTGGAGTTTAAAACTAGAGAGCATAGGTTTAAGGTGAGAGGGGAGATACAAAAGGGTCCAGAGGGGCACTTTTTTCACACAGAGGGTGGTGAATGTCTGGAATGAGTAAAGTAAAGGCCTTTTGGCTAAGATCAAGTGTAGTATCGGATCTGCACTTGGTTGAGGTCATGTGGTTACGCTGAGGCTTCATATGTTTCATATGAAGCAATTTTTAAAAGCGGCATCTCGGCCTTTTGGCTAAGATGCAAATGAGCTCAAGTCTTGGAGGAGGATCCTCCCCCTTCTCCAATCAGCTTGACTCATGTAGATCAGGCCCAGGACAGGGTGGTTTAGTCGCCCGCCCTGTCTTGTCAGCCTGGATCGGAAATGTCTCAACTTGTTGAGACTCTGAATTGGATTTGATTTGATTGAATTGGAAAAGTATAAAAAAAAAAGTTTATTTATTAGTCACAAGTAAGGCTTATATTAACACTGCAATGAAGTCACTGTGAAATTCCCCGAGTCGTCACACTTCAGCACCTGTTCAGGTCAATGCACCTAACCAGCACGTCTTTCAGACTGTGGGAGGAAACCGGAGCACCCGGCGGAAACCCAGGCAGACACGGGGAGAATGTGCAAACTCCGCACAGACAGTGACCCAATCTGGGTATCAAACCCAGGTCCCTGGCGCTGTGAGGCAGCAGTGCTAACCACTGCGCCACCGTGCTGTCCTAAATGAGCTGCCAGAGGTAGTAGTAGAGGTGGGTACAATTTTGTCTTTTAAAAAGCATTTAGACAGTTACATGGATAAGATTGGCATAGAGGGATATGGGCCAAATGCAGGCAATTGGGACTAGCTTCGGGGTAAAAACTGGGCAGCAGTGACATTATATCCATTGGTAACAGGGAAAGTGAGGCTCGTCCAGCACTACATCAGGGGCCCCCTAGCCCACCTCAATCACAAACAAGAAACAAAAGCATTGCAAAATCAAACTTTTAATTCATCCTTGTGTATCTGGTTAAGGACTTGAGGGATGACAAGAGAGAGAGCGGGGGAGAGAGATAGGGGAGACGGGAACAAGAGAGGAGGCAAAGAGAGATAAGAGAGGGAGAAGCAGGAACAAAGGCTATGAGGCAAGAGGGGAGGAGAGGGGAGGAGGGTGAAAGAAAGGGGAGAGAGAAAGGAGCAGGGAAGGGGAGTGAAGGGAAGGAGGGGGAGGAAGCACAGGGAGTGTGCGGGTTGGAGATAATTGAAGGAGCGAGATGAAAGAGGGGCAAGAGAGAGGAGCAAGGAGAGAAACGGTAGAGATGAAAGAGAAGGAGGGGAGGAAGCACAGGGAGTGTGGGGGTAGGAGAGAATTGAAGAAGGAGGGAGATGAAAGAGGGGGCGAGAGGGCGGAGCGAGGAAAGGATAGAGGCGAAAGAAAAGGAAAGGACAAGTGAAAAAAAGGGGGTGAGAAGGAAAATAAAGAGAGGGGGAGGCAGGAAGAGGAGAGGAGGGGATGGGAGCAGAAGAGCAGAGAAGGACGGGAGGGGGAGGGGAAAAGCTGAAAATACGAATAAACGTTAGCAGACAGTCGATGGCAAAGACAAGTGTGAACTTAGCCCTGACATTCCACTGACCCTTACCTGTTCTAAGACTGACAAGCTTAAACTCAAACGCTATGTTGTTCTTCTTGGCAAAGATGTAGACTGCTCTACAGGGCTGAGAGTGCAGATCCAAATACAGCTCCAGACCCATGTTGTTCTTTAGGCAGTGCAGGGTAACAGCACTCAAAGTATTGGCAGTGCAGACTTTGCTTATATAAAGTCAATCCCTCCCCCAATTCCCAGCAAAACACTGGGTAGAAATAGAGACCAAAGATCACGTGATATTAATCAACAAGGGGAAAAGGAAGCAAATTCCTGCTCCACAATGAAAAACAACTAAACTCTTCGTAACTGGCCAAACCCAAAGAGCTTGGCACGCACAGAATAAGGAGAAGTGATCATATTACTTAAAAACCGAACATCTTTATTTTCCTGAATGTTTGAAATGTATTTTTAACTGTACAGAAATGTGAATGATATTCCCAGTGCAAAACTCGGCCCTAAATCACATGACAACCCTCTGTTTATGGGTCGCTGTTAAAATTAATGAGCAACTGATATCTCCTGTAAATATAACTCGGGTTTAACAAAGACCTCCTGCTGATATCTGCCAGCTCCTTTATTGTGGCAAGCTGCTCATTAAAGCTTGACACCTCTGGAATATCTGAGCTCCTCTAATTCTGGCCTGCTGATCCCTTTGGTTTCCATTGTCCCTGTACAGTGCAATCTGTGACCAGTTCTGATCAAAATGGCAATTGTGGGCATTGGGTGGGGGGATCTTACCTGACCCTATTTAGAAACTGATTTTGCTAGATAAGGAGCATTCAACATCAACACTCTCAGGCATTACTCCTGCTGGCTACAAACCCTCAGGTTTGCATCCAGGGAACCAAACGGGCACAAAATCCTTGATTTTAATCGCTCCACCTTTGGCAGCCATGCCTTCAGTTGCGTGGGCCCCAATCTCTGGAATTCCCTCTCTAAATCTCTTGGCCTCTTTACCTCACTTCCCTCCTTTAAGACACTCTTTAAAAACTATCTGTTTGGCCAAGACTATAGCCGTCTGATCAAATATCTGGATATGAGATTTTGTTTTGTAATGCTCCTGTGCAGTGCCTTGTGGGTTGGGTGGGATGTTTTATGTTATGGCCGTATATAAGTGAACATTGTTGCTTACAACGTTTATTTTGCAGGAATTTAGTGTAAATGGAGAATGGAGTACGAAGGTCAGAGTTCACCCTCTGCATTGCCAAGGCTGCCCATCTTGTGCCCGCTCGGATCCCTGGATGCAAACCTGAGGGTTCGTAGCCAGCAGGAGTAATGCCTGAGAGTGTTGATGTTGAATGCTCCTTATCTAGCAAAATCAGTTTCTAAATAGGGTCAGGTAAGATCCCCCCACCCAATCCCCACAATTGCCATTTTGATCAGAATTGGTCACAGCTCGCACTGTACATGGACAATGGAAACCAAAGGAACTCTCTAAAGGTTTGGAAGCCATTCAATCCATTAGGTACGTTCCAACAACAACAATTTATTTATATAGTGCCTTTAATTTAGTATAACATCTTAAGATGCTTCACTGGATTGTTATCAAATAAAATTTGCCACCACGCCACTTGGGGAGATATTAGGGCCAGATTTAGGTTTTAAGGAATGTCTTAAAGGAGAAATGTAAGGTAGAGAGGCAAAGAGGTTTAGGGAGGGAGTTCCAGAGCTTGGGAATGGACACTGAAGGCACAATCACCAATGTTGAACATAGAAACATAGAAAAACTACAGCACAAACAGGCCCTTCGGCCCACAAGTTGTGCCAAAAACATCCCTACCTTCAAGACCTACCTATAACCCTCCATCCTATTAAGCTCCATGTACTCATCCAGGAGTCTCTTAAAAGACCCTATTGAATTCGCCTCCACCACCCCTGACGGCAGCCGATTCCACTCGCCAGTTGAAGTGATTAAATTTGGAGATGTTCCAGAGTCAATATTGGGCTCAGAGTTGTGGGGCTAGAGGAGATTACAGAGGTCAGGAGGGGGGAGGCCATGGGGAAATTTGAAGACATGGTTATGATATTTAAAATTGTGGTATTCCTTAACTAGGAGCCAGTGTAGGTGAGTAAGACCAAGCATGATGGCAGATTGGGATTTGCTACTACTTAAGGCTTGAGCAGCAGAGTTTTGGGTGACCTCAAGTTTGCGAAAGGTCGAATGTGGGAGGTCGGTCAGGAATGTGTTAGAATAGTCGAGTTAGAGTATGAATGAGGGCCTGAGCAGCAGATAAGCCAAGACAGGTGCAGCCACAAAAAGATCATGAGGATAGATCATTAAGGGTGGCGCAGTGGCACAGTGGTTAGCCCTGCTGCCTCACAGCTCCAAAGACCCAGGTTCAATGCCAGCCTTGAGTAACTGTCTGTGTGGAGTATGCATGTTCTCCCCGTGTCTGCATGGGTTTCCTCCGGGTGTTCCATTTTCCTCCCACACTCCAAAAATGTGCAGGTTATGTGGATTGACCATAAGTCATTGAATATAGGAGCAAAAAGTAGGCCATTTGGCCCATCAAGTCTGCTCTACCATTTAATCATGGCTGGTAAGTTTCTCAACCTCATTCTCACGTCTTTCCCCGTAATCTTTGATCCCCATAGAAATCAAGAACCTCTGTCTTAAATATACTCAATGACCTGGTCTCCACAGCCTTCAGTGGCAATGAATTGGCCATGTTAAATTGCCCCTTAGTGTCCTAAGATGTGTAGGTTAGATGAATTAGCCAAGGTAGATGAGGGGTAGATTGAAACTGAGACCATGGTGAGTCAGCCGTGTGCCCACCTGAGGAGGCCGAATCTGACAGCTGAGTTTTTACGAACAGATAGTGGGCACATCCAGACCTGAGTGAATGTCTGCCTTGCCCTGGCCCCCACACTGCTCTGGCCTTCTATCCCATCCTCACTCACTGGCTGGAGACAGACTTGACCCACACCTCTCCAGGTGCAATGACCTTCAAAAGGAATTTAGCGGAGTCGCCATTCTCTTACTCAGGGACAAGAGCCCTCAGTCACCCTACTACAGCTAATATTAATTAGAGCTGTGCTCCTGTGAACCACATTCCACCCAGTATGAATCATGTGTGTGCTATTGTCAACAACATTGTATAGGCAGGCAGGAAAGTGAAGTGAAGGCCACAATCAGATCAGTGGCAATCTTATTTAATTGGGAAGTAGGCTTGAGAGACCAAATTGTCTATTGCTGCCGCTATTTCTTATGTTCTTATGATGCAAGTATATATGTACTAGTGTGAACAATATTGCTGCAAGTGTGCACAACAGATATGTTTAGTATATTGCAAGATCTCAGCATTAGGGGCAGCATGGTGGCACAGTACTTAGCACCGTGGGTGACTGTCTGTGTGGAGTTTGCACGTTCTCCCTATGTCTGCGTGGGTTTCCTCCGGGCGCTCTGGTTTCTTCCCACAGTCCAAAGATGTGCGGGTTAGGTGCTAAATTGCCCCTTAGTGTCAGGGGGATTAGCAGGGTAAATATGTAGGGTGACAGGAATAGGGCCTGGGTGAGATTGTGGTCGGTGCAGACTCGATGGGCTGAATGGCCTCCTTCTGCACTGTAGGGGCTCTATGATTTTTAGCCATTGAGTTACTTGCGATTTACTTTACATTTGCAAATGACATGCCAGTGTCTGCCAGAGAAGTTAGTGAAGAAACTAACAAGATTGGGAAAGAGTGGCTTGTGGACATAAGGCTTGAGTAAACAAAACTTTGTCCTATACTTGTTTAAACACTAACCTGTAATGTGAGCAGCCTGATGTCGACAGTGGGGTTATTTTGTAAGAGAACGGAAAATTTAACTGTGTCAAAGAGAAGCTTGGTAAGTACTGCCCTAGTTAATCATCTCGCAAAAGCTTCTGGAAAGACCTTTTCCCAATCTGTGCACTTCCTGCTGCAGCGCCATGCGATGCTGGGTGGTATGTTGATATGAGGGTGCTGTTTTACCATTTTTTGTCTAAGTGCTGGGTGGACTTGAAACTGGGAGAGCTTCAAATCCATCTTTTGGGCCTGTTTTAGCCCCCTGCCGCCCCTACACACTTTGTCTGCAAAATTATCAGCGAGTCCGAATTGCGCTGCAGAAGCCTGTGGGCGGGACTTAACGTGCCCGAAACCCTGCAGCTCCGATCGGAGCCTCCAACTGCGCAAAGAAAATAATGCTGCTCGCCTGCCACATCCCTCCCGGGTCAGATAATGTCTTCCCCTGGCCCCCACGGACAGAGTTTTAACAACACCAGGTTAAAGTCCAACAGGTTTATTTGGTAGCAAATGCCACGGACATTGCCACCCTCCCAACATTACTGAGTTCTTACCCCCCATCCCCCAGATCGATCAGTGCCACCCCCTTCCTCCCACCAATCGCATGCAGAGTTATCCTCCCCCCTCCCCTACTGATCTCAGGCAGAGAGATCTCCCCTCCCCCTTCCCTTTCACCGATCTCAGGCAGAGCGAACCCCCTCCCCCTCCTCCTCCCCCCCGCCAACCCTGGACCCTCCTGCACAAGACCCCCATCTCCTCCGGATTCTGATGGCTGTGTGACACCTCCCCCTCTCTCCCCTGTCCCCAATCATTGAGGCACTGATCCACCCCCGACCCCCCCCCAACCCCCCCCAACCCCCCCCAACCCCCCTTCCATCAGCACACCTGCAAGTGCTCACTTGCCTTCCCCTCAATTCTAATAAGCAAACTGCATGGAACTTGCTGGAATGTTCTGCCAACTGCCTGCAGCTGATCTGCTCTAATGAGGGGCATCTCCATTAAAAACTCAAGAATGGACAGGCAGGCAGACAGTGCAGGAAAAATGTCCAAGAGTCCAGCACCCAGATTCACAGAGGGTGACCTCAGCAGGCTGCTGGATGCTGTAGAGATGAGTTGGGACACCCTCTTCCCCCCCAGCAGGACGCAGACCCAGGGGAGGTGATGGCAAAGCAGCCTGGGAGGTAGTTGCCACCTCAGTTAGTGCCAGGGCACTGGCCCCCAGAACAAGGAAGCAGTGCCACAAAAGGTCAATGACCTCATCCAGGCAGCAAGGGTGGGTGCTTAACCCCATCTAGCGCCTTCCTCCAAATTACCCTCAGATCCCCCCCTCACCCCCAGCACCCTGCATGCTTCCAGCCCCTGACCTCCAAGCACCTCCTTCCTCCCCCCACAAGAGTATCACTGTGCTTGCCCTCTGAGGGCCACCCCATGATACTCTGCAGGAGCCAAGCCATCATATCTTTCATGGCTCCTTTTGTCTCCACAAGAGAAAACTGACCATAACACCCATGAGAGGGCAAAGACAGGATGGGTGAGCCTGACCTCCGGGTCCTCACCCGTTTTGAAGAGTGGGCGCTGGAGCTCTTCAGAGAAGAGGACATCCGAGCTGTCAGCGACAGCATGGTTGGGCTGAAGTCAAGAAGTGAGCACCTGTCAATCCTCCACTCAATTTGGGGCAATTATTAGGGAGCATGGATTTAAGGTGCGAGGAGCAAGGTTGAAAGGAGTTGTACGAGGCAAGTTTATTTACAGACAGGGTGATGGGTGCCTGGAACTCACTGCCGGGAGAGGTTGAGAAAGCAGATACGATAGTGAATTTTAAGGGGCGTTTGGACAGCTATGTGAATGGGATGGGAATAGAGGCATATGGTCCCCAGAAGGGTAGGGGGTTACAATTCAGATGGGAGCCTGGACGCTACAGGCTTGGGGGGCCGTGTGATGTAATCTTTTTTGCGCTTTGTTCTATGATCAATGGAGGAATATCAAGCCACATTCTGGCATCCCAGATTCCTCTCCCTCCCTTGCACTTAACCTTGTGTCCTGTGTTGCAGAAAGAGATCCAGACGTGCCTGGACCATCTGGACTCGAGGCCCCTACTGCAGTTCCCGGCCATCCTGAGGCTGACAGCTCGGATGAGTCCTCGGAGGATATGGGTAAAGGGACCTCCGAGGGAGGGAACCGTTTTGGCGTCAGCTGCCACCTCACAACTCACCATCCCAGAAACTGACACGTCGGTGGATCCAGTTAATGATGAGGCTTCTGGGTCACTCCCTGGTGAGCACGACACATCTGATAATGTACATCGGGTGGAGGAGGGAATATCCGAGGCCTCTGGCATGTGGGGGTCTGCCGGAGGCGAGGACTCAGCTGGCCCCAGGCTACACGCTGAGCCTCTGAGATCACTTCTCCCTCAGCTGCTGGAGATGCAGCAACAGAGCCAGGGAATGCAGGAGGGGCTGACGGCCACACTGGATCGACTATGAGGCTGTTGGGAGGAATCCCAAAGCTTTCAGGTGGACCAGCTACTGCCTGTCTTGCGTGCTTCCCAGGCCAACACTGCAAAGATGGCGTCTGCAGTGGAAAGCCTGGGGCAGGGGATCCTCACCATGAGTGCAGGCTCCAAGCGATGGTCGAGTCACAGCAGGCCACAACGGAGTCCCAGAGGGCCACGGCTGCATCACAGCAGGCCAAAGCTGAGGGACTGAACAGGATTCTCGAGGTTCTGCCCCATGGCTGAGAGGCTTGAGAGCTTGCATGAGACCCAGTGGGACAGAGCTGAGACACAGCGGGTTCTGGCAGCAGCCCTTGAGCACATTGCCCAGTCACAGAGGGTCATGGCTGAGGGGCTGCAGAGCGTGGCCCAGTCTCAGACGCCACCTGCTGCGGCCATTGACAGGTGACCCCCGACTCAAGTGGCCATTGCAGAGGGCTCGAGCACCATGGGTAGGACGCAGGTGCTCCTCCAGGACTGGCAGGGCCAGGTGACGCCAGAACTTCTGAAGCTCACTGCAGAAGCACCGCTGTACCCATGGAGTGACCCAGGGGACCACAGAAACCCCAAGGGAGGAGGAAGGGCTCGAGCCCATGCCAGGGTCTTCCAGCCAGGAGACTGTGGCTACACCTTCTGGCTCCCTCCTTCCCGACCCTGGGGCATCTCAGGGGCAGCGGGATGAAAAGGGTGTGTTGGAAACATTCCAGACACCTGGAAGCAGGCCAGGGCCCTCAAGGTCCAGGACCTCCAGAGGACGCCCACCATGAGCATCACAGGCCACGTGGTGAGGTAGGTGAGGTAGGCAGCTGGCCCCCTCCACCTCCGATGTACATTCTGGGGAGTCACTGAGACATAGTGGTAGGCCACGTAAGGTTAGGAAGTTGTAGTTGCACTGAGATGGCACGGGTGAAGGGCTGCACTAGTTAGATAGATCTTTAAGCACCCTTAATATTTTCTGTTCATGCGTTTTTATGTTAGAACTTATTAGACACTTTTATGGTAATCAATGTATTGACGATCGCCGGAGGGATGCTTCATGTTGATGTCAGTTGGGGAGGCCTCTCAATGCTGCGTCACTGAGAAAAGGAAGGCATTGGTCTCTCATACCCCATGAGCGATTCCCTTCCGTCCTCCACCTCAGGGCCCTGTATGGGGGTTTCAGATCCCTTACCCACTACACAGACGTGGGCCAGGTGCCAGCGTGCATGCGAAGCTCAGATAGGAGTCAGACTAGTTTGCACCAGGGGATCATCATAATGGTGCTTAGCGAGTCATCACCCTCCTACCTGCCAAAAAACTCACTAACACCGAGTACCCAGGCCCACTACTCTGGTGTGACAATGTTGCAGGAGATAGGACTTTGGCGGGGTGGAAATGGAATCCACAGACACAGGCCCCCACGGGACTGAACCACTGGTGATCAGGGCCTCCCCTGCTGTCCTCGCATGCCTCATTTGAGCTGCCAGCCCTCCAGCGCCTGGGTGGTGTTGCTCAGCGTGCTCTTCCTCATCTTCCTCCTCCTCCTACTGGGCAATGCCCGGCTGGTCAGCCTCCACGTCCTCCTCCTCCTCCAAGAAGTGGTAAGGCCCGGGCCTCCTGTGCCCACAATTCTTCCTCCTGCTCCTCCTCCTCAGCTCCAGCAGCAACCAAAAGAACAGCGAGATCGATTGGATGCATCGCAAAAGCCATCTCATCACCCTGAAGGGGTGGATTTGGCGAAGGGAAGAAGCATATGGAGAACTTAAGGAACACTGCATGCCCCTAGCCCACCAACACACACTGCCCATTCCCCACTCCTCACAGGCCCCCCAGCAACATAGCCCCCCATCCCCCTCCCCCTCCCACAGCCCCCCCAGCAACACAACCCCCCTATTTCCCTCCCACAGGCACCCCCAGCAACACACACTGCCCATTCCCCCCTCCCCACAGGCCCCCATCCCCCTTCCACAGCCCCCCCAGCAACACAACCCCCCATTTCCCTCCCACAGGCACCCCCAGCAACACACACTGCCCATTCCCCTCCCCCCACAGCCCCCACCAGCAACACAAACCCCCCATCCCCCACCCACAGCGCCCCCCCCCCAGCAACACAGCCCCCCCATTCACCCCCACAGACCCCCCCAGCAACACAGCCTCCCCCTCACACAGGTCCCAGCAGCAACACACACTACCCATTCCCCTCCCCCCACAGCCCCCCAGCAACACAGCCCCCCACCCCCTCCCACAGGCCCCCCCCAGCAACACAGCCCCCCGATCCCCCCCACAGCCCCCCCCCAGCAACACAGCCCCCCCACCTCCCCCCAGTAACACCCACCCAGAATTTATGCAGTAGTGAGCACAGACACTGCTGCTTGCAAAGTTCTGAGATCGCAGCACTGCCATTTCAAAGGGCTTCGAGCACATCCTTCAGCTGGAAGAGTGCTGCATGCACTAGGACCCAGCAGCATATCCAGACCCAAGGTTAGTGCTGAGACTCGGGTCCATGCTGCGAATTGGACATTGGACACCCTGCTGAGCAACCGCACCCTCCCCCCACCCCACACACTCGCAGAGCCCTCCCGACCCGAAACGCAACATGGCCACCACAAAAGAACACACGTGAGCAGCACAGAGCCGTCGGACACTAGGCACTGACCTCCTCACTAACCTTCACTGATGGAGCGCCCGAATCAGACCTTTATTGAGCATGTCTGTTCCAGACCGATTCCGGGTTGGGCGAACATGGTGGTAAAGTGGGGTGTGCAGCTCGTTAAGTGGATTGAAATATATGCAGATTTATTTAAATTGAATTCACGTTGGTTTTGGGCGGGTTCCTGATCGCAGCCATTTTCGGGCCTTGGTAAAGTGCAAACTGGCGCAGAAGCGGGTGTAAATCACGCTACTCACTTCACGCTTGACGTTGCCAAATTTTCACGCCCAAAAACAGGCGCAACGCGATGGTAAAATCCCAGCCTTAGAGTCTGTGTGACTCCATTCTTACTCAGAAATATTTCAAACTCTTCTGACATAAACTGGAAAGAATTCAGGAAAGATAGCTAGCCTAAAGGGTGTGAGGAATAGCAGGACTATTTCACACACAGAAATGGACTGAGTCTAGATCAGCTCTTTCTCCTACAGGGTTTAAGAGTCATTATTCGGCTGAAGATTAGAGAGAGATTGTTAGAGAAACTTTATCAAGAGCACACATGGATAGCCCATATGATAGTCCATCGGGAGGCAAAGGCCTAGTGGCATCATCACCACACTATTAATCCAGAAACTCAGCTAATGTTCTGGGAACCCGGATTCGAATCCCACCATGTCAGATGGTGGAATTTGAATTCAATTTTAAAAAATATGGAATTAAGAATCTACTGATGACCATGAAACCATTGTCAATTGTTGGAAAAACCCATCTGGTTCACTAATGTCCTGGAAATCTGCCGTCCTTACCTGATCTGGCCTACATGTGACTCCAGAGTCACAGCAATGTGGTTGACTCTCAACTGCCATCCGAGCAAGGGCAACTGAAATGGCAATAAATGCTGGCCAGCCAGCGACGCCCATGTCCCTTGGATGAATAAAAATCAGCAGTAACAAGAATACTATTCTTAGTATCCAAAGATAGATAGATATTGAAGAATTGGTGTAAGGTTGTTAAGTGTGTCTCAGAGTAAGAAACAATACAACCAAAGTTCTTTTCATTTTATGGGTAAACATGAGAAAGCATGGGAACAAGTACATACTGATTCCTTGGAAGTGGAAGGGATACAATATTCTGTTTTGGTTCGATAGCTACAACAAGTAGATAAATGCTGAGTCTATGACGAATACCACAAGTGCTAAAACTATTGAGGGTTTGAGAAGTTGGCTGGCAATTTATGGGTTGTCATGATGTGGAGATGCCGGCGTTGGACTGGGGTGAACACAGTAAGAGTTTTAACAACACCAGGTTAAAGTCCAACAGGTTTATTTGGTAGCAAATGTCATTAGCTTTCGGAGCGCTGCTCCTTCATCAGATGGAATGGATATCTGCTCGCACCACTCCATCTGACGAAGGAGCAGCGCTCCGAAAGCTAATGGCATTTGCTACCAAATAAACCTGTTGGACTTTAACCTGGTGTTGTTAAAACTCTTACTGAATTTATGGGTTGTCAGAGAGGCCGGTGTCAGGGTCTACAGTTTATGTCAGAAGAGTTTGAAATATTTCTGAGTAAGAATGGAGTCAAACAGACTCTAATACCAACATACCACCCAGCATCGCATGGTGCTGCAGCAGGAAGTGCACAGATTGCAGAAGCTTTTGCTAGATGATTAACTAGGGCAGTACTTTCCAAGCTTCTCTTTGACACAGTCAAGCTTTCCGTTCTCTTACAAAATAACCCCACAGTCTACATCAGGCTGCTCACATTACAGGTTAGTGTTTAAACAAGCATAGGACAAGGTTTTGTTTACTCAAGTCTTATGTCCATAAGACATAGGAGCAGAATTAGGCCATTCAGCCCATCGAGTATGTTCCACCATTCAATCATGGCTGATATGATTCTCATCCCCATTGTCCTGCCTTCTCCCCGTAACCGTTGATCCCCTTATTAATCAGGAACCTATCTATTTCTGTCTTAAATGACACTCAATGACCTGGCCTCCACAGCCCTCTGTGGCAATGAGTTCCACAGATTCACCACCCTCAGGCTGAAGAAATTCCTCCCTATCTCAGTTTTAAAAGAGCGTCCCTTCACTCTGAGATTGTGCTCTCAAGTTCTAGTCTCTCCCATGAGTGGAAACATCCTCTCCACGTCCACTTTATCTAGTCCTCTCAGTATTCTATAAGTTTCAATTAGATCCCCCCTCATCCTTCTAAATTCCATCGAGATTAGACCCAGATTCCTCAACTGCTCCTCATATGATAAGCCCTTCATTCCTGGGATCATTCTTGTGAACCTCCTCTGGACCCTTTCCAAGTCTTTATCAATGGCAAAGTAAGAGAAAAGCAAGATAAGTGAATCCTGATACACCAGGCATGAAACTCTGTGCTGGCTAACAGTCATGGTGGAAAATCACTGAGGTGATAAGGAGAATAAATGGTTGGAATTGTCATAAAGAGACCAGGTGCGTTCATATATCTATAAAGCCTGGAGAGAAATTATTTCAGTGTCATATAGATTATTTGTTTGAAAGAGGAAATCTGACAGTAGGACAGCATGATAAACCTCCTGTAGTCCAAATTCCAGCTGCAGGCCAAAGCGAAAGTTGGAAAGGAAATTACAAAGCAACAAGTGACCAAGGGTCTTTGATTAAGACAGAACCAATCACGAAGCGGAGTTGGTATCAAAGTCAAAGTTCAGGTTGATAGTCAGAGCTGTTGAAAGAGGAGAGTCAAGTTAATGGAAATGATAGGATATAACCCAGACAGAAAGACAAAGAAACCAGATAGGATAAGTCTGTATAAAGAAGAACAAATAAGTTGTTCTTTTTTTACTTTCTGTCAAATGATGATATTTTTGTTAAATAGTGTTTAAATTTGGTGTTTTGGAAAAACAATTATTACATGTAAATTACTCTGGAAGTATCAGTCTTACTGTGCACACTAGTACTGTTGTGTGTTGCATTCGGATCAACACTTGCTCAATTGCAGCGGTTGTTTTGAACTAACTCTGTAACAGAAAGGGCAGCAGAGAGGACAATATAACAAATACTCAGATCTTGCAATATATTGTAATTGTTACAATTATGAGGTTTATAAATAGTGTGCACAATATTCATGCGAGTGTGAACAACATTGGTATGAGTATTAACAACATCCATGCTACTGTGAACAACATCTGTACAACATCCATGTGAGTGTGAACAATATGTGCTAGTGTGAACATCTGTACTAGTGTGCACAATATCCATACAGTGTGAACAATATCTTTAATATGAACAACATGTATGTTAGTGTGAACAACATGTATACTAGTATGAACAATATCTGTGTTAATATGCCCACTGAACGATCTTCTGATACAAATTTTAAGGAAACTGTAAAGAATTCCTGGATATCTCAAAAATCAGAATTTGACAGGAAGTTTTAGCAACAAAGGATAGAACATGAATTGTTAATGTAATTCTTTGCAGGCTGCCTAGTATTCCCCTGAGAGTCTGAACATGAGAGAAATGCTTTTGCACCGCAGGGATGGTGGGGGAGGATGGAAACTTATGGGAAGTTTGACTTGCCAGCAGGCAGGATATAAAGAAAGATTAGTTAACCATCCAAAGGAAGAAGGGAAAAGGCTGCAGTCGGCTAGGAAGGAGTCCAACCTGCAAAAACAAAGATGAGGTGTTTGGTCATCCTTTAGTCTTGGGCATATGCAGACTCCCCTTTGGCACAGTGGTTAGCAATGCTGCCTCTCAGCGTCAGGCACCCAGGTTCAATTCCCAGCTTGGGCCACTGTCTGTGTGGATGGAGTTTGCACGTTCTCCCCGTGTCTGCGTGCGTTTCCTCCAGGTGCACCGGTTTCCTCCCACAGTGCTGGTTAGGTGCATTGGCCATGCTAAATTCTCCCTCAGTGTACCCGAACAGGAGCTGGAGTGTGACAACTAGGGGATTGCAACTTCATTGCAGTGTTAATGTAGGTCTACTTGTGACACTAATAAAAAGTTTTTACACTTTTACAGTGCTATTATTAACCGGAAAGAGGCCCGAAAGTGGTATTATTACTCAATAATGTTCATGCAAAAATAGTGAAATCACCATACATAGGATACTCCAGCTGCCACTCCAGGTCAAAGAGACAAATGGAATACCTTTATTTTTCTATAATAAAAGCAAAATATTGCAGACACTTGAAATCTCAGAAAATGCCGGAAAAACTCAGTAGGTCTGGCTGCATCTGTGGAGAGAGAAAATACATGAAAACATAGATAGAAAATGGAAGCAGGAGGAGACCATTTGGCCCTTTGAGCCTGCTCCACCATTCATTATGTTCATGGTTGATCATCAAATTCAATAGCCCCTTTCCTCCCATATCCCTCAATCCCTTCAGCCTCAAGAGCGATACCTAATTTCTTCTTGAAATCACACAACGTTTTGACCTCAATTACTTTCTGTGGTAGTGAATTCCACACATTCACCACTCCCTGGGTGAAGAAATTTCTCCTCAGTTCTAAAAGGTTTATCCCTTATCCTCAAACTATGACCCCTTGTTCTGGACTCCCCCACCATCAGTAACATTCTTTGTGAATCTACCCTTGAGTTTATGTGATTCTTTTTCAGAGCAGAATATGAGATGTCCATTAAGGAGGCACTCCTCCCCTACCCCAGCAGGCAACAAGCTGATCGTTAGGTTTTACTGAGCGGCCAGGTGACCAGGCATGGGCTTTCTCCTTCTGCAGGTAATAACCCAGCAGTGGAGTGAGGAGGCCTTTAAGTGATGGACAATATTGCAGCGGGGAGTGGGTAAGTGCCAGGAACAGTGCTGCTGGCATGGTGCCCAATTTAATGCACCTGCCCTTGCCATGCAAGCCTACTTTGTGGCACTTTGATACACCTCATCAACCACATCAGCCTCATCAACCCTGTCTCTTACCTTATGAAAAAAATATAATCAAATGAGTCAAACGTGATTTGTTTTCAACAAATCCTTCCTGCCTGTCCTTAATTAATCCACATTTGTCCAAGCAGCTGTTAACTTTGTCCCAGATTATCATTTCTAAAATTTATCTTTCCCTTTTCTGAAATTAAACTGATTGGTAAATGCTGGGTTTATCCTCACAACCACTTTTGAAGAAGGGTGTAACATCAACATTTCTCCAGTCTTCTGGCCTTTACCTAATGAGGAAGATTTGGACCAGTGCCTCTGCAATTTCCAATTATGTTTGTTGATTTGTAAATGTTAGTGGAATGTCAGGCTCGCACTGCTGTGTGCTAAAGTTTGTTTATATTTTGAGGTTTTACTCATTCATTTTTCTCCCTCTCCAACCTCTTTTCCCCTTTTGTATCTTATATCTGTCCCTCTCCCTCCTCTTTTAGTTTCTTCAACTCTCTCCTTCCCTTCTCTCCGATTTCTCTCCCCCTTCTCCCTGTGCACCTCCTGTTTTCTTGTCACCCTCTCTACCATCTCCCCTCCCCACTCCTTCTCACCTCCACTCACCCCCTCACCTTTTTCTCCCTTCCCCACTTTTCTCTCCCCTCTTCATTCTCTCCTAGATAGTAGTGCTCATGAGTTTGGAAGGTGCTAAGTCTAAGGAACCTTGGTTGAGTTCCTGAAGTGATTCTTGTAGATGATACACACTGCTGCCACTGTTCGTCGGTGTTGGAAGGAGTGAATGTTTGTGGATAGGGTGCCAATCAAGTGGGGCTGCTTTGTTCTGGACGGTGTTGAGCTTCTTGAGTGTTGTTGGAGCTGCACTCATCCAGACAAGGAGAGAGTATTCCATCACACTCCTGACTTGTGCCTTGTAGGTGGTAGACAAGCTTTGGGAGTCAGGAGGTGAGTTACTTGCCAAGGGATTCCTAGCCTCTAAGCTGCTCTGTAGCCACAGTGTTTATATGGCTAGTCCAGTTCAGTTTCTGGTCAATGGTAACTCTCCAGGATGTTGACAGTGTGGTATTCAGTAATGGTAATGCCGCTGAATGTCATAGGGCAATGGTTAAATTCTCTCTTGTTGGGGATGGCCAGTGTCTCCCCTTGCAGTGTGAATGTTACTTGCCACTTGTCAGCCCAAGCCTGGATATTGTCCAGGTCTGGGGGCACTTGGACATGGACTGCTTTGGTATTTGAGGATTTGAGAATGATGTTGAACATTCTGAAATCATCAATGAACATCCGCACTTCTGACCTTAAGATGGAAGGAAGATTATTGATGAAGCTACTGAAGTTGGTTGGGCCTAGGACACTCCCCTGAAGAACTCCTTGGACCGAGATGACTGACCTCCAACAATCAGAACCATCTTCCTTTTTGCCAGGTATGACTCCAACCAACAGGGAGATCTCTCCGATTCCCATTGACTCCAGTTTTGCGAGGGCTCCTCGATGCCACACTTGGTTGAATGCGGCCTTGATGTCAAGGGCAGTCACTCTCTCCTCACCTCTGGCATTCAGCTCTTTTGTCCATAACAGAATCACAGAATTGTTATGGAGCAGAAGGAGGCCATTTAGTCCATCATCTCTGCTGTCTATTATTCAGCAAATTTTGTATCCATGTTGCTACTGTCCCTTTTATTCCATAGCTATAACTTTTCTCACAAGTCTGTTGTGTGCCACTGTATCAAATGCCTTTTGAACTAAGGCTGGAATGAGGTCAGGAGCTGAGTGACCCTGGCGGAACATAAACTGAGCGTCACTGAGCAGGTTATTGCTACACAAGTGCTGCTGGATAGCACTGTTGATGGCCCCTTCCATCACTTTACTGATGATTGAGAGTCGACTGATGGGGCAGTAATTGGCCAGGTTGGACTTGCGCTGTTTTTGTGCACAGGACAGATCTAGGCAATTTTTCACATTGCTGTGTAGATGCCAGTGTTGTAGCTGTACTGGGACAGCTTGGCTAGGAGAGCGGCAAGTTCTGGAGCACAAGTCTTCAGTACTATTGCCGGAATATTGTCAGGGTCCATTGCCTTTGCAGTATCCAGTGCCTCCAACCGTTTCTTGATATCATGTGGAGTGATTCAAATTGGCTGGATACTGGCATCTGAGATGCTGGGGGAGGCCAATATGGATCATCCATTTGGATTATGGCTGAAGATCATTGCAAATGCTTCAGCCTTATCTTTTGCACTGATGTGCTGGGCTCTTCCATCATTGAGGATGGGGATATTTGTGGAGCCTCTTCCTCCAGTGAGTTGTTTAATTGTCCACCACCATTCACAACTGGATGTGACAGGACTGCAGAGCTTGGATCTGATCCGTTAGTTATGGGATTGTGTGGCTCTGTCTTTTGCATGCTGCTTACGCTGTTTGGCACGCAAGTGTTGTAGTTTCACCAGGTTGACATCTCATTTTTAGGTTTGCCTGGTGCTGCTCCTGGCATATCCTCCTGCACTCCTCATTGAATCAGGGTTGATCCCCTGGCTTGGTGGTAATGGTAGAGTGGGGGATATGCTGGGCCATGAGGTTACAGATTGTGGTTGAGTAAAATTCTGCTGCTTTTGATGGCCCACAGCACCTCATTGTTGCCCAGTCTTGGGTTTCTAGATCTGTTCAAAGTCTGTCCCATTTAGCACGGTGATAGTACCACACAACACGATGGAGGGTATTCTCAATGTGAAGACTGGATTTCATCTCCACATGGACTGTGTGGTGGTTATTCCTGCCGACACCGTCATGGACAGATGCATCTGTGATAGGTGATTATGAGATCAAGTATGTTTTCCCTCTGGTTGATTCCTTCACTACTGCTGCAGACCCGCAGGAAAACTGGATCCTGTTGTATGGTTCCTTGAGCAGACTGTCAGAGTCATTTTGCAGGAGGCCTCAATGCCAGAACTTTCAAACAAGCACCAAGCCATAACTTGGCTGGTTCTGCGAGAGATCCTCCCCGTCAGTTCCTTCCTACATGTCTGGAGTCTCACCCCCTCTGCATGTTGCCCTTGAGATAGCTGTGGTGGGAAGAGATCAGGGTCCACCTCCTTCTGGAATGTGCCTTTGTAAAGATGGTCTGGAGAGAAATGCAGTGGTTTATGTTGAGGATCACCCTGACTAGTTTGGTGACGCAGGACTTTGTGCTCTTTGGGCTATTCCCAGGGACACAAATAGAGACAAACATCAACTGTGGCTGGAGGATCAACTCGGGGAAAGACACTCTTTGGTCTGCCCGAAATTTGCTGGTCTTCCAGTAAAAAGAGTTGTCCCTGACTAAGTGTTGCCGACTGGCACATTCCGAGATCCAGGACTACGTGTGAGGGATGCACTAAAGCTTGGGGCAGCTGGCACAGAGACTGAATGGGGAAAGGTCACTGTCTAAGACTTTTCATGATGTTGGACTGGGGTAAGCACAGTAAGAAGTCTCACAACACCAGGTTAAAGTCCAACAGGTTTATTTGGTAGCAAATACCATAAGCTTTCGGAACAATGCTCCTTCGTCAGATGGAGTGGTCTCTGTTCTCAAACAGGGCACAGACACAGAAATCAAATTACAGAATACTGATTAGAATGCAAATCTCTACAGCCAGCCAGGTCTTAAATGTACAGACAATGTGAGTGGAGGGAGCATTCAACACAGGTTAAAGAGATGTGTATTGTCTCCAGACAGTACAGCTTGTGAAATTGTGCAAGTCCAGGAGGCAAGCTGTGGGGGTTACAGATAGTGTGACATGAACCCAAGATCCCGGTTTAGACCGTCCTCATGTGTGCGGAACTTGGCTATCAGTTTCTGCTCAGTGACTCTGCGCTGTCGTGTGTCGTGAAGGCCGCCTTGGAGAACGCTTACCTGAAGATCCAAGGCTGAATGCCCATGACTGCTGAAGTGCTCCCGCACAGGAAGACTTTTCAGCCATAATGCATTGAGGAGCTGAGAATTGTATAGACCCCTGGGGCTGTGACTCACATTGAATGTACAATAAATATTACAGGTATCACAATTGCATTGCAGCACCTCAGAGTACCAATGTAGAACATTTTAATATCATTGCACTTTCTGTGATGGTCATTTTGAAATGTTTTGTAATCTTCTTTTAAATATTTTGCGAATAAAGTATATTTTTGCATTAGAAAAACCCAAAATGAGGCGAATTGGAAACTGCGGAAAACTCGTGGAGCTGTGTGATTAACATAATGAACATAGTGAACATGAACTATAATGATAAATGTAATCAGTGGCATACAGAGTTGAAAGAGACTGATTAGTTTTGCACTTTGTGGGATATAACTTTCAAAGGTCAGGGAATGTATTTTAAAATGTCTTTTTTGGAGGAGGGGATGACGAGGTGAATTGGGTCTTTGAAACGCCTGACATGAAAATACTCAGCAAGTGTGGCAACCTGCTTGGACAGCGAGCGAGTGTTTCAGACCTGTGACCTTGTTTCAGAAGTAGGACGAGCTTTGGCCCGCCTCTTCCTCGCCCCACTCCGTGCCCATATCCTGCAAGTGTATCAGATCGCTGTCTTTGCAACACGGACATTCCGGCAGAGTGGGGAAAATGCCTTTCATTCAGTTGGAGAGTAACCTGCCGCCCAGCAGCTTCTGCGTGGAATTGGTGGACAAGTTGTGCTGCGCGGCCGCCGCAATCCTGGACAAACCCAAGGAGGCAGGTTTATTGTTGTAAAGAGGGGGTTTTCACATGGATACTGTTCAGGGAGTTGAGCTCAGCTGTCTACTAAAATACCGCCTTGACCGGAACAGGAAATTCACAACAGTCTGCTTTCTGGCTACAACTTGCTCCCACGCGTATCAGACGATAATTGCACTTTGAAAACAAAACTGCGATTTTCCAGCAGGAGACGAGTTCTGTTGAGTTTGTGTGATTGTTTTCGCTTGTCACTGTGTTTAAAGCATCCAGCCTGGGCCTCTGCAGAGGGGTGTGATGATGTGGATGTTAGCAAGGGGAACAGGTCATGTGCAGATTTAATCTTAGATTAGATAAATTACATTGAAATGTCAATGAGGAAATGACAGTGTAGAAAACCAACGCTGGCAGGTTTTCTGTTAGCCCAGTATAGAATGTACACAGTCTCTCCCTATGGAAAACCCACACTAACTTCAGTACAGACAGCATGGTGCAGTTATCAGCATCCCCACCCCCTAGCCAAATGGGACCGAGTGAACAGCTAGAGTTTAACTTGCTGAAACCACAAAAGCTATCAATACAAAGAACTGAGCTAAGTTCTGAGCTAAGAATCATAGAGATTTACAGCATGGAAACAGGCCCTTTGGTCCAATTTGTCCATGCTGCCCCTTTTTTAAACACTAAGCTAGTCCCAACTGCCCGCATTTGGCCCATATCCCTCTCTACCCATCGTACCCATGTAACTATCTAAATGCTTTTTAAAAGACAAAATTGTACCCGCCTCTACTACTACCTCTGGCAATTCGTTCCAGACCCTCACCACCCTCTGAACACTTTTGTATCTCTCCCCTCTCACCTTAAACCTATGCCTCTGGTTTTAGACTCCCCTACCCCTGGGAAAAGATGTTGACTATCTAGCTGATCTATGCCCCTCATTATTTTATAGACCTCTATAAGGTCACCCCTAAGTCTCCTACGCTCCAGGGGGAAAAGTCCCAGTCTATCCAGCCTCTTCTTATAACTCAATCCATCAAGTCCCGGTAGCATCCTAGTAAATCTTTTCTGCACTCTTTCTAGTTTAATAATATCCTTTCTATAATAGGGTGACCAGAACTGTACACAGTATTCCAAGTATGGCATTACTAATATCTTGTACAACTTCAGCAAGACGTCCCAACTCCTGTATTCAATGTTCTGACCGATGAAACCAAGCATGCCGAATGCCTTCCTCACCACTCTGTCCACCTGTGACTCCACTTTCAAGGAGCTATGAACATGTACCCCTAGATCTCTTTGTTGTATAACTCCCCCCAACGCCCCACCATTAACTGAGTAAGTCCTGCCCTGGTTTGATCTACCAAAATACATCACCTCGCATTTATCTAAATTAAACTCCATCTGCCATTCATCAGCCCACTGGCCCAATTGATCAAGATCCCGTTGCAATCCGAGATAACCTTTTTCACTGTCCACTATACCACCAAGCTTGGTGTCATTTGAAAACTTACTAACCATGCCTCCTAAATTCTCATCCAGATCATTAATATAAATGACAAATAACAGTGGATCCAGCACTGATCCCTGAGCCACACCGCTGATCACAAGCCTCCAGTTTGAAAAACAATCCTTGACAACCACCCTCTGTCATCTTCTGTCATCAACCTAATTTTGTATTCATTTGGTTACCTCACGCTGGATCCCGTGAGATTTAACCTCATGCAACAACCTACCATGTGGTACCTTGTCAAAGGCCTTGCTAAAGTCCATGCAGACAACATCAACTGCACTGCCCTCATCTACTTGGTTACCCCTTCAAAAAACTTAAGTTTATGAGACATGATTTTCCACTCACAAACCTATGCTGACTGTCCCTAATCAGTCCTTGCCTCTCTAAATGCCTGTAGATCCTGTCTCTCAGAATTCCTTTTAACAACTTACCCACTACAGATGTTCGGCTCAGCGGCCTGTAGGCTTTTCCCTGCAGCCCTTCTTAAACAAAGGCACAAGATTTGCCACCCTCCAATCTTCAGGCACCTCACCTGTGGCTGTCGATGATTCAAATATCTTTGCTAAGGGACCAGTAATTTCCTCCCTAGCCTGCCACAATGTCCTGGGCTACACTTCATCAGGTCCTGGGGATTTATCTGCCTTGATGCGCTTTAAGACTTCCAGCACCTCCTTCTCTGTAATATGTACACTCCTCAAGACATCACTATTTATTTCCCCAAGTTCCCTAACATCCATGCCTTTCTCAATAGTAAATACTGATGAGAAATATTAATTTAGGATCTCACCCATCTCTTGTGTATCCGCAAATAGATACCTTATTGATCCCCAAGGGCTCCTACTCTCTCCCTAGTTACTCTTTTGCCCTTTATGTATTTGAATTCAATTTTAAAAATATGGAATTAAGAATCTACTGATGACAATGAAACCATTGTCAATTGTTGGAAAAATCCATCTGATTCATTAATGTCCTTTACGGAAGGAAATCTGACGTTCTTACTCGGTCTGGCCTGCATGTGACTCCAGAGCCACAACAATGTGGTTGACTCTCAACTGCCCTCGGGCAACTAGAGATGGGCAATAAACACTAGCCAGCCAGCAACGCCCATGTCCCATGAATGAATAAAAAAAGGTTAGAACACACACAACAGAGTTTTGGATAACCTCAGGTTTACGGAGGGTTGGATGTGAGTGGCCAGCCAGGAGAGTCAAGCCTGGAGATAACAAAAGCATGGATGAGGGTTTCTGCAGCAAAAGTCCTGAGGTAGGGGCGGAGATAGGCAATGTTACGGCAGTGGAAGTCTTAGTGACAGCATGGATATGTGGCTGAAACTCAGATATGACACCAAGGTTGCACGCCATCTTGTTGAACCTCAAATTGTTACCAGGGAGAGGAATGGAATTCTTGGTGAAGGAGCACAGTTTGTGGTGGGGACAAAAGGCAGTGACTTCAGTATTTAACTGGAAGCAATTTCAGCTCTTGTACTGGATGCTGGATAAGCAGTCTGGCAATTTAGAGACAGAGGAGGGGTCAAGAAAGGTGCCATCAGCATACATAAAGAAACTGCTTTTGGAAGATGTTGCTGAGGGAAAGCATGTAGATATGAAATAGGAGGGGTCCAAGGCTAGATCCTTGAGAGAACATCAGAAGCCATTTTATGGGAATGGGAAGAGAAGCCATTGATGGCACTTCCCTGGCCATATCTAGATAAGAATGGAACCAAGCTAGTGCAGTCCCATCAGCTAGACAATGGTGGAAAGGTGTTGAAGGTGGATGGTGTGACCAACTGTCTCAAAGACTGCAAACACATTGAGGAAGATGAGGGGGATAGTTTGTCTTTGTCACAATTAAATAGAATGCCATTTGAGATTTCACTGAGAGCCATTTCTGTACTCTGGCAAGACAGAAACCCAACTAGAGAAATAAACACATGGGGAAGAATGTTCCCAGTCCACCCATCACGGGAATCATAGCGGGTGAGGGGCAGACCATAGAAAGGTCCGTTGACCTTCGGCGGGATTTTCCAGTTTTGAGACAAGGGCAGCTGGAAAATCCCACCCATAGCATTCCAGGACAGATGGACACAAAATTGAAGGCAACTTTGGAGAGGAAAGGGATGTTAGAGACGGGATAGTAGTTTACAAATATATAGAAGTTTTTTTTTAAAGCAGATTTGAAGGAGAGAGGGACAATACCTGAGGAGAACTGGTGATCATATCAGCTAACAAAGGAGCCAGTAAGGGAAATTGGGTGGGCAATAGCTTAAGATCTTCCTTAAAATTTATTCTGGAAACAAAATTTTTATTTTTTTAGAGGATCAATGTGACTGTGAGGTCAGGCCAGTTAATGGCCATTGGAGGCAGCACAGCCCCCTGTGCCCAACTGGTCGTCTCTTCCATTGGTGTGGTGGGCACAGCTGAACAGAACAAGCAACACAGTGCCAAGTTCTTTGAGTTCCTGAAACAGGAACTGGGATTAACCACAGACAGGTAAGTGTTGAGGATTCAGAGCTTTGTGGTCGAGCTGTCATCTGTGGCCCACTCCCACCTCTGAGTCAAAGGGTTGTGGTTCAAATCCAACTCTGGAGACTGGAGTATATTCTCGAGGCTGACCACTTCAGCACAGTGTTGAGAATGTGCAGTGTTGTTGAAAGTATTGACTTGCATTTCTATAGCACCTGTCATGATCTCAGAACATTCCAAACCACTTTACTGCTAAAGAATTGCTTTTAAACTGTAGTTACTGTGATACAGAGCAAGGCTCCATCTGCTGCATTAGGTGGACGTGAAAGATCCCGTGGCATTAAATTGAAGAAAAGCACTTGTCCAGGGGATTAACCCAACATTTATCCATCATTAAAACAGATGAACTGATTATCACATTGTGTGTGGGATCTTGCTGTGCACCAACTGGCTGTCATGTTTCCAAAAGTACTCAAAATGCTATGGGATGTTGTTTGAGGTTGTGAACAGCACTAAAAATGCGGCACTTTAGGGACAGGGAAGAGACAAAGTTTCTGAGAGGTGAAATGAAAGGTGGCATGACTCTGTGACAGGGAGGAGACTGGAGAGAATTTGGGTTGCTGAGTTTCTAAGGAATGAGTGTGTTTTTGGGGGCAGAGAATGGTTGGTCAAGAGGGGAATAAATGAGGCAAAAGAAATGGGCTTGGGTGCAGACTCAGTTTGGAATTATAAACGTGGCAAAGTAGCCGGAATCAATCAGTGAGCAAACCTCCTAGAGCATTTGAAAAAACTGCTCAGTATTCTTCAACAAACTGAAGAAACTTCCTTCAATTGAAAGGTAGTTTGTGTGTTCTGTTAATGCAGAGTTGTAACTGGGGTCATCTGAATCTACATGTTTGATCAGCGTTTTCATATTCAGTGCCCTAGAAATCATAGAATCTTCTGTCTAGACTGTGCAGATTGGAATCAATGATATGCATCAAAGACTGGGGTATGTATTTGCATTAGAGGCAATTCAGCTTCTCGGCCTTTTGGCTAAGGTCAGATTAAGCCCAAGATGCGGTGCAATGCCATATCTTGTCAGCTTGAATCTTGTTTGTTTCTCATGAGGGGATGATGAATTGGATTCATTGGATTTTGAATTTGGTTTTTGGAGCAAGCAAGGAATGGATTTGGGTTTGCCCGGTCCACTCTGAGCATTGGCTTTGTAACTTCAAGAATGGAGTAAAATATATAAAAAAAGACTAGATCAACAGGAGTAGGCCCTTATTTCAAGTAGATAATAATTGATGTGTATTTTAACTCCATCTATCTGCCTCGATTCCTCATCCCTTAATATCTTTGCCTAACAAAAAATCCAGCAATCTCCGCTCTGACATTTTCAGCTGACCCCTTTCACAGCCTCAAAAATCTTTTGGGGAAGAGAATTCTAGATTTCCACTCCACTTTGTGTGAAGAGGTGCTTCCTGATCTCATCCCGAACTCTATTTAAGGGCTGGACTCCCCACCAGAGGAAATAGTTTATTTAAGTATCTTCTTTTTCAATCATCTTAAATTCCAATCAGACCATTCTTTAATCAAAGGAATACAAACCTGTTCTAGCATCCTGGTTAATCTCTCTGCTGCATCTTTCGGAGATATTTCAGATGATTTTCAGCATCAAGATTTCTCATGGCAGAATTTACTTTTTGTTCCTGGCATTGTGACAATATAGCTGGGACATCAAAGGGCCTGGACTGTTTCACTTTACCCAAGGACTGTAGCAGCTAGGATACATTTCTTGATTCAATATTCTACAAATGGGGCTTTGCCACTTGTAAAGTCACAAGTGTGTACCTGTAGAGTGTTTTGTGTAGTAGTTGAGAAAAAGTAATTTGCAGTTTGGGAGTCGCTAGAGCATGCCTGGGATGATGAGCCATGAATATGGGAGGAATGCCAGAGCATGCCAGTGTCTTTCTACTTGACACTGCAAGTTCTGATTGTCAATGGAGATTTTGGCTGTTGTTGCCGCCATCTATTGGAATGCTGCATGGTTTCAACTCCAGACCTTTGAATGCATGTCACACATTTAGTAATCAGGGTGAAGGTTTCAACCTGAAGCATTGGTACGTTGGGTGATTTTCTGTCAGTTTGTGGAATAAGGGGCCGACACACACGCACTGCATGCTGTCTGGAGCTTCATGTCCGTGACCCTAAAGGTAACAAGTTAGAAATAGAAAACATTGAGTCTTTTTTTGCAGTTCTAAATATCAACGGTTGAAGAAAATTGCATTTATTTTTGAACTTATCCTTCATATAATATATTAACTTGTTTGCCCATAAAGCTACTTACCCACATCAAGAGCTTGCATTTATATAGCACTTTTCACATTCCTATAGTATCACAAAGTATTTTACAGTCAATGAAGTACTGTTGAAATGTAGAGACTATTGCTTTGTAAGAGCTCTACAGCCATTTTGCACATGGTCAGATGCTACAATTAGATAATGACCAGTTCATAGAATCATAGAAACCCTACAGTGCAGAAAAAGGCCATTGGGCCCATCGAGTCTGCACCGACCACAATCCCACCCAGGCCCTACCCCCACATCCCCACATATTTACCCACTAATCCCTCTAACCTACGCATCTCAGGACACTAAGGGGCAATTTGAGCATGGCCAATTGACCTAACCCGCACATCTTTGGACTGTGGGAGGAAACCGGAGCACCCGGAGGAAACCCACGCAGACACGAGGAGAATGTGCAAACTCCACACAGACAGTGACCCAAGCCGGGAATCGAACCCAGGTCCCTGGAGCTGTGAAGCAGCAGTGCTAACCACTGTGCCGCCCAAGTTTGATTATATTGATTGTAATGGTCTCATCAGGTGCCATGGGATCTTTTATGCTGACTTGAAAGGATAGATGGGTCCTCAGGTTAATGTCTGACTCAAAGGACATGTCTGACAGTGCAGTACTTTGTCAGTATTGATGTGTCAGCCTGGATTATGTGCTCAAGTCTCTACAACACACAACCTTGTGACTCAGAAAGGAGAGTAATGCCAACCGAGTTATAGTGAGTAGGCAAAGCTGCTACTGAAAGCAAGGCTTCTTTTGTTAAACAATTCACACAGAAACATGGAAAATAGGAGCAGGAATAGGCAGTTCGGCCCTTCGAACCTGCTCCGCCATTCATTATGATCATGGCTCATCATCCAACTCAGTAGCCTGATCCTGCCTTCCTCCCATATCCTTTGATCTCTTTAGCCCCAAGAGCTATATCTAACTCCTTCCTGAAAACAAACAATGTTTTGGCCTCAACTGCTTTCTGTGCTAGTGAATTCCACAGGCTCACTGCTTTCTAGGTGAAGAAATTTCTCCTCATCGCAGTCCTAAATGGTCTAACCGTATCCTCAGACTGTGACCCCTGGTTCTGGGCCCTCCCACTATCAGGAACATCTTTCCTGCATCTACCCCAGTGGTGGCCAACCTGCAGCCCAGGGGCCACATGCAGCCCATCTGGATTCCGAGTGCGGCCCACGAGACATTTTGTTGACTATTGCCCATGCGCAGAGTTGCCACATTCCGCTGGTTTCCATTCCCATTGTTTTATCCCGACTGGTGTGACTGAAGTGATTTGAATGTAAAGCAAGGGCGAGTGAAGTGAGGTGCGTGCTGATTGCTCACAACATTGAGTGTGAGAGCCGTGCGAGAGCCGTGCGAGAGCCGTGCGCTCCCTCTGTGTCCAAAGTGAAAACATTTATTTTGTTTTTACCACTTGAAGTTGATGATACTTCTGTTAATATATAAACGATTTAAGTATTTTCTACAACTCATTATGAAATATTCGGTGTGTTTAAATGTATTTTATCTTATTCCTGGAGTCATGGTTATGAATGAGCCTGATTTTAATCTTGCAGACCATTGAGATGAAGGCGAACCACTCATGCAGCCTAGGTCACCCATCACTCATCTATTCTGTCTGTTCTTGTTGAATTTTATAAGTTTCTATGAGAACATCCTCATTCTTCTGAACGCCAGTGAATATAATCATAACTGACTCAATCTCTCCTGATATGCCAGTTCTGCCATCCCAGGAATCAGTCTGGTAAATATTCGCTGCACTCCCTCCATCCTTCCTCAGTTAAGGAGACTAAAACTGCATACAATATTCCAGGTGTGGTCTCACTAAGATCCTATATAATTGCAGCAAGATATCCCTGTTCCTGTACTCTAATCCACTCGCTATGAAGGTCAACGTACCATTTGCCTTCTTTACCGCCTGCTGCACCTGCATGCTTACCTTCAGCGATGGGTGTGTGATGACATCCAGGTCTCGTTGCACATTCCCCTCTCTCAATTTATAGTCGCTCAGATCTGCCTTCCTGTTTTTGCTACCGAAGTGAATAACCTCCCATTCATACACATCATACTACATCTGCCATGCATTTGCCCACTCACTCAACTTGTTTAGTTTATTTATTAGCGTCACAAGCAGGCTTACATGAACACTGCAATGAAGGTACTGTGAAAATCCCCTAGTCGCCACACTCTGGCACCTGTTCGGGTACATGGAGGGAGAATTTAGCATAGCCAATGCATCTAACCAACGCGTCTTTTAGATTTGTGGGAGGAAACCGGAGCATCTGGAGGAAACCCACGCAGACACGTGGAGAACATGCAGACTCCGCAAAGATAGTGACCCAAGCTTGGAATCGAACCCGGGTCGCTGGCGCTGTGAGGCAGCAGTGCTAACCACTGTGCCATCCTAAAGTCTATCTTTTTTACCCTGCACATCTTTGGACTGTGGGAAGAATCCGGAGCACCAGGAGGAAACCCACAAAAACACAGAATGTGCAAATTCCACACAGACAGTCACCCAAGGCTGGAATTGAACCTGGGTCCCTGACACCACCGTGCCACCCCATATAGATTCATAGAACCCTACAGTGCAGAAAGAGGCGATTCGGCCCATCGAGTCTGCACCGACCACAATCCCACCCAGGCCCTGCCCCCATATCCCTACATATTTTACCCACTAATCCCTCTAACCTACTCATCTCAGGACACTAAGGGGCAATTTTTAGCATGGCCAATCAACCTAACCCGCACATCTTTGGACTGTGGGAGGAAACCGGAGCACCCGGAGGAAACCCACGCAGACACGAGGAGAATGTGCAAACTCCACACAGACAGTGACCCGAGCCAGGAATCAAACCCAGGTCCTTGGAGCTGTGAAGCAGCAGTGCTAACCACTGTGCTACTGTGCCGCCCCAATGTGTCCAAATCACACTGAAGCATCTCTGCATCCTCCTCACAGCTCACCCTCCCACCTAGCTTTGTGTCATCTGCAAATTTGTAAATATTACATTTAGTTCCCTCATCTAAATCATTAATATATAATGTGAATAGCTGGGGTCCCAGCACTGACCCTTGTGGTACCCACTAGTCACTGTCTGCCATTCAGAAAAAGAGATGTTTATTCCTACCCTTGGTTTCCTGTCAGCCACCAGTTTTCTATCCGTCTCAATACATGACCTCCAATCACATGTGCTTTAATTTTACACGCTAATCTCTTATGTGGGACTTTGTTGAAAGCCTTCAGAAAGTCCAAATAAACCACATCCACTGGCACCCCCTCATCAGCCCTATTTGTTACATTGTTGATGAATTCCAGTAGATTTGTCGAGCATGATTTCCTTTCATAAATCCATGCTGAATCTGTCCGATTCTGTCGCTGTTTTTTAGGTGCTCTGTAATTAAAACTTGTATAATGGACTCTAGCATTTTCCTCACTGCTGATGTCAAACTGACTGGTCTATAATTCCCTGTTTTCTCTCTACCTACCTTTTTAAATAGTGGGGGTTACATTAGCTAACTTCCAATCTGGAGGAACTGTTCCAAAGATGATAGAATCTTGATCACCAGTGCATTCACTATTTCTCGGGCCACTTCCTTAAATACTTTGGGATGTAGATTATCAGGTCCTGGGGATTTATCAGCCTTCAATCCCATCAATTTCCCCAACACCATTTCTCTGCTAATACTGATTTCCTTCAGTTCCTCCCTTTCATTAAATCCTGTGATCCCCAATATGTCTGGTATGTTATTTGTGTCCTCCTTTGTAAATACAGAACTAAAAGATGAATTTAGTTGGTCAGCCATTTCTTTGTTCCCCATTATAAATTCCCCTGTTTCTGACTGGAAGGGACCAACATTTATCTTCACCAATCTTTTTCTCCTCGCATACCTATAGAAACTTTTCTAGTCAGTCTTTATGTTCCCCGCAAGCTTATTCTCATACTCTATTTTCCCCTTCTGAATCGGTCCCGTTGTCTTTCTTTGCTGAATTCTGAACTGCTCCCAATCCTCCAGTCTGTTGCTTCCTCTGGCTAATTTGTGTACCTCTTCCTCGGATCTAATACTATCTCTAATTTCCCTTGTAACCCATGGTTTAGCCACCTTTCCCATTTTACTTTTGCGCGAGACAAGAAAATCCAATTGTTGCAATTCACCCATGTGCTCTTTGAATGTTTGCCATTGCTTAGCCACTGTCATCCCAATCCATCATAGCCAACTCGCGCCTCGTGCCATTGCAGTTTTTTATTGAGATTCTGGACCTGGTTTGATGTGATTTCATGATTGGGCAGCACTGGCTGAACAATCCTGAGTACTAATTGCCACACTAACAACCATTTGTATATGTGACTCCATACTGTTGCCCTAGACAGCTGACAAAAACAGTCTTGATTTATCTAATGCAATATCTCCTGACAGAAAATGCACAATGGAACAATAATTCGCTGTTTGCTAATTTTTCAACTACTTCTTTCCAGGATCCTGATTCAATTTTACCCGGTGGAGAAATGGCAGATTGGGAAAAATGGAACCGTCATGACATTTCTGTAAACAGACATTGAATGGGAGATCTTGTGTGTTCACACGGACCTGTTGGTCCTACCATGCCCATGGTGCACAGTCATGTTCTTGTGTATGCTGCAATATCTAATATTAAACATTTCCAATGATGCATTGAACTTTGAGTCTGATAGTAATTCAATGGGCAATGGTTCTGAGGTAAAGAAGTGACTTTGGATTCATAAAATCTAGGTCCTGTCTCAATGTTAGCAGAACCTTGGGTTAGAGATAGAGAAGACCTGCTCTTGATTATGATTCGTCTATCTCCAGCTATCAGTTGTGAACAGCACAAGGCTCTGCAGTCTATCTGCTGACACGTATGATTAAGGATCCCAATATGAATGGTGGGCAAACAGCCGAGGTCTATTGCTTAGTAGTATTGTACTGTCCAATAAAATGGAGACACTGGAGTCCATTGTGTGGATATCATTGCCATAGAGTTTTCAATAAAGTCCTCTGACATATAGAAACATGGGGAGTAGATCCAACAGCAGGAAAAGAATTGCCAAGTAAGGGAGGCAACTCCTTCAGGAGAAAATAGCAGTGAGAAAAAATATAACTCATAAACAGACCATACAAATTCTTGGGAAAAGCCATCTTGGGTCACAACAGATCAGCCTGTTTGAGGTCAAACCAGTATACCTACCTTCATGCATATTCCAACAACAAGAGCTTGTAAATGTATAGAACCTTTATCATAGCAAGGCATTCCCAATCATTTTGCACAAATGCCATATCTTGAAAGTAATGACACTACCTGTTTCAATGACTGTGTTAGCTAGTGTGATATGCCAGAACAAGTTGTATTTATATAGCATCTTAAATTTAGTAAAATGTCACAAATGTTACAAGAGTGAAATAATTCAAGGAAATTGGCACTGCGCCAAAGGAGACAATTGGGCAGGTAACCAAATGCTTGGTTGAAGCTGTAGGTTTTAAGGATGTCTAATAAAAAGGAAGAGAGTTTAATGATGCAACTCCAGAGCTTAGGGGCTAGATGGCTGAAGGCAGGGTCATTAATAATAGGGGTGAAGAGGAAGTCAAAGATACAGAATTGGAGGAATGTAGTTTTCATGGGGTTGTAGAGCCAGAGAAAACTTCGGAGATGGGGAGGGGTGAGGCCACAGTGGGATTTGAACATGATAAGAACTTTAAAGTTGAGGCATTGATTTACAGCAGGAGTTGCCAAATTCAGGTCCGCGGAATCTGGACGGTCTGCGGGAGCCTCCCAGAGGGACCAACGGTAAAACAGACATATTTGAAAAATGCTGCGGAGCTGCTTGTCCAATCAGAGGCTGATTTTAGCGAAGAGGGGGGCCTTGGAATGGAACTCGGAGTGGGCACCTGAGCATGACGGGAAGTGGGAGAGTTGTCCAAAGCAAGCTACAGAGTAGGGCACCATCCAGCGCGGGCCCTGGAGCAGGGATCTGTCCAGTGCGGGCCTTGGATTTGGGGAAGGGACCTAACAATGCGGGCCTTGGACTGTGGGGGGGCAGGGGGTGGTGAGGGCACCTACTACAGGCCTCGGAGCACAGTACTGTCCGGGAGGGGGAGGGGGGGGTGGTGGTGGTGAGGGCATCTTCTACAGGCCTCGGAGCACAGTACTGTCCAACGTGGGCCGCGGAGCAAGACGGGTGAACTCATGAAAGGGGGGAGTAGGTGCTTATGAAAGAGGGAGTGAGTGCGTATGAGGAAGGGAGTGAGCGCGTGTGAGGAAAGGAGTGAGTGCGTGTGAGGAAAGGAGTGAGTGCGTGTGAGGAAAGGAGTGAGTGCGTGTGAGGAAAGGAGTGAGTGCGTGTGAGGAAAGGAGTGTGTGTGTGTGTGACTGAGGCAGAGACAGATGTGTGTGTCTGATATCAGCATCATTTCTCCCAGTTGGTAAGACTTCACTACTTTTGTAATAAGAGAACATTTTAATTTATTACCCATTCCTAAAGTGGGTACTACTTCCAGGGGTAATGTTAAGGGGCTATGGGAAGGTGGCTTGGCCAGGGGTTAATGTTAAGGGGCTTGGCCAGGGGTTAATGTTAAGGGGCTTGGCCAGGGGTTAATGTTAAGGGGCTTGGCCAGGGGTTAATGTTAAGGGGCTTGGCCAGGGGTTAATGTTAAGGGGCTTGGCCAGGGGTTAATGTTAAGGGGCTATGGGAAGGTGGCTTGGCCAGGGGTTAATGTGAGGGTTAATGGAGCTGGAGGATGTATTAGTGACTGTGTGCCTCTTCCTCATTCCTAATAAACACACAGGTATCGCTAGAAAAGACTTGTTTACATTGGATTTCTGTGTTCACACCAATTTCACAGCAAAAAGGGGCAGCGACATTATGAGAATGTTTGGGGTTCCCTGATGCTCTTGTCAGGTCACTAGAGGGTTCCGCAGCTCAAAATGTTTGGGAAACCCTGATTTGCATGAAGCCAATGTAGGTTAGTGACCAATGGGATCTGGTGCAAGTCAGGATATGAGTGGCAGAGTTTTAGGTGAGCTAAGGTTATGGAGGACGAAGGATGAGAAGCCAATGGGAAAGTGTTAGAATAGTCGATCTGGAGGCAACCAAAACATAATATGTGGCAGTAAAGAGCACAGAATGGGTTATGAAGCAGCTCCGTATGACATAACATACCTCAATCCATTGGCTACCAATACTGCTTCATAGAACATACAGATTAATTTTATCTACTGCAGCAACTGTGAATCAGTGTAATCTTTCCAGAGGAGCAGCCCAAGGTGGAATGCCATTGCAAGAAAGTGAATAGCTGGAAAACTTCTTCCCCCACTTTCCCGTAGTCTCTGGTCTAGATGAAAGTGGTCTATTTCTGTGAATGCACACAGATCAAACGCTAAAAAACAGAAAGGGCATCACAGTGCTCACAGACACAAATATTTCTAAGGTGTAGTCACTGTTGGAATGTGGGAAGACATTAATTAGTGCCTGTAAGATGTGACTACTGTTAAATTTACAGGAAAGACAAAGTTCCAGATTTTTCCCACTTTAGACACTATTACATTGTAGAACTGTTTTCTTCACACCCAGAAGGTACAAGTAAAGAAGCTGGAAAGTTTCCAATAAGAAAATATCAAAATTAAATGGGTACAGATGCACCAATAAGAACAAAGAACAATACAGCACAGGAAACAGGCCCTTCCGCCCTCCAAGCCTGTGCCGCTCATTGGTCCAACTAGACCATTCGTTTGTATCTCTCCATTCCCAGACTGCTCATGTGCCTATCCAGGCAAGTCTTAAAAGAAGAGGCCATTTGGCCCATCGTGTCTGCACCGACCACAATCCCACTCAGGCCCTACCCCCATATCCCTACATATTTACCCACTAATCCCTCGAACCTACACATCCCAGGACACTAAGGGGCAATTTTAGCATGGCCAATCAACCTTATCCGCAAATCTTTGGACTGTGGGAGGAAACCGGAGCACCCGGAGGAAACCCACGCAGACACGAGGAGAATGCGCAAACTCCACCCAGACAGTGACGCAAGCCGGGAATCGAACCCACGTCCCTGGAGCTGTGAAGCAGCAGTGCTAACCACTGCTACCGTGCCGCAAGCAACTAGCAAGCAACCGTGAGCTACCAGTACATGAAGAGAATGCCCTTTTATTGAAAGCTATTTCAGTTCTGATACATTGTACTTAGGGCTACATTGTACTTAGGGCTACAATGAAATGTTGGTTTCCCACTGGATGGAGTGTGTGCTTGCCCCATAAGAACACAGTGGCACAGTGGTTAGTACTGCTGCCTCTGTGCCGGGTTCGATTCCAGGGCTGTCTGCGTGGAGTCTGCATGTTCTCCTCTTGTCTGTGTAGGTTTCCTCTGGGTGCTCTAGTTTCCTCCCACAGTCCAAAGATGTGCAAGTTAGATGGATTAGCCATGGTTAATGTGTGGGGTTACAGGGATAAGGTGGGAGAAAGGGCCTGGGTAATGTATTCTGTCAGAGAGAGTCGGTGCAGACTCAATGGGCTGAATGGCCTCCTGCACTGGAGAGATTCTATGATTCTTTAATAAATAGAAGCAGGAGTAGGCCATTTGGCCCCTCAACCCTGCTTCACCATTCAACAAAATCATGGCTGATTTGGTTGTGTCCTTAACTTTATTTCGTGCCTGCCCTCATTTTAAGAAGCTACCAGCTCAGCCTTGAATATATTCAATGACCCAGTCTCCATTGCACTAAGGTAGAGAACTCCAATGATTAATGACCCTCTGAGAGAAGAAATTCCTCCTCACCTCCATCTTAATGGAAGACCCCTTATTTTAAAACTCAATGTAACTGAATGTTGAGTAGCTGCACCAGAGTTCTGGGCTAGTTTTCCAAACCATTTTTGTAGGGCCAGAAACATGAATGCTCCTTCTGGTTCCCATCTCCTCTGGGATTGCCTCATTTTTTTAGAACTGGGCCCTTCAGGAATGAAATTAGAAAGCTCTTCTTCATACAGAAAGTTGTGAAATCGAGCTTGCTTCCACAAAAGGTTATGCGTGGTGGGATAGTTGGAGCTTTCAGGATTGCGATCTACAGGTTTATGCTGGGTATGGTTATTGACGGATAAGGAACAAAGGCAGGAGAATGGAATTCAGGTTCAGATGAAGTAACTGAATTTTGTTCTGTCCACCCTTTGAAATATACGGACTTAAATTCAATGCTAGGTAAATGATGAAGGTTTAGTGTTTGCCTGATAAAATCATAGAGTCACGGGCATTCGGCCTCTGATATTCGGGTAAGCGTTCTCCAAGGCGGCCTTCGCGACACACGACAGCGCAGAGTCGCGGAGCAGAAACTGATAGCCAGGTTCCGCACACACAAGGACGGCCTCAACCGGGATATTGGGTTTATGTCACACTATTTCACATAAATATTTCTGCTTTTTTCCTCCTGAGTCTTTATCATGCGATCCTAGAATCAGAATTTATGTCACACTATTTGTAACTCCCACAGTTGCGTGGACCTGCAGAGTTTCACTGGCTGTCTTGTCTGGAGACAATACACATCTTTTTAGCCTGTCTTGATGCTCTCTCCACTCCCATTGTTTTGTTTCTTAAAGACTGGATTAGTTGTAAGTATTCGCATTCCAACCATTATTCATGTAAATTGAGTCTGTGTCTTATAAGTTCTGTTTGTGAACAGAATTCCCACTCACCTGAAGAAGGGGCTCAGAGCCTCGAAAGCTTGTGTGGCTTTTGCTACCAAATAAACCTGTTGGACTTTAACCTGGTGTTGTTAAACTTCTTACAAAATCATAGAGCACAGAGTTCAATCATAGAAACAGGAGTGGGCCAATCACCCCACTAGTCTATTTAGATCATAGCTGTTTTGAATTTTAACACAATCTACCTATCTTGGTTTTGTAACATTCAATACCCTTGCAATCATTTGTCAATCGCAGCTTGAAATTTTCCATTGACCCAGTCTTAACTGGTCTTTAGGAGAAAGAATTTCAGATTTCCACAACCTATTGAGTGAAGAGGGCCTTTCTGGCATCACCGCTAACAGAGAAGTTTAGCTGTAATTTAAGGGTTGCTCTTGGACAGTGGAATCTTTTTCAGTCAATGGAACCTTTTCCCTTATTCCTTCAGGGGGTGAAACAAAACTTCCCAGTAAATTTCCATCGAAATCGATGTTATTGGTCGATAGCTACAGTAAGTGGATAAATGTTGAGTCTATGACCAATACCACAAGTGCCAAAACTATTGAGGGTTTGAGAAGTTGGTTTAAGGGTTTGCCAGAGGTGTTGGTGTTAGAGTCCACAGTTTATATCAGAATAGTTTGTAATATATCTGAGTAAGAATGGAGTGAAATAGACTCTCAATATCACCCCAAGTTCGAATAATGCTGCAGAAAGAAGTGTACTTATTGTGAAGAGGCCTTTTGTTATGAAGTTGGGCAAAGTAATTGTAGATTGGGAGGTAGGATGTTAGAATTTGGTGTAAGAATGGTAAAAGTGTAAAATGCTCGGTGGGGAAAGCATTGCCTGGTCCCTTTAAAAGGTGCTGATTTTTCTGTGCTTAGAGAGTGAAAAAAATGCAAGTACATAGAGAGCCCAGACTGAATTATTTGTAGAAAGGCCGAGCAGCAGTTTTTAACCAAGTAAACAGGCTTTTGAATTTAGCCAATCAATTTGAATCAGGCACTTAGACACCAAGAACCTATTAAATTTAAATCTGATGGGTTTTGACAACCTAGGTCCAATCCTATTGTGGGAAATATTAATATATCATCATGGGTATAAAAGAAGGCGGCAGTAGAACAAAAAGGTAGAGCAACTGCCACCTGCCAGAGCTAAACAGCTCTCACTCTTGAGAGAGAATTGCTGCTCTCATAGCCTCATCTATGTCTTAGAGAAAGTACCATCTAGATAGCAAATATACCAAAGAAGGAGTTCCAGACAGAAGAATCAACAAAGCCCAGAATATTCCAGAAGACACAAACCCGTTAGTAATTTAGAGAGTGACTAAATTCGATTTTTGTTAATGAGTGGGAATAGTATTTATTGGAACAGCACTCCATTAGAATCTTGTTTTATTCAGGAATAGTTAGAAGGGATTTATTTGGCTTGTTAATAGTTTAGTTGATTTGTTCACTGTTAGTTAAATAAATTGTTATGTGTTGATTTTAGAGAGAGTGTCAGGGATTTATTTTTATTTAACCACTAGAAGTTGCTGAAGAGCAGGTCACACCACTTCACACTTACAGATTATAAGGTGAGGTACTCCTCTTTGGATGTTTAGGTGTTAGTTCTCGGGGGGGGCGGGGGGAATTCACCTCCAATTTATAACACTTTGCAAAAGTATTTCCAAGGCAACAAGCTAGGCAGTAACTCCCATGTTTCTCTTTGACCTAGGCTAGAGCAGTGGTAGGCACCCTGCAGCCTGGGGGCCACATGTGGCTCATCTGGGCTCTGAGTGCAGCCTATGGAACATTTTGTTGATCGTTGCAGGTTGCTACATTCCACTGGTTTCCATCTGCGCAAGTTATTTTCCTACCGATGTGACTGAAGTGATACTCATGTAAAATAAGGGTAGGAGTAGAATGCTGATTGCTCACAACATTGACTGAGAGCCGTGTACTCCCTCTGTCCAAAGTGCAAATATTTCTTTTGTTTTTAGCATTTATGTTCTGTTAATATATAAATGATTAAGAATTTTCTATAACTTGTTATAAAATATTCAGCATGTATTAAATGTGTACTCTTATTCATGGGGTCATGGTTAGTGAACATGCCTGATTTCAATCTTGCAGCCCACTGAGATGAAGCTGAACCGCTCATGAGGCCCACTCACTAACCTAGGTTGCTCATCACTGAGCTAGAGAATTCTCTGTTATCTTACAGGATAACCCCAGTCTACAACATGTTGCTCATCTTACAACCTTAATGTTCAAACAAGCATTGGAGCAAGTTTAGCTTGTTTAAATCTGATGTTAAAAGCCAAGTAAGAGATAAGCAAGACAAAGTGAAGATCAGTTATGATACACCAGGCATGAAACTTAAAAGAGCTCAGTGCTGGTCAGAGATCATGGTGAAAAATCAGGCTGATAACAAGTAAATGATTGGAAGGTACATCTGCATTGGTGTTCAGTTTAGCTCAGTTGGTTGGACAGCTGGTTAGTGACTCAGAACATCACCAACACTGCAGGTTCAATTCCTGTACCGGCTGAGGTTATCAGGAAAGCCCTGCCTTCTCAACCTTGACCCTTGGCCCTCAACCTTGGGATGAGATTGCAGAGCCTTTGGCGTTGATCTTTGGGTCCTCACTGTCCATGGGGATGGTGCCAGAGGACTGGAGAATGGCGAATGTTGTTCCTCTGTTTAAGAAAGGGAATAGAAATGACCCTGGTAATTATAGACCGGTTAGTCTTACTTCGGTGGTTGGTAAATTGATGGAAAGGGTCCTTAGGGATGGGATTTACGACCATTTAGAAAGATGCGGATTAATCCGAGATAGTCAGCACGGATTCGTGAAGGGCAAGTCGTGCCTCACAAATTTGATAGAATTTTTTGAGGAGGTAACTAAGTGTGTTGATGAAGGTAGGGCAGTTGATGTCATATACATGGATTTTAGTAAGGCGTTTGATAAGGTCCCCCATGGTCGGCTTATGATGAAAGTGAGGAGGTGTGGGATAGAGGGAAAGTTGGCCGATTGGATAGGTAACTGGCTGTCTGACCGAAGACAGAGGGTGGTGGTCGATGGAAAATTTTCGGATTGGAGGCAGGTTGCTAGCGGTGTGCCGCAGGGATCAGTGCTTGGTCCTCTGCTCTTTGTGATTTTTATTAATGACTTAGAGGAGGGGGCTGAAGGGTGGATCAGTAAATTTGCTGATGACACCAAGATTGGTGGAGTAGTGGATGAGGTGGAGGGCTGTTGTAGGCTGCAAAGAGACATAGATAGGATGCAAAGCTGGGCTGAAAATTGGCAAATGGAGTTTAACCCTGATAAATGTGAGGTGATTCATTTTGGTAGGACAAATTTAAATGTGGATTACAGGGTCAAAGGTAGGGTTCTGAAGACTGTGGAGGAACAGAGAGATCTTGGGGTCCATATCCACAGATCTCTAAAGGTTGCCAGTCAAGTGGATAGAGCTGTGAAGAAGGCCTATAGTGTGTTAGCTTTTATTAACAGGGGGTTGGAGTTTAAGAGCCGTGGGGTTATGCTGCAACTGTACAGGACCTTGGTGAGACCACATTTGGAATATTGTGTGCAGTTCTGGTCACCTCACTATAAGAAGGATGTGGAAGCGCTGGAAAGAGTGCAGAGGAGATTTACCAGGATGCTGCCTGGTTTGGAGGGTAGGTCTTATGAGGAAAGGTTGAGGGAGCTAGGGCTGTTCTCTCTGGAGCGGAGGAGGCTGAGGGGAGACTTAATAGAGGTGTATAAAATGATGAAGGGGATAGATAGAGTGAACGTTCAAAGACTATTTCCTCGGGTGGATGGAGCTATTACAAGGGGGCATAACTATAGGGTTCGTGGTGGGAGATACAGGACGGATATCAGAGGTAGGTTCTTTACGCAGAGAGTGGTTGGGGTGTGGAATGGACTGCCTGCAGTGATAGTGGAGTCAGACACTTTAGAAACATTTAAGCGGTTATTGGATAGGCACATGGAGCACACCAGGATGATAGGGAGTGGGATAGCTTGATCTTGGTTTCAGATAAAGCTCGGCACAACATCGTGGGCCGAAGGGCCTGTTCTGTGCTGTACTGTTCTATGTTCTATGTTCTTGGCTAAGGAGGGGTGATCCTCAGGTTAAATCACTACCAGTCATTACCCTTTAAGGGGACAGCAGCCTGGGACTATTCACATATTGAGTGAAAATTGGCAAAACACTCTGTCTGTATTACGTAGATTATTTGCTTAGCAAAAGAATTCTGACTTTGATTTGATTTGTCACATGTATTGCGATTAAGTGAAAAGTATTGTTTCTTGCATACTATGCAGACAAAACACATCGTGTATAGGGGAGAAGGAGAGGGTGCAGAATATAGTGTTACAGTCATAGCTAGGGTGCAGAGAAAGATCAGCTTAATATAAGGTAAGTCCATTCAAAAGTCTGATGGCAGCAGGGAAGAAGCTGTTCTTGAGTTGGTTGGTACATGACCTCAGACTTTTGTATCTTTTTTCCGAGGAAGAAGGTGGAAGAGAGTATGTCCAGGGTGCATGGGTCCTTGATTATGCTGGCTGCTTTTCCCGAGGCAGCGGGAAATGTAGACATAGTCAGTGGATGGGAAGCCGGTTTGTGTGATGGACTGGGCTACTGTGATACATCCAGAAAGGATGCTTTCTATGGTGCATCTGTAAAAATTGGTGAGAGTCATAGCGGACATGCCAAATTTCTTTAGCCTTCTGAGAAAATAGAGGCATTGGTGGGCTTTCTTAACTATAGCGTCAGCGTGGAGGGACTAGGACAAGTCGTAGGTGATCTGGACACCTAGAAACTTGAAGCTTTTGACCATTTCCACTTCATCATCGCTGATGTAGACAGGGGCATGTCCTCCACTACGCTAGGAAGAGCATGTGTTACAATCCCCATGGGGGAAACTGCAAATCAAAATAACCAAATGACCCCCAAGAATTTATCAACAAGTTGTCACTTTCTGCAACTTTTACTTTAACATGAATCAATGTAAATTAAACATGAATTAAAAGGCAAATTATGAAGTAAATTTCACTTTAAATAGTCAGTAAAAAGAGATATGTGTCTTATGCAATCACAAATCCACATCACTCTCTGTGCAATTGTGGCACTATCTAGCTACACAGTTCCACAATTTGCTGTTTTTCATTTATGATGTGGAGATGCCGGCGTTGGACTGGGGTAAACACAGTAAGAAGTTTAACAACACCAGGTTAAAGTCCAACAGGTTCATTTGGTAGCAAAAGCCACACAAGCTTTCGGAGCCTTAAGCCCCTTCTTCAGGTGAGTGGGAATTCTGTTCACAAACAGGGCATATAAAGACACAAACTCAATTTACAGAATAATGGTTGGAATGCGAATACTTACAGCTAATCAAGTCTTTAAGATACAAACAATGTGAGTGGAGAGAGCATCAAGACAGGTTAAAGAAATGTGTATTGTCTCCAGACAAGACAGCCAGTGAGACTCTGCAGGTCCAGTCAAGCTGTGGGGATTACAAATAGTGTGACATGAACCCAATATCCCGGTTGAGGCCGTCCTCATGTGTGCGGAACTTGGCTATCAGTTTCTGCTCAGCGACTCTGCGCCGTCGTGTGTCGTGAAGGCCGCCTTGGAGAACGCTTACCCGAATATCAGAGGCCGAATGCCTGTGACCGCTGAAGTGCTCCCCATCAGGAAGCATGGTACATTGGGGAAACCATGCAGACACTGCGACAACGGATGAATGAACACCGCTCGACAATCACCAGGCAAGACTATTCTCTTCCTGTTGGGGAGCACTTCAGCGGTCACAGGCATTCGGCCTCTGATATTCGAGTAAGCGTTCTCCAAGGCGGCCTTCACGACACACGACGGCGCAGAGTCGCTGAGCAGAAACTGATAGCCAAGTTCCGCACACATGAGGACGGCCTCAACCGGGATATTGGGTTCATGTCACCCTATCTGTAATCCCCACAGCTTGCCTGGACCTGCAGAGTCTCACTGGCTGTCCTGTCTGGAGACAATACACATCTCTTTAGCCTGTCTTGATGCTCTCTCCGCTCACATTGTTTGTATCTTAAAGACTTGATTAGCTGTAAGTATTCGCATTCCAACCATTATTCTGTAAATTGAGTTTGTGTCTTTATATGCCCTGCTTGTGAACAGAATTCCCACTCACCTGAAGAAGGGGCTTAAGGCTCCGAAAGCTTGGGTGGCTTTTGCTACCAAATAAACCTGTTGAACTTTAACCTGGTGTTGTTAAACTTCTTCCTGTTTTTCATTTATCCAGGGGAGGTCAGGAGTCCTATCCAACAACAGTTTTCCTCCCCAAGTTTCATGGGCATGATTATCAGCAAGGCACACTTCTACAAATCCTTTCTCCCTCAGGTCACGACAGTCCTGATGGTATAGTTTTCCAGAATTGCTTTTCAACTAACCAATTAAATCCCAGCTCACTGTTGGCCATTTCTGGGAAAATGTCCAGCCCTCCAGCATCTCTGAGCTACTCACACAGCTCTTCAGGCTGTAGATTTTTTTATCCAGCTTGCACAGTATCTCCAAGAACTCCTATCTCCTTTTGTGCCAAACAGAAAAACTATCCTCTTCTTGAGAGTGATTTGCTCCTTCTCACAAGAATCCTATGTTCCTCTTTTAGTCTCTGCTACCTCTTTGTGTTGTGTGCTGATTCCCTTCACTCTCCAGCTCTTCTGCTTGTAGCTCTGCTTTGTGTCTGCCAGTCACATAGTCTTGGTATGTGAACTGTTATTACTATTTCCAGGTCATGGGTCGTCAGGTCATAGAATCCCTACAGTGCAGAAGGAGGCCTTTTGGCCCATCGAGTCTGCGCCAACCACAATCCCACTTATCATAACCCCATTTATCATAACCCCACTTATTTACGCTGCTAATCCCCCGACACTAAGGGGCAATTTAGCATGGCCAATCAACCTAACCCGCACATCTTTGGAGTGTGGGAGGAAACCGGCGCACCCAAAGAAAACCCACGCAGACTTGGGGAGAACGTGCAAACTCCACAAAGACAGTGACCCAAGGCTGGAATTGAACCTGGATCCCTGGCGCTGTGAGGCAACAGTGCTAACCATTGTGCCACCGTGCTACCCACAAAAACTGCCTTTAACCAATGCAGAAGGAGGCCATTCGGCCCATTGAGTCTGCACCGACAACTATCCCACCCAGGCCCCATCCCTGTAACCCCGCACATTTACCATGGTTAATCCACCTAACCTACACACTTTTGGACACTAAAGGGGCAATTTAGCATGGCCAATCCACCTAATCTGCACATCTTTGGAGTGTAGAAGGAAACCGTTCCACACAGAGGAAACCCATGCAGACACGGGGAGAACGTGCAAACTCCACACAGACAGTGACCCTAGGCCCAAATTGAACCCGGATCCCTGGCGTTATGAGGCAGATTGCTAACCACTGTACTACCCTTTAGCAGTCACATGGATCAGTATTTCTAATTATCCAAAGAAATTATAATTGATTCCTTTACAACTGATGCAAAGTCTTTAAAATCCTCTTCAAACATTTTACAAACTATTACAGTTTCCTCATACATTTTAAATAAATTACAAATGTTCCTTATTGTGCTGCTTCTGGTCCAAGCCCGTCACACTCCCCCTCGGGGAAAAAAAAGGTTTTACCATAGTCAAGTTCTCTTTACAAAAGTATTCAAAATATAGCAGATTCTTAACGTCAAAAACACTTCAACAGAACTTACACAGGTAACAACAATGATACATTATTTTAAAAGACAAGCTTCATTGTAAACATAATGGCTTGTGTCTTCCGAGTTCCGGAGCATCATACCTGGGGGTTACGCCAAGGATCCTCACGTAAGGATTGCCAGCAATTGCCTGGGAAGTTCAAATCTCCATTGGTCAACTGCCCTGCAATGAACCATCCAAATGTATGATATAAATTGCAAATTTCAGATGGTTCCCACTGCCTTACAGGAATTGTTACCCAGAAAAAGTTAGAAGAATCAAAACCACTTCTGACTTCTGGGTAACTATAGCACTGACACACACCACTCCCCTGACCACCCCCCCCCACCCCCCGGGACATCCACCACTCCCCCGAGCCCCCACCAGACTCCCTCCCCCACCTCTCACAGGACTCCCCTAACACCACTAACTCCTCACGGGACTCCACAACTACACGCCCCCATCCGCAGACTACCCCTACTCTCTACCCCAAAACATTCGCCCTGAATACACCTCCCATGCCCCAACTATACCTCTCCACACCAACTATCCTCCCCATCCCCTCACCGACCCAAACCTGACCACATTCCCATTGACCGCCCAACCCTCCCAACACCCGCTGACCGCACAAACCCACCAATGACCATCATCTCCCCGAACACCAAACCCTTGCTACTGACCACCGACCTCCCACCCAGCCCCCAACACTACCCACTTACCTTCTCCCTGGCTCCTCAAAGTGGCTGGACCTTTAAACCTATCTACACTACAGCAGCTAGTGCCATAAAAGAAAAGGATGTGGCTTCCCTACCTATGACTCAGCTGTCCCCGACGCAAGTCCTCAGGAACCCACTGCACTGTTCTTACCCGGCCTGAGTCGGAAGATTGGGTAAGAAGGGACTGGCCCAAGTAAGCAGGAGAGGAGTCATTATTATTAAAATGAGGATGGGGAGAACTTTTGGAATTTTGGTTTAAAGTGCAAGTGGTTACAAGATGTAATGTGAAATTAATAGTGCATATTTGTTTAGTCAAGATAAGCCTATCTACTTACAATTGGAAATCTTGCTGCGTGGTCTTCTCAGTTAACAACTGGGAATTCAACTTTTGTTTTTAAAGTTACAAGCCTCAACTGTTTGAAACAGAATCTTGAACCATTGTTCAGTTTTTAAAGTTTGTTTATTACTGTCACAAGTAGGCTTACATTAACACTGCAATAAAGTGACTGTGAAAAAACACCTAACCTCCATTTTATTCCTTTCTGTATGTTTTTTAATGTCCACATCTTGGAAAAAAAGTTGCAACCAACCAAATATTTGTGTTGTCCTTCATAACATTTGAATTGCCTCATCCTGTTTAAATTCAGGATTGTTTTTAACTTTGAGCTGCTAACCTTGATTTAACCCTTCAGTTTTCTTTTCTGGCACACACAAGTTTAGTACTACCTCTTTTTATGCAACCAGGTTACTTTTTTCTGCTGAGTAAAATCTTCTTCAGCTGCTTTAAGAACTTTGTTAAGGTTATGTTCCGGTTTCCTCCCACAGTCTGAAAGACGTGCTGGTTAGGTGCATTGACCTGAACAGGTGCCAGAGTGGGCAACTAGAGAAATTTCACAATAACTTCATTGCAGTGTTAATGTAAGCCTTACCTGCGACTAATAAATAAACTTTAACTTTAATGTTACTGTTCAATTAAGAACACTCAGTTTGTGAATCTTCTCAATTTTTCTTCCTCCCACAGCAGTCATGCTCCGTTTAGTTCCAGTCCAGTAAAATTGGGTGGCACAGTGGTTAGCACTGCTGCCTCACAGTGCCAGGGACCCAGATTCATTTCCGACCTCGGGTCACTGCCTATGTGGAGTTTGCACGTTCTCCTCGTGTCTGCGTGGGTTTCGTCTGGGTGTTCCAGTTTCCTCCCACACTCCAAAGATTTGCAGGTTACGTTGACTGGCCATGCTAAATTGCCCCTTAGTGTTAGGGGGACTAGCAGGGTAAATAGATGGGGTTAAGGGGATAGGGCCTGGGTGGAATTGTAGTCAGTGCAGACTTGATGGGCCAAATGGCTCCTTCTGCTCCGTAGGGATTCTATGATAATTGACTGTCTCTTTGTTTTGAAGTTTTAATTTACTCTCAATAACACCCATCCTTCCTCACAGCTCTATGGGTCAGTATTGGACTCTGCTTTTGTACTCTCCTTCAAAGCATGTTTTCCTTCATTTTCATCATTAGCTTTGAATATAAATGTTAGCTGCTTTGTCTCATCTTACTCATACTTTTTCTGCATTTTTAATTCAGACGGTTTTACATTGTCTCCAACTGCCAGTAACTCTTCCTTTTCCTCCAGATGTTCCAATCTCATTTTTAAATTAAAAGGCAGAGTTTCTGACTCTGTCGGCACAGCTTTCATCAAAACATTAATTTTAGTAGCAGGCTTACAAAAAGTAGTTGGGTCTTTCATGTCACCCATCTATACAATTTCAGTTTCAACATCCTCAAAAGACTTTCCTGAAACCACTGGAGACAGGGATATCTTATCCCCAACAAATTTGTTTCCTAATCCTCTTTTTTGGTTTGCATTAGTTAAAATACTTCATTTTAAGGTATTTCTGCCCATGTAACTAATTATGCCATGCTTTAAAGCTAATTTGGCACATTTTAAAACTCAGCTTGGAATTCTGGGTTTAGCGTAGTAATTGGCTACATTCTTTGAAAGTATAATGTAAGGTAAACAGGCTTTCTCATAAGGTAAATGGCAGTGTTTCATGGCCACAGCTGCCAATGGTTTATGCAGCTAATCACAGTTTGTGCCTGGTAATTTCACAACACAGGTAAGTGTTTAGTTACATTGTAGACACAGATCGATGTTTAGTTAGTTCAATCCAGACTATGTTGAGTTTTTTGGCCAGCACAAAACTGGCTTTTGTTGCTTTCTCTCTCTCTCTCTCTCAAGTAATCCTTATTTCGCTTTCTGTAAATGCTGATTTTAAATGCTCAATAAAGGAGTCTTAAAATCGTACCAATTGCCCATGGTCTATTTGGGGGAATGAATGGATCCTACACCTAACAAGAAATCAACACCTTCAATGCATAAAGTAGAAATGACACCCACAGTAACTGGACCAATGACTGAGCCTCAGTTTAAAATAACCTCAGACAAAGAAATGGGTAAACAATTTCCATTGATATCCCCAATCAATACTTTTTTATTCAGCAAACCTTTTGGGGATAACCTAATATCCCCTGCCAACATCAATGACTGTGCTGATCCTGTATCTCTAATACTAATTGATTTGCCTACCTCACCAGATGAATGTGCGGATACTTTACCCTCCAGCAAAAATCTGTACAACTTTCCATCACCTGATTCACCATCTTAGTGAATGTGGGGGAGATTCCCTGTTTATCATAAACTTTACTGGTCAGGACATCATCACCTGGGAAAACACTCCTTGACTAGACAAACAGTAGGCTTGGCTTTAACTTCCACATTCAACCTTCATGTGCCCTTGTGACTAAAGTAGCATGTCAGTCCCCTTGAACTAAACCTGTTCTCCAAACCTTCACTGTTGCAAACCTGAGAACAGTTTGGGTCTTTACCTTTTCCACATTTCTCAGCAGGTGCTGACTTCTGCTTATTATCAACCTTCCTCCCATTCTAAAATAAGCAAAAGGCTGGGCTGTTGGAATCTGAAACAAGAAATGGGAATGTTGGAAAAATTCAGCAGGTCAGCAGCATCAGTAAAGAGAAAAAGCAGAGTTAACAATTCGAGTCCTTTGGCTGTTTGTCAGAACTGAAGGGAGGAAGTGTTCAATATTAAAGTGTAACTGTGAGAGATTGCAAAATGTAGCAACTTTAAGAACAGAAGACAGATGGTCTGGTGTGGGGGTTGCATTAAGGCAATATATGTATGGGATATTTTTTAAAAACGGGATTTAAGTTGGAGGAAAGAGGTCATAACCTAAAGCTGCCACATCCCGAGGGCTGCAACATGCCCAAGATGCTGCTGCTCCAGCTTCAGCTGGGCTTCACAGGACATGTGGGCATTACAGCAAGGTGCCGAGTTAAAATGCAAGGTTGGGGGTCATGCTTGCTTGTGAACTGAGCGAAGGTGTTCAGCAAAGCAGTCACTCAGTCTGCGTTTAGTCTCTCCAAATGTAGAGGAGAACCATGTTGGGAGCAGCAAATACAATAGACCAAATTGAAGGAAGTGCAAGTGAAACGCTGCTGAACCGGAAAGGAGTGTTTGGGGCCCTGAATGGTGAGAGGCAGAACGCAAAGGGCAGGTGTTGCACCTTGTCCGATTGCAAGGGAAAGTGCCGGGCGCAAGGGATGGCGGGTTGGGTGTGATAGAGGAGTGGACTTGGGTGCCAGAGAGGGAGCGATCCCTGTGGAATGCTGATAGAGGTGGTGAGGGGAAGATGTGTTTCGTGGTAGCATCATAAGAACTAAGAGCAGGAGTAGGCTATTCAGCCCCTCAAGCCTGCTCCGCCATTCAATACGATAATTGTTGATCACATCTCAGCCTCAAATCCACCTTCCTTCCCACTCCCCATAACCCTTCATCCCGCTAGTAATCAAAAACCTATCTATCTCCTCAAATTTGTTTAGTGTTTCAACATCCACTGCACTATGGGGGAGGGAGTGCCACAGATTCAAAATCTTTTGAGTGAAGTAATTCCTCATTTCTGTTTTAAATCTGCTACCCCTTAGCTTAAAAGTATGACATCTCATTCTAAAATGGCCAAAAAGGGGAAACATCCTCTCTACATCTTCCCTGTCAATCCCCTTTAGTACCTTATACACCTCAATTAGATCTCCTCTCATTCTTCTAAACTCAAGTGAGTAGGCCTTTATGTCCTTCCTCAATTAAGGGTAGCAAAACTGTGTGCAGTATTCCAAATGCGGTCTCACCAATGCCCTATACAGTTGCAACAGCACTTCCCTACTTTTATACTCTATTCCATTACCAATGAATGCCAAAATTCAATTTGCCTTCCTTATTACCTGCTGCACCTGCATACTAACTTTCTGCAATTCATGCACAAGGACACCCAGGTCCCTCAGCATCAAAACATTTTGAAGTTTCACTCCATTTAGATATTAAGTTGCCTTTTTATTCCTCCAACCAAAATGGATAACTTCACATTTATCAACATTAAATTTCATGTGTGTAATTTTGGCCCATTCACCTAACCTATCCATACCCATTTGTAAATTTATTTCCTAATGGCAACTTGCTTTTCCAACTATTTTAGTGTCATCTGCAAATTTGGCTTTAGTACATTCTATCCCTGCATCCAAGTCATTAACATAGCTTGTCAATAGTTTGTGGCAGTCCACTGGTTGCAGCTTGCCAACCGGAAAAAGATCCATTACTCCAGCGTGCTGGAGTTGGTGGAAATGGTGGGGAGCTGGTAGGGTGAAAAGTGTGGACAAGGGGGGACCCTATCATGGTTCTGGGAGGGAGGGGAAGGGATGAGGATAGAGGTGTGGGAAATGGGTTGAATCTGGTTGAGTGCCCTGTCAACCACAGGTGGAGGGAAACCCTTGTTAAGGAAAAATGCAGACATGTCAGAAGCACCATTTTTGAAGGTGACATTATTAGAACAGATGCTAGAGGTGGAGAAACGGAATGGAGTCCTTACAGGGAGCAGGGTGTGAGGAACTGCAGTCGAGGTAGCTGTGGAAGTAGGTGGGCTTGTAATGAATATTGGTGGTCAGTCTATCATCAGAAATGGAGACAGAGGGGCCAAGGTTGGTTCCAAAATTGGGCCTGTTACTAATCATCTGATTGTTAACTTATAATAAATAGTCTGCCATTACTGAGGATTTTATAGTCTTCCAGATGAGTCCTTAACCTCAAAAGGGACACTATTTTAAAAGTCCCTGAATATTTCAAACGTTGGCTCTATTCTCTCTCCACAGATGCTGTCAGACCTGCTGAGATTTTCCAGCATTTTTTGTTTTTGTGGCATTTCTCATCACCTCAAGTTTCAGAATCAGAATTCATGCTCCACTGAGTTTTTCATCATCTCTCCCCCCACTAATTTCGCTTTCTTAGATCAATTTATTTTGCTGGCCAGTTGTACTTGATCACTAGAGCCCCAGTTGCTTAGCCAATTCTTTAAGGATCCCACCCATCTTAACTCCTGATCTTCTTCAATCCTACGTGCACTGTTACAACCATCTTTCCACAACTGCTTCAAGTCTCTGACTCAGATTGTCTCTCTCACCAAAGGCTTGAACCTTGAAGGTACACATGTTGATTTTCCAATAAAATGTAAGAAAAGCAAATATTAAATCTGGTTTCTTTAAACTGTTATTTCTTGTCAAGTATTTTTTTAAAAACACAACAAAAACTGGTTAATGGAAAAAGGTTTTTTTAATGACTGAGGTATTTTGTTGTGTTTTGGTTGTGATTAGAGCAAAAAGAATATGTAATCCAATATATTAAATTTTCATGTATTAATATGTTGGTGTAGTCATATTGGATTCAGGGAATTTATTAGGGATGGATGGGTAGCATTATGGTTATATTGCCCTCAGTTTTGGAGCTATAACTAAAGTTAGTTAAATAAACGCTGCCATCTATATTAATCTTTTCTAAGTGCAACACATAACAGCTCAGCTGGGAGCAAGCACTCTAGCCACTCAGTCACAAGGTTCTAGATTTGTGTCCCACTCCAGTCTTGAGCACAAAAATCTCGGCTGACACGTCCAAGGGGATTTTCTTTGGACGAGATGTTAAACTGAAGCCTCTTCTGCCCTACTTGAGTGGATATAAAGGATCCTCTGACAGTGCTTTAACAAAGAGCAGGGTGATGGTATCCAGTGGTCTGGCCAATATTTATCCCTCAATTGAACATCATTTCTTCTCCCCTATGTACTCTATGAATGGTATGCTTTATATCTATAGTGCACAAGAAACAGAACTTTTCACTGTATCCCAATACATGTGGCAATGGTAAATCAAAAACAGATTATCTGGTCATTGTAACATTGCCTCTTATGGTGTACTCAAAACTGGCTGGTGCATTCATGTATTGCAATTTTTCTTCAGTTAAGGGTAATTAGGGATGGATGGGTAGCATAGTGGTTAGCACTGCTACCTCACAGCACCAGGGACCCAGTTTGATTCCTGGCTTGGGTCACTGTCTGTGCGGAGTCTGCACGTTCTCCCCGTGTCTGTGGGGTTTCCTTCCAGTCTGAAAGACGTGTTGGTTAGGTGGATTGGCCACGCTAAATTCTCCCTCAGGTGTACCCGAACAGGTGCTAGAGTGTGGCAACTAGGGGATTTTCATAGTAACTTAATTGCAGTGTTAATGTAAGCCTACTTGCGACACTAACAAAAATAAATAACAGTTTTGACAATGGGTCATCTGGACTCGAAATGTCAGCTCTTTCCTTTCCTTACAGATACTGCCAAACCTGCTGAGATTTTCCAGCATTTTCTCTTTTGGTTTCAGATTCCAACATCCGCAGTAATTTGCTTATATAAAAATAAATAAATACTGGCTTTGCCATGACACCACAGCCCATGAAAGCATCACCCAAAAAATATCCCATTTGAGTGGTGGTGAAAGGTGCTATGGAAATGCAGTCTTCCTTTGCAGCAAGTGAGCTGACTGACAGGGAAGCTGATTATCCCTTCACAATGCTTCCCCTGGATAGCTGGATTCAATATAAAAGCAAATTACTGCCGATGCTGGAATCTAAAACTAAAAGAGAAAATGCTGGAAAATCTCAGCTGGTCTGGCAGCATCTATAAGGAGAGAAAAGAGCTGTCATTTCGAGTCCAGGTAACCCTTTTCAAAGCCAGACCTGCTGAGAATTTCCAGCATTTTCTCTTTTGGCTGGATTTAGTGCTAGACATGGTGTGGAGATGCCGGCGTTGGACTGGGGTGAACACAGTAAGAAGTCTCACAACACCAGGTTAAAGTCCAACAGGTTTATTTGGTAGCAAATACCATAAGCTTTCAGAGCACTGCTCCTTCGTCAGATGGAGTGGAAATGCGCTCTCAAACAGTGCAAACAGACACAAAATCAAGTTGCAGAATACTGATTAGAATGCGAATCCTACAACTACTGTAGGATCCGCATTCTAATCAGTATTCTGCAACTTGATTTTGTGTCTGTTTGCACTGTTTGAGAGCACATTTCCACTCCATCTGACAAAGGAGCAGCGCTCCGAAAACTTATGGTATTTGCTACCAAATAAACCTGTTGGACTTTAACCTGGTGTTGTGAGACTTCTTACTGTGTTCAGTGCTAGACACAGAGAGTAAAGACCTCTCCCTGCACAGTCAAGAGATGGGTTTGGTGTGACAGTGATCGACACTAGCTGATGCATAAAGAGAGGGAACCCCATTTAATACAGGAATGAAAACATTGCTGACACACACTCAATCTTCCTATTTTTCCCTGGCCCCGGCACACTGACAGGCTCCGGCCCCGGCACACTCTGGCCCCGGCACACCGACAGGCTCTGGCCCCGGCACACCGACAGGCTCTGGCCCCGGCACACCGACAGGCTCTGGCCCCGGCACACCGACAGGCTCTGGCCCCGGCACACCGACAGGCTCTGGCCCCGGCACACCGACAGGCTCTGGCCCCGGCACACCGACAGGCTCTGGCCCCGGCACACCGACAGGCTCTGGCCCCGGCACACCGACAGGCTCTGGCCCCGGCACACCGACAGGCTCTGGCCCCGGCACACCGACAGGCTCTGGCCCCGGCACACCGACAGGCTCTGGCCCCGGCACACCGACAGGCTCTGGCCCCGGCACACCGACAGGCTCTGGCCCCGGCACACCGACAGGCTCTGGCCCCGGCACACCGACAGGCTCTGGCCCCGGGCCCCAGCACACTGACAGGCTCTGGCCCCGGCCCCGGCACACTGACAGGCTCTGGCCCCGGGCCCCGGCACACCGACAGGCTCTGGCCCCGGCACACTGACAGGCTCGGGCCCCGGCACACTGACAGGCTCGGGCCCCGGCACACTGACAGGCTCGGGCCCCGGCACACTGACAGGCTCGGGCCCCGGCACACTGACAGGCTCGGGCCCCGGCACACTGACAGGCTCGGGACCCAGGCCCCGGCACACTGACAGGCTCTGGACCCGGGCCCCAGCACACTGACAGGCTCTGGCCCCGGGCCCCCGCACACTGACAGGCTCTGGCCCCGGGCCCCCGCACACTGACAGGCTCTGGATCTGGCCCCGTCCCCCGGGACACTCGACCCCGACACACTGACAGGCTCTGGCCCCGGGCCCCGGCACACTGACAGGCTCTGGCCCCGGCACACTGACAGGCTCTGGCTCGGGCCCCATCACACTGACAGGCTCTGGACCCGGCACACTGACAGGCTCTGGCTCGGGCCCCTGGGACACTGACAGGCTCTGGCCCCGGGCCCCCGCACACTGACAGGCTCTGGCCCCGGGCCCCCGCACACTGACAGGCTCTGGCCCCGGGCCCCCGCACACTGACAGGCTCTGGCCCCGGGCCCCCGCACACTGACAGGCTCTGGCCCCGGGCCCCCGCACACTGACAGGCTCTGGCCCCCGCACACTGACAGGCTCTGGCCCCGGCACACTGACAGGCTCTGGCTCGGGCCCCTGGGACACTGACAGGCTCTGGCCCCGGGCCCCCGCACACTGACAGGCTCTGGCCCGGGCCCCCGCACACTGACAGGCTCTGGCTCGGGCCCCCGCACACTGACAGGCTCTGGCCCCCGCACACTGACAGGCTCTGGCCCCGGGCCCCCGCACACTGACAGGCTCTGGCCCCGGGCCCCCGCACACTGACAGGCTCTGGCCCCGGGCCCCCGCACACTGACAGGCTCTGGCCCCGGGCCCCCGCACACTGACAGGCTCTGGCCCCGGGCCCCCGCACACTGACAGGCTCTGGCCCCGGGCCCCCGCACACTGACAGGCTCTGGCCCCGGGCCCCCGCACACTGACAGGCTCTGGCCCCGGGCCCCCGCACACTGACAGGCTCTGGCCCCGGGCCCCCGCACACTGACAGGCTCTGGCCCCCGCACACTGACAGGCTCTGGCCCCCGCACACTGACAGGCTCTGGCTCGGGCCCCTGGGACACTGACAGGCTCTGGCCCCGGGCCCCCGCACACTGACAGGCTCTGGACCCGGGCCCCCGCACACTGACAGGCACTGGCCCCGGGCCCCCGCACACTGACAGGCTCTGGCCCCGGGCCCCCGCACACTGACAGGCTCTGGCCCCGGGCCCCCGCACACTGACAGGCTCTGGCCCCGGGCCCCCGCACACTGACAGGCTCTGGCCCCGGGGCCCCGCACACTGACAGGCTCTGGCCCCGGGCCCCCGCACACTGACAGGCTCTGGCCCCGGGCCCCCGCACACTGACAGGCTCTGGCCCCGGGCCCCCGCACACTGACAGGCTCTGGCCCCGGGCCCCCGCACACTGACAGGCTCTGGCTCGGGCCCCCGCACACTGACAGGCTCTGGCTCGGGCCCCCGCACACTGACAGGCTCTGGACCCGGCACACTGACAGGCTCTGGCTCGGGCCCCTGCGACACTGACAGGCTCTGGCTCGGGCCCCCGACAGGCTCTGGCCCCGGCCCCCCGCCCCCCCGCACACTGACAGGCTCCGTCGGCTCACGAGCTTTCTGGACGGCCGCCAACTGTCACCCAGTCGCGCTCGCGTCACGGCCGCCATTTTGTGAGCAGGAGGGAGAGGGAGCGGGAGGCAAAATGGCGGCCGGCAGGCGGGCTCCCTCTAACCCAGCTCCGGCCTCAAGGCTGACGTGAGGGGATTCCTATCTTGTTAACCCCGCCACGACAAGTTACCTTTAATAACGCGAAAGGTAGGCCTTACTTATTAAGTTCTCACGAATAGCTTCGAAGCAGGTCTTACCTCATTCTATTTGTGGTTTAAAATTTAATTGTTATTTCTGTATTTGTCACCTCCTTCCCCCCCCGGCATTTTCAGTTTACATCGTTGTTGAGGCAAAAAGATTTGCCCATTCGTCACTGATTTTATTGGTTCACTTTGAGGCAAATCCCAGCTGAGACCCTCTTAAATATTCAAATCTCACCACCTCTCCCCTCCTCTTTTCAAACTCCTCCCAATTCTTTAACCCTTTATAACAAAACACCCTCCCATTCCCAAACCCCTCCTGACCCTTTCCATTGCCAATGCTCCTCCCATTCCCATAACCCTTCCAATTCCAATAACCTGCTCAATGCCAGATGCAAGGGGTTTAGCTTCGATATATGCCAATGAGAACCCGCCACCATCTCCTGTGTTGCCCGGTAGACTGCCTGACATGCAAACAACATACAAAAGTGTCAAGTCAGGAGACCAGCTGGGGTGGCACAGTAGTTAGCACTGTTGCCTCACAGCGTCAGGGACCTGGGTTCGATTCCCGGCTTGGGCCACTGTCTGTGTGGAGTCTGCATGTTCTCCCTGTGTCTTCTGGTGTGGGTTTCCTCCGGGTGCTCTGGTTTCCTCCCACAGTCTGAAAGACGCGCTGGCTACGTGCATTGGCCATGCTAAATTCTCCCTCAGTGTACGCGAACAGGTGCTGAAGTGTGGCGACTAGGGGATTTTCATAGTAACTTAATTGCAGTATTAATTGGAAGCCGACATGTGACATTAATAAATAAACTTTAAACTATGTAGTCATTCCATACTTTTGTGACACCCTTACACATCAGTCAAGACACTCGCTAGGTACCATAGTTTCCTGGAACTGCCGAAAAGCTAGAAAACAATCTAAACAATTAGGGTAGAAAAATCTGGAACATTTCTCTCCAACATTTACTTTGCTGATTTGAACTATCCAGGAAGCACGTTGACCATGAACGCTATTTGTTGGCATATGCCTCTTGTATGTTATGATTTTCACCATAAACAGGAACCGATCAAGCTCCACCTTGAAGTCATGCAATGAATAAGAACTCTGGATAACCTGTCCCACAGGTCTGCTATTTTCTGGGAAAACTACCTAAAATCAAAACCACCGCTGTGAATGTCATAAACATCACCCCTTAGCACTGACACCATCCACTACTGGGTGAAGCCTTGGTTAATCATGAATGTCGAGTCCTCAAATTCTCAGGCCTCATCACAGTTACTGTGGTAAACCACTGTTAAGCTTATTGCCTGTGTGTATGTGTGTGTGACATGCCTGGGCATGCCCCTGCTGGCCCTGCCTGAGACTCCTCCCCACCCTGGTCCAGGTATAAAGGTGACTGCTCCCCACCCTCCTGCCTCAGTCTCTGGACTAGTTCATCAGCATGGGTGTGCTCCAAGTCTTTTGCGAATAAAAGTCTATTTGTTCTTGCATACAAACTAGTCTTTGCTTGATTGATAGTGCATCAATTTTATTCACAAAAAGTTTTGGGATGGAGCAGATACTAAAACCCGATAGATTAAAATTGGATCCTCAAGCAGTAGGAGCCTCTAACAGCTTTGATAGCTGGCTGTAATGTTTCGAAACTTTCCTCACCGCCTCTGTCGTCCGGACCGAAACCGACAAGCTACACGTGCTCCACGCCCGGGTAAGCGATCAAGTATTCTCAATGATTAGAGACGCTGAAACTTACGAGGATGCGATCGAACTTTTAAAAGGCCAGTACAACAAACAGGCTAATGTAATCTACGCCAGACATCTTCTGGCTACTCGCAGACAACAGCCAGGAGAATTGGGCGACCAATTCCTGCGTGCGTTGCGAGCACTTGGCAGGGCCTGCAACTGCAAGGCCGTAACAGCCACCCAAAACACTGAGGACTTAATCAGAGATGCCTATGTCACAGGTATCAGGTCAAACTATATCCGACAACGACTGCTGGAACAGGGTGGGCTGGATCTACAAAAGACTGTAGCGCTTGCTGACTCGTTAGAGGTGGCCTTCCGTAATCTCGAGGCCTACACCCCCGACCACGGGGGCGCATCGTGGATGCCGCAGTCGCCGCCACCTCTGTACTCAGGAGGGCCGCAGGCCTACGCCATGCCACGTCCCACCAATGACCCAACCGCTGCAGCAGTCTCTGGAGGCCCGAAGTGCTACTTCAGCGGCCTGGGGAAGCACCCCCGACAACGCTGCCCGGCGAAGGATGCGATCTGCTCCGGGTGTGGAAAGAAGGGCCATACGCGAAGGTATGCAGGGTGAAGTCGACCTCCAAGCCCAGTAGCGCCGCGTGCGACCGGCGGGGGCTGCCATCTTGGGCGCCGGTAGCCGCGTGTGAGTCATGCGGGCCACCATCTTGGACGCCTTCAGCCATGTGTGAGCCGTGCGGGCCGCCATCTTGGATGCCGTCAGCTGCGTCGCAAAATCCAACGGTGGCTTCGGTTACGCTGGACCAATCCAGGCCTCACCAACTCGCCAGGTCCATGATGGACATCGAGGTAAACGGTCGCACTACAAACTGTTTATTTGACTGTGGGAGTTCGGAGAGCTTTATTCACCCTAACACAGTGAGTCGCTACGCCCTTTCAGTACTGCCAGTGAAGCAGACGATCTCCATGGCTTCAAAGTCCCACTTGGTGGATGTCCTCGGGTACTGCGTGGCGACCCTGACTGTATGGGGCACAGTGTACAAAATCTTCAGGCTCCTCATGCTGCCACAACTCTGCGCTGCCGTACTCCTGGGGCGAGATTTCCTGTGTCACCTTAAGAGTGTCACCATGGAGTATAATGGGCCTTTTCCCCCGCTCTCTGTTTGCAATCACCAGTTCTTAGATCGCCCACCGTGCACCACCTGCAGTCTCTCGACCCTTAAAGTCGCCCCTCCCTCACTGTTTGAAAATCTCACCCCCGACTGCAAGCCCATCGCCACCAAGAGCAGACGGTACAGTGCTGGAGACAGGGCTTTTATCAGGTCCGAAGTACAACGGCTCCTAGGGGAGGGGATCATCGAGGCCAGTACCAGCCCCTGGAGAGCCCAAGTAGTAGTTGTTAAGACTGGGGAGAAACATCGCATGGTGATTGACTACAGTCAGACCATTAACCGCTACACGAAGCTGGACGCGTACCCCCTTCCCTGCATATCTGACATGTTTAATCAGATTGCGCAATCAGACTTAAAATCTGCATACCACCAGCTCCCTATCCGCCCGGAAGACCGCCAATATACTGCCTTCGGGGCGGATGGCCGCCTCTATCACTTCCTTAGGGTCCCCTTCGGCGTCACCAACGGGGTCTCGGTTTTCCAGCATGAGATGGACCGAATGGTAGACCAGAACGGGCTGCGGGCCACCTTCCCGTACCTGGATAACGTCACCATCTGCGGCCATGATCAGCAGGACCACGACGCCAACCTCCACAAATTCCTCCACACTCCTAAATCTGACCTATAATAAGGAGAAGTGTGTATTCCGCACACGTTGCCTCGCCATCCTTGGTTGTGTTGTGGAAAACGGGGTCATCGGTCCCGATCCCGACCGCATGCGTCCCCTCCTGGAATTTCCCCTCCTGGAATTTCCCCTCCCCACCAGCCTCAAAGCACTGAGGAGATGCCTGGACTTCTTCTTGTATTACGCCCAGTGGGTCCCCAATTATGCGAATAAAGCCCGTCCGCTCATCAAATCCACCTCTTTTCCCCTGACGGCAGAGGCCCGCCTGGCCTTCGACCGCATCAAAGCAGACATCGTGGAGGCCACGATGCACGCTGTAGACGAATCCATCCCGTTCCAGGTGGAGAGCGATGCGTCTGACTTCGCCCTAGCCGCCACCCTTAACCAGGCGGGCAGACCCGTGGCCTTCTTCTCACGAACCCTCCAAGGCCCTGAAATTCGACACTCCTCTGTCGAGAAGGAGGCCCAAGCCATAGTGGAAGCTGTATGGCACTGGCGCCACTACTTAGCTGGTAAACGATTCACCCTACTCATGGACCAACGGTCAGTTGCATTCATGTTTAACAACACGCAGTGGGGCAAGATCAAAAATGATAAAATATTGAGGTGGAGAATCGAGCTTTCCACCTACAATTACGACATCTTATACCGGCCCGGGAAGCTCAATGAGTCCCCAGACGCCCTGTCCCGGGGAATATGTGCCAGCGCACAAGTAGACCAATTGCAGACTCTCCACAATGACCTCTGCCACCCGGGGGTCACCAGGTTTTTTCACTTCATTAAAGCCCGTAACCTGCCCTACTCCATTGAGGAAGTCAGGTCTCTAGCCAGACACTGCCAGGTCTGCGCAGAGTGCAAGCCGCACTTCTATCGGCCAGACAGAGCACACTTCATAAAGGCCACCCGCCCTTTCGAACGTCTAAGTGTCGACTTCAAAGGCCCCCTCCCCTCTTCTGACCGCAACATCTACTTCCTCAACGTCATTGACGAATATTCATGTTTCCCCTTTGCTATTCCCTGCCCGGATATGACCTCGGCCATGGTCGTCAGGGCCCTGCACAGCCTCTTCACCCTGTTCGGTTTCCCTAGCTATATCCATAGCGACCGGGGATCCTTCTTTATGAGTGATGAGCTGCGACAGTACCTGCTCTCCAAAGGCATAGCCTTGAGTAGGACCACCAGCTACAACCCCAGGGGGAACGGACAGATAGAGAGGGAGAACGCGACAGTCTGGAAGGCCGTTTTACTAGCTCTGAGGTCTAAAGGTCTTCCAGTCAGCTGCTGGCAAGAGGTCCTCCCTGATGCACTGCACTTGATCAGATCACTCCTTTGCACAGCTACCAATCACGAAAGAATGTTTGTTTTCCCCAGGAAGTCCTTCTCGGGGACCTCACTACCATCGTGGCTGATGTCCCCAGGCCCTGTCCTGCTCCTTAAGCACGTGAGGACCCATAAGTCGGACCCCCTGGCCGAAAGGGTCCAGCTCCTTCACGCCAACCCCCAATACGCCTATGTGGCGTACCCTGACGGGCGGGAGGACACGGTCTCCATTCGAGACCTGGCACCCCAGGGACCACGACGACCCACACCCCCAACCCCCGTATACAGCATGCCTGAGCCCCGGGAGCCGCCACCATGCACCCGACAATCGAAGGGACTACAGACGACTCGAGCGACTACGGTCTGAACCAACACCGCGGCCACCGGAACCGACACCACAACCGGCACTACGGCGGTTGCAGCGGCAGATCAAGCCCCCAGAGACTGAATTTGTAAATTCTGTAAATATCGTTCCACCCACCTCACCCCCGCCGGACTCTTTTAAAAGCAGGGGGTGAATGTGGTAAACCACTGTTAAGCTTATTGCCTGTGTGTGTGTGTGTGTGTGTGACATGCCTGGGCATGCCCCTGCCGGCCCTTCCTGAGACTCCACCCCCCCCCGGTCCAGGTATAAAGGTGACTGCTCCCCACCCCCTGCCTCAGTCTCTGGACCAGTTCATCAGCATGGGTGTGCTCCAAGTCTTTTGCGAATAAAAGCCTACTTGTTCTTGCATAGAAACTAGTCTTTGCTTGATTGATAGTGCATCAGTTACAAGATCAGAAAATATTGATGAGGGAAGCTATTTGTCCCATCTGAATTCATCCATTGAGAAAGGTATTAAACCTCCCCCCCCTCCCCACAGTTGTTTCTTGACAGATTCCAGTAAACCGATTCAGCATTTGATCAATCTATGTGCGAAAAATAATTTTCTGACAATTTAGAACATAGATAGAACATAGAACCTTGATGTTGCGCCGACCAGTGGAACCAATCTAAAGCCCCTCTAATCTACACTATTCCAATATCATCCATATGTTTATCCAATAACCATTTGAATGCTCTTAATGTTGACGAGTCCACTACTGCTGCAGGCAGGGCATTCCACGCCCTTACTACTCTCTGAGTAAAGAACCTACCTCTAACATCTGTCCTATATCTCTCACCCCTCAATTTAAAGCTATGTCCCCTCGTGCTAGCCATCACCATCCGAGGAAAAAGGCTCTCACTATCCACCCTATCTAATCCTCTGATCATCTTGTATGCCTCTATTAAGTCACCTCTTAACCTTTTCTCTAACGAAAACAGCCTCAAGCCCCTCAGCCTTTCCTCATACGATTTTCCCACCATACCAGGCAACATCCTGGTAAATCTCCTCTGCACCCTTTCCAACACATCCACATCTTTCCTATAATACGGCGACCAGAACTGTACGCAATACTCCAAATGCGGCTGCACCAGAGTTTTGTGCAGTTGCAGCATGACCTCCTGGCTCCGAAACTCAATCCCTCTACCAATAAAAGCTAACACACCGTACGCCTTCTTAACAACCCTACCAACCTGGGTGCCAACTTTCAGGGATCTATGCACATGGACACCCAGATCCCTCTGTTCATCCACACTCCCAAGTATCTTACCATTAGCCCAGTACTCTGTATTCCTGTTACTCCTTCCAAAGTGAATCACCTCACACTTTTCCGCATTAAACTCCATTTGCCACCTCTCAGCTCAGCTCTGCAGCTTATCTATGTCCCTCTGTAACCTGCCACTTCCCTCCGCACTGTCTACAACTCCACCGACTTTAGTGTCATCCGCAAATTTACTAATCCATCCTTCCACGCCCTCATCCAGATCATTAATAAAAATGACAAACAGCAGTGGCCCCAAAACAGATCCTTGCGGTACACCACTAGTAACTGAATTTTGTTTTGATAAAGATCTGAGCTTCAAATCCCACATCCCATGTATTATCAAAACTTATTTCCACCTCTGCTTTTGCTTCAGCCTCGAAAATGCTGACGTATCCTTGTTTTCGTCACCCATAGCCTCAACCTCTCCATGATCATCATCTACTCCTTGACTTTCTAGAGATCTCCATGCTTATCCCCACACTCCAGCTTGTCCAGTAATCAGCTGCCTATATCCTATCCCATACTGAAGGTGGATTTTCGTGATGATGACGGGAAGCAAAAGTGGGAAAATTCACAATTCTGGAAACCCATCTCCGTTAGGCAGGCCTCTGCTCACCATAGCTTTATTTTGGGAAGGCGGGGTTGGGCAAGGCTAGAAGGCCCAGTTCTCTTTACTGGGAGATTGGCCCAGTTGTAATCATGAATGTCAAGCCCTCAAATTCTCAGGCCTCATCAACCCCCAGTGGTCCTTATTTTCCCCGTTCCCCATCCATACACCCTATGTATACACCTCAAAATCTTCCATTTCCCTCATGCTTTCTCTGTACCCATGCCCATCCCTGCAGTGGAGCTGGCAAGAGTAGGGCTGCTGTGTTCAGGTTGCTTTTGCTCATTGGGATGGGAATTCCAGAATTGGTTCCTACCTGCTATTTTTAAAGGCCTCCCAACTTGATCCCACTCCACAAAAATCTGTGCCCAAGTCACATTTGCTGAATGCAAAATCATCATTGATGCACTCTGATTTGATAGGGTTGATAAGGAGAAACTATTTCCATTTATGGATGAGGTCAGCACAAAGATTGCATAAATATAAATTTTCCATTAACACACCAAATAAAGGAGCGGCACGGTGGCACAATGGTTAGCACTGCTGCCTCAGCACCAGGGACTCGGATTCAATTCCAGCCTCAGGTCACTGTCTGTGTAGACTTTGCACATTCTCCCCGTGTCTGCGTGGGTTCCCTCCGGGTGCTCTGGTTTCTTCCCACAGTCCAAAGATGTATAGGTTAGGTTGATTGGCCATGGTAAATTACTCCTTAATGTCAGGGGGACTAGGACTATAAATATGTGGAGTTACAGGGATGGGACCTGGGTGGGATTGTTGTCGGTGCAGGCTTGATGGGCCAAATGGCCTCCTTCTGCACTGTAGATTATATGAAATTTACGGTGTAAGAACAGAAAATGCTGAACATAAAGTTTAAAGTTTATTTATTATTATCACAAGGAGGCTTACATTAACACTGCAATGAAATTACTGTGAAAATCCCCTAGTCGCCACACTCCGGCACCTGAGTACACTGAGGGAGAATTTAGCATGGTCAATGCACCTAACCAGCACATCTTTCAGATTGTGGGAGGAAACAGAAGCACCCGGAGGAAACCCACGCAGACACAGGGAGAACGTGCAGACTCCGCACAAACTGTGACCCAAGCTGGGAATTGAACATGGATCCCTGGCACTGTGAGGCAGCAGTGCTAACCACTGTGCCACCATGCTGCCCCCAGGTCATACTCACCAGGTCTGGCAGCATCTATAGAGAAACAGAGTTAACGGCTGGAATTTTCCAGCCGTTCACGCCAGCAAGATTCTCTGGTCCCACTGCAGTGAACGGAGATTTGGCTAAGCGCCAAATTCTCCATCCTTGCTTGCAGTGGCAGCGGGGCATGATTAGTCAGAAAATTCCAGTCAACATTTAAGGTCAATGATCTTCCTTCAGAGGATTTTCTTTATACAAAGTGGTGAAAATGTAGAACTTGTGATCACACGGAGTAATTAAGTTTTGATGTATTTAAGGGGAGGCTTGAAGCATGAAAGTACAGTGAAGGGAAGAGAAGAGGTAACCAAAGTGTGAGGAGAAATGTGTGGAGTATAAAAACTGACATAGACAAGTAGCACAAATAGCCTGTTTCTGTGCTGTAAACCTGATTGCATTTCTTTACATGGCTCCTGTGTTTTTTTTCCCTTAGCTTTGCAACAGTATCTCAACTCTCATTCAACTTCAGAAACCCAGATATATGCTTCCTGGATGGTGAAAGCAACAGCCTTTGGGAGGTCATATGACCAGTACACATGCATTAATCATGTCTGTATAGATAAATAATATGGGAAACACTGATGTGAGAATAGACCAGATATGGAATATGTTATCTCAAGGATGCCCTCTAGAATTTTAATGCTTCTTCAACTGTTTGGGAAACAAAGCATTTAAAAACAACCATTCAACAGACACTGTGGTGAGCATTTTATACTTGCTGAAATAGTTGATCTGTCTTCAATGCCACTGAAAATTGTGCTTATACCTTTAAAAAGAAAAGTGTGACTGCTGAAATAAAAACAGAAGGTGCTGGAAATATGCTGAAGATTTGTCAGCATCTTAACAAGATAAGGGACTTCATGTTTCAGGTGGAAACACTTTGTCAGATCTTGTGGTTTGGTAGGTATGGTTCTAGTCTGTTTTATGTCAATGTGAAAAATGATGTGAAACTTTCGAAAAGACTTTTAATTTTAAATTTTGGAAGCGGCTCAGTGGTAGCACTGTTACCTCTGAGTCAGAAAATTGTGGGTTTATGCTCCACTCCCGGGATCTAAATCCTAGCATTCGAGTGCTGTACTGAGAAAGGACTGAGAGAGTCTTTTGGATAAGACTATAAAAGGTGCTTTTATACAAGTATATTATAAGGATCCAGATTTTAAAAATAGGTCATTAACTTACCAAGATTCAAGGGGCTTAATAGGCTAGACACAGATTGTTTCTGCTGGTGGGGGATCTATAACATAGGGGCAGAGTCTCAGGATAAGGGACCAATCATTTAGGACTGAGATGAGGAGAAATTACTACATTCAAAGGGTGTGACTCTTTGGAATTGTCTATCCAGAAAGTTGTGGATGCTTTGTTATTGAATTTAAAACTGGGATAAACAGATTTTTGTTATCAAGGGATACAGGAAAAGGCGGGAAAGTGGAGTTGAAGCCCAAGTTCAGCCATGATCGTATTGAATGGGGGAGTAGGCACGACAGGCCATATGATCTACTGCTCCTACTTATTGAATTACCTAATGAAAAATGCATCGTTGGCATCTGTGTCCTCAGCTACCCAAGCCCCACGTTCTAGAATTTCCTCCTTGATCCCTAAGGCTCTCCTACTCCCTCTTCTTTAAGACCCTGCTTAAACCCAAGTCCTTAGCCAAGCTTTTAGTCATCCCACTTAATAGCGGCTCGCACAGTGCCCTTTTTCTTTAGATTACATCTCTGCAAAGTGCTTATGGATGTTTTTCTATATTAAAGGGGCTAGATAAATACAGGCTGTTGTTATTAAAAGCCCTTTGAGCAACAGAGTGCACAGTGACAGTTAGTGACCCAATGAAGTCCCACTCTCTGCCAACTGGGTTCAAAGTTACAATACCAAAGTTATCACCTTATTATATTTAAGCCTGAAAATTAAATGAATGCTTATTTCATATCTGCAATATTTCTTTGCGACCTTTCCTGGCTGGTGCTTGGTGAGAGCGAGATGGTGGAGGTTCATTCTCTATGTAATGAGCATTTCCCCCAAAATTGCTCAATGTACCGACAATGTCCTGGAGAGAAATGATCAAATTGAACACTGAATTGCAGGAAAATACTGCAGGTTCTCAGAACAAACCTTTTTGTACAACTTGGTGCACACTATTATTTGATAACTTTAGACATCTCTTCCCCTCATGTATTAGACCTCATTTTCCTGTGCGTAAATATCTCATGGTCAACATTCTTAATAGCTTTCATCTTAGTTGTACTTCTGTTGGGTGGTCCCTTTCCGTTTAACCTCCATCTGGATTCTCCTGCTGTAGTGTTCTGCTCACTTGGTTGAAAGGCTTTTTAAAGAGCAGTGGCTGTTTGTAGAAATGATGACTTTGAAAAACTTTCACCAATAAAGTTTCCAAAGTTAACCTGAAAAACATTCTTTTTGTTCTGATTGATATTTGAGACCTATCTCTTTAAGATTCTAATGGTGATAAGTTGGTATAATATCAGTTCTATATATGCAGAGGTAATGGCGACTCTCCAGTTCTGTTTTTCCATTTTCATTATTTTATGGTCAAATATGATGGACTTATTTTTTAAACAAAATTGTTTCTCTTGATACTGAATTAAAAATCATAGAATCATACAGCACAGAAATGGGACATTTGGCCATTGTCGGTTTTTTGAAAAAGTTATCCAATGAGTTCCATTCAGCATTCTCTTTCTCCATGACTCCAAGTGTATATCCAATGCCCTTTTGAAATTTGCTGAATATGCTGCCTTTTTGGGCAGTGCATTTCAGATCATGATAACATTAAGAACAGGGGGAGGCCATTCAGCCCCTCAGGCCTGCTCTTCCATTCAGTTCGATCATGGCTGATCCATACCTGAGTTCCATTTGCCCACCTTTGTTCTATAACCCATGAAATCCTTTCTTAATAAAGATTATTGTCATAAAAGCTTCAGTTGTTCCAGAATCCATAAACCTTTGGCGGAGGGGATTCTAAAAAAAAATCATCATATGTAATTGTATATGCTTTTGGTCTAAATTGTTCAAATAAAACAAGTTAGCTCTAGTTTTCCTGTGTTGGCCATTCGGGTAGAGTGCAGCAGAAGTAAGCAATGTCAGATTGACAACTCCCAGCACCATATTTCCTCTTGGGCTCAAATAAAATAATGTGCATACCTTTGGTTGCAGGCCCAGATTACCTTGTGTTAGTGCTCTGGAGACTTGGGGCAGGAAGGGAGCCTTGGAACGATTCATCCTAATCCTATAATGCTGCATGGATGATAATTATAAAATATTAAGAGGAAAATTACAAAGAATGTATTTTTCATTTAAATGTTATTGATAATGTGTTTTTAAAAAATTTTTGTTCAAAATATAAATGTCATGTCACTTGCACAAGATATAAATGTCACCATGTAAGACTTTCCTGGATGCTGCTGGACAGGTCATGCTGATGTGTTCTTTAGGTGCTGAAGTAGCAAAACTGCTGTGGCAGCTGGAGAAGCAGAAGTGCCAGGTATTAATGGGCATTCAGCCTATGGTTTGCATCCAGTATTTGTAGATGAACTTGGAGTTCAGGCCAGCTGCCAATTGGCATGTAATTTTCAACATTATGCCCTCTTCCAGTAAAGACATCAGGGGAGTTTGGGCAAAGCCCTACTCAGTGCAGAAAAGGCACAAAGGATTTGCACTACTTTTCTCCTGCACTTCAGCTTACTGAAGAAATTTATATAGGGCCTTTCTCAAGATGTCCCACAGCACATTACAATCAATAAAGTACCTTTGAAATGTAGTCACAGTTGTAATATAACCAATTTGCACACAGCAACTTCCTCAAACACAATGTGGTAGACTGGATCAACTGTTCTGGCGATGTTAACGGATAGATATTGGTCAGCAAGGGCGGCACGGTAGCACAGTGGTTAGCACTGCTGCTTCACAGCTCCAGGGACCTGGGTTCGATTCCCGGCTTGGGTCACTGTCTGTGTGGAGTTTGCACATTCTCCTCGTGTCTGCGTGGGTTTCCTCCGGGTGCTCCGGTTTCCTCCCACAGTCCAAAGATGTGCGGGCTAGGTTGATTGGCCATGCTGAAAATTGCCCTTAGTGTCCTGAGATGCATAGGTTGGAGGGATTAGTGGGTAGATATGGGGGTAGGGCCTGGGTGGGATTGTGGTCGGTGCAGACTCGATGGGCTGAATGGCCTCTTTCTGTACTGTAGGGTTTCTATGATTTCTATGAGGATATCAGGGAGAATTCCCATGGTCTTTTACACAATAGGCTGTGGGTTTTTACATTCACCTGAGATGGTAGATGGGACCTCAGTTTAAAGTCTTATCTGAATCTTTGGTAGTGCAGCATTCCCTCAATATTGCACTGAAGTGTCAACCTATATTACGTGCTCATGTTTCTGGGATGGAACTTGAACCCACAACCTTCTGATTCTGAGGTGAATTTCTACCATTCACCGTACAAATGTTTTTTTGGAGTCAAGGAATTTAGGGAGAAGGCAGGAAAGTGGAGTTGAGGCCAAGGATCGGTGAATAGTGGAAAAGGATCAACTCATGTCTACCCCTTCTCCTCTTTATTATGTTCTTATGAAATCTGCAAAGTCTTGTGGCAATCCTGGTTGATTTCTTTCTTTATGCAGAGCACTGATGCCAATTGTAGCTTCTTAATTCCCATTCACCTTTCTAGCCCCCTTTCCACCTTGAAGTTGTCCCTTAAACCCATGTCTTTGACCAAACATTTGATCATCTTCAATCCCAATACCCCCTGATGAGGCTTGGTGTTGAATCATGCTTAATTACATTCCTGTGAAATGGCTTGGGATATCTTACTATGTTAAAGTTTCAGTAGTAATTGTGGAGATCAGCTAATCCAACATTAACCAGGGAGAGAGTCTGGGAAATTCCTGTAAGACTCAGGCTGAGATTTTCCTGCCCCACCCACCATCTACTGTCAGTGGCGCAGAGACTTTTAGCTGGCCAGCTGCATCCCCTGTGGCAGCAGAAAATCCCAGTCTCAAGATGCTCATGGAGTAACCTCACTACCCAATGTGGAGAGATATTTATGTATATTTTGTGTTTAAATTGTTGGTGGGTAACCTCTTTTAAGTATGATATTTACAAAGAACAATACAGCACAGGAACAGGCCCTTCGGCCCTCCAAGCCTGCGCCGCTCATGTGCCCACTAGAACATTCTTTTGTATCCCTCTATTCCCAGTCTATTCATATGGCTATCTAGATAAGTCTTAAAACGATCCCAGCGTGCCGGCCTCAATCACCTTGCTTGGCAGTGCATTCCAGACCCCCACCACCCTCTGTGTAAAATACGTCCCCCTGACATCTGTGTTGAATCTTGCCCCCCTCACCTTGAACCTGTGACCCCTTGTGTTTGTCACCTCCGACCTGGGAAAAAGCTTCCCACTGTTCACCCTATCTATGGCCTTCATAATTTTATACACCTCTATTAGGCCGCCCCTCATCCTCCGTCTTTCCAGGGAGAACAATCCCAGTTTACCCAATCTCTCCTCATAGCTAAGACCCTCCATACCAGGCAACATCCTGGTAAACCTTCTCTGCACTCTCTCCAAAGCCTCCACGTCCTTCTGGTAGTGTGGCAACCAGAACTGGACACAGTATTTCAATTGTGGCCTAACCATCGTTCTATACAGCTGCAACATCATGTGCCAACTTTTATATTCTATGCCTCGTCCAATAAAGGCAAGCATGCCATATGCCTTCTTCACCACCCTCTCCACCTGCGCTGCCACCTTTAAGGATCTGTGGACTTGTACACCCAGGTCCCTCTGTGTGTCTATACTGATGGTTCTGCCATTTATTGTATAGCTCCCCCTTACATTAGATCTACCGAAATGCATCACTTCGCATTTGTTTGGATTAAATTCCATCTGCCATTTCTCTGCCCAATGTTCCAGCCTATCTATATCCTGCTGTATTCTCTGACAATGTTCATCACTATCCGCAACTCCAGCAATCTTTGTGTCATCCGCAAACTTACTGATCACAGCAGCTACATCTTCCTCCAAATCATTTATATATATCACAAACAGCAGAGGTCCCAGTACAGAGCCCTGCAGAACACCACTAGTCACAGACCTCCAACTGGAAAAAGACCCCTCCACTGTTACCCTCTGTCTTCTATGGCTAATCATGATGTGGAGATGCCGGCGTTGGACTGGGGTAAGCACAGTAAGAAGTCTCACAACACCAGGTTAAAGTCCAACAGGTTTATTTGGTAGCAAATACCATTGGTATTTGCTACCAAATACTATTTGGTATTTGCTACCAAATAAACCTGTTGGACTTTAACCTGGTGTTGTGAGACTTCTTACTGTTCTATGGCTAAGCCAGTTCTCCACCCATCTAGCTAGCTCATCTTTTAGCCTGTGAGATTTAACCTTTTGCACCAGCCTGCCATGAGGGACCTTGTCAAACGCTTTACTAAAATCCATGTAGACGACATCCACGGCCCTTCCCTCATCAATCGATTTTGTCACCTCCTCAAAAAATTTACCGAATTTGTGAGGCATGACCTCCCTCGTACAAAACCATGCTGTCTATCGCTAATGAGATTATTCAGTTCTAAATGCGCATATATCCTATCTCTAAGAATCTTCTCCAACAACTTCCATTGTCAAGCTCACCGGCCTATAATTACCCGGGTTATCCTTGCTACCCTTCTTAAATAACGGGACCACATTTGCTATCCTCCAATCCTCTGGGACCTCACCTGTGTCCAGTGGAGAGACAAAGATTTCTGTTAGAGGCCCAGCAATTGCATCTCTCGCCTCCCTGAGGAGTCTAGGATAGATGCCATCCAGCCCTGGGGATTTGTCTTGTCTTAATGTTTCCTAAAAAACCTAACACTTCCTCCCTTGTAATTGAGAGGGACTGATTTAGGGACTGATTACTCTTGAAATCTTAAACCATTATTTGGCCAAATGGCTTAAATTTGCTTACTGTTTGAGAGAGGAAAAGTGAAACTGTCACTAGATGATTATCATACTTAGGCCTATTAGGGAACTTTGTGCAAATAAACGTTCTTCCGCATTGTTCTTCCTGTTCTCTGAAGGTCACAATAGTGTTGCACTGTATTGCAAAGTGAAATTTGCAACCATGGTACGTTTCTAGAATCACTGCACATAGCCGGATAGCTTGAGTAAGTTATGTGACTGCTATAATCTATGACTTTCTCTTGATTGCTGAAGTAAGTACTTGTCTGTCAGAGTTGAATCTTCATGTTTTAGTATGCTTTACAGTTTATCCATTTTTAATTTTATCATTGAATGATACAGCACCGAAGAAAACTAATCAATCCATTGTGCCTTTGCTGGCTCTTTGAAAGAGCTGTCCAATTACTCCCATTCCTCGCTCTTTCCCCACAACCTTTTGATTTTTACCTCTTAAGCACTTATCAAATTTCCTTTTGAAAGTTGCTATTGAACCTGCTTTCACTATCCTTGCACCTGTGCATTACAGATCGCAACAACTCGCTGAGTTACTTGTATGTTGTGAGTTTTGATCTCTCGGAGCAGTAACTGTGAGTAGTGACCTTGGGTTCGGACTGAACTTTTGGTCACCTGTCCTAATATTTCCTTGTGTGGTTCTGTGTCACTTTTTTCTGATAACATTATTAGGAAAATGTTCCAAGATGTTTCAGTGCTATATAAATGCAAGTTGTTAAAATCACAAAGAAACCACAATTATGAAAGGGGTAAAACCCAGCATAAGGGGGACTGTGCAGTCTGCTGGTGTACTGTAAAACTGGGTTAGCAGGAAAACACCGTTAGGCAACCTGCATGCAGGGGGAGGATTACTTTTGGACCAATAATAGTCAGTAGCCTTCTCACTTCATGAGTGACTGGAAGATGAAGAAGAGATAAACCATAGAGAGGTTTTAGAAGCATGTTTGAACAAGTTGCACTTTAAAGGTTATTCTTTCAATGCAATCATAAAAGGCTTGCGGCACAGAAGGCGACTATTTGGCCCATCATGTACGTGCAGGCTAAAAGAATGAGCCACCCAGCCTAATCTCTTTCTAGCATTTGGTCCATAGCCCTGCAGGTTATGGTACTTCAGATGCACACAGAATCCCTGCAGTGCAGAAAGAGGCCATTCGGCCCATTGAGCCTGCACCAACAACAATCAGTTCCACCCACGGCATAGCCCTGTAACCCTACATATTTACCCTGCTAATCCCCCTGACTAAGAGGCAATTCAGCATGGCCAATCAACTTAACCCACACACCTAGACACCTTTTAAATGAGATGAGGTTTTATGCCTCTATGATTCATTCAGGCAGTGAGTTCTAGACATTGACCACTCAGTGAAAACAAATTTCTATCCCCCCTCTAATCCTTCCAGCAATCACTTTAAATCTATACCCCCTAGTCACTGACGTCTGTTAAAGTAAATAGGCCCTTCTGTTATCTAGGTCTTTCACAATTTTGTACATCTCAATCAAATCTCTTCTCAGCCTCCTCTGTTCCAAGGAGAACAACTTCAGCCTATATAATCATACCTTATAGCTGCAAATGGCAACATCTTTGTATATCTCCTTTGTAGCCTCAGTGCAATTACATCCTCATATAATGAGGTGACTAGAACTGCATACAGTACTCGTTGTGGCCAAACTAATGTTTTATGCATAGAATAGAAGAATCCCTACTCTTCTATTCTATGCCTTGGCTAATAAAGAAAAGGATCCCAGATGCCTTTGCTAATTAAGGAAAGGATTCTATTATTGACCTGTCTTGCTACCTTCAGGGATATGTGGACATTCAATCCACAGTCCCTCACTTTCTCTACATCTCTCAGTATCCTCCTATTTATTGTATATTACATTGCCTTGCTTGAACTCTGCAACTGCATCATCTCAAGCTCCTCTGGGTTGAATTCCATTTGCCACTTTTCTGCTCATCTGACCAGTCCATTGACATCTTCCTGCTGTCTACAGCTATCCCCCTCACTGTCAACCTCGTGGCCAATACTTGTGTTTTCTGCAAACATCTTGACCGTTCTCCCTTTCGACATTTACATCCAAACTTAATGGGCCCTATTTTACCATTTTGATTCTAAGGGCTGGGCGGACTTGAAACTGAGAGTGTTTCAGATCGGACTTTTAGACCCGTTCTCAGGCGCCCCCATATGCACTCTGCCTGAAAAAATATCAGCAATTCCGATTCACGCTGCAGAGGTCTGTGGGTGGAGCTTAATGTGCCCAAAATCCTGCAGCTCCGATCAGCACCTCCAACTGCGCATGTGCAGAAAAAAAAGATAGAATGTGAGTCCCCGCCACATCCCTCCCGGGCCGGCTAATGCCCCCCCCCACCCCCCCGGCCCTCACAGACATTGGCCCACCCCCCAACATTACTGACCTCCTCATCCCCCACCCCCTGCCACCCAGACCGATCGCGGACCCCCCCCCCCCCCCCCACTGATCACAGGCAGAGTGGCAGCGGACCCCCCTACCCCCTCCAGTGATCACAGGCAGAGTGGCAGTGGACCCCCCTTCCAGTCCAGTGATCACAGTCAGAGTGGTAGCGGACGCCCTCCCGCCCCCCACCCCACCTTCTCCACCGATCTCAGGCAGAGTGGCAGCGGATCCCCTCCTTTCCCCCCGCTGGTCTCAGGCAGAGTGGCATGGGACTCCCCCCGCCCCCCCACCAATCTCAAGCAGAGAGCCATCAGACGCTAGGCACCTACCTCCTCACTAACTGGAGTGCCCGAATTGGACTTTTAAGAGCATGTCTGATTCTGGATGGGTGAACACGGTGGTAAAGGGGAAGTGCCGGTAAAGTTGGGCGTGCAACACATTAAGTCAATTTAAATGCATGCAAATACATTTAAATGGCTGTCACGCCCGTTTCAGGCGTGGACCCGATTGCGGCCATTTTCGGGCCTTGGTAAAGGGTAATAGACGTGGAGGCGGGCGCGGATCGCGCTACTCGCCTCATACCCAACTTTATCAAGTTTCCGCGCCCGAAAACGAGCGCAACGCTCGTAAATCGCGCCCAATATGTACCATTAAAAAAAACTGGAGACCTCACACTGAACTCTGCAGAACTCCACTGGAAACAGTCTTCGCAAAAACACCTGTTAGCAATTACTTTTTGTTTCCTGCCACTGAGTCAATTTAGTATCCAGCTTGCTACCTCTGGATCCTCAGGGCTTTTATTTTTAAATGCAGTCTGCCATGTGGGACACAGTCTGCCAGGGTTTCCTCCGGATGCTCCACTTTCCTCCCACACTCCAAAGATGTGCGGGTTAGGTTGATTGGCCAGGCTAAATTGCTCCCTATCCCGGGGGATTAGCAGGGTAAATACATGGTTTATGGGGATAGGGTTTGAGTGGGATTGTTGTTGGTGCAGGCTCGATAGGCCGAATGGCCTCCTTCTGCATCTTCTAGGGATTCTATTTTGTATTTTATCAAAAACCTTGCTAAAATCCATTAAGACCACATCAATTATCCTACCCTCACCAATCCTTCTTACTGCTTCAAAAATTCAAACAAGTCAGACATGACCTTCCCTTAAATCCATGCTGATTATCCATGATTAATCCGTGCCTAAGTTACAGCAAACCCTGTCTCTCTGAATTGATTCCAGTAATTTGCCCACCTCCAAGGTTAGACTAACTGGCCTGTATTTATTCTGTCTATTCCTCCCTCCCTTTTTAAGCAAAAGTACAATGTTAGCAGACCTCTAATCCTCTGACACCAGACCTGTATCCAGTGAGGATTGGAAAATGATGGTCAGACCGTCCACTTTTCCCCCTTAGCTTTTTATAGCCTGGGGTACATTTCATCCTGCCCTGGTGATTTATTCACTTTCAGGGATGTTAATCCCCTTAATACTTCCTCTCTTCCTATTTTTATCACATCCTCCTCAACTGCATCGCCGCCCCCCCCTTTTGTGAAGGCAGAGAGTAGTGAGAGTAGGCATAGGGGGAGCAGGCAGATGAATGCATGGCTTGAGAGCTGGTGCAGGGGCAGGGATTTAGATTTTTGGATCATTGGGATCTCTTCTGGGGAAGGGTTGACCTGTTCAAGAGGAATGGTTTACACCTGAACTGGAGGAGGACTAATATCCTGGCGGGGAGATTTGCTAGAGGCACTCGGGAGGGTTTAAACTAGTTTGGCAGGGGGCTGGGACAAAGCAGTAGGGAGACAAAAGAGAAGGTTGAGGATAGCGCAGAAGTTAAAGAGAGCACATTAAGTAGTAAAGGTAGTGTCAGTAATCCTAGTCATGATGTGGAGATGTGGAGTAATCCTAGTACCAGATAGATCAGGCAAAAGCAGAGCACAGAGCAAGCAAAGTCCAGATTAAACTGCATTTATTTCAATGCAAGAGGCCTGACGGGCAAGGCAGATGAACTCAGGGCATTGATGGGTACATGGGACTGGGATATTATAACAATTGCTGAAACTTGGCTAAGGGAGGGACAGGACTGGCAGCTCAATGTTCCAGGTACAGATGCTATAGGAAAGATAGAACAAGAGGTGAGAGAGGAGGGAGAGTTGCTCTTTTGATTAGGGAAACCATCACGGCAGTACTGAGATGGGATATATCCGAGGGTTCGGCCACTGAGTCTATATGGGTAGAACTGAGAAATAAGAAGGGGGAAATCACTTTGATAGGTTGTACTATAGGCCCCTAAATAGTCAGCGGGAAATTGAGGAGCAAATATGTTTAGATTACAGATAGCTCCAAGAAAAATAGGGTGGTAATAGTCGGAGATTTTAACTTTCCCAACATTGACTGGGAAAACCATAGTATTAGAGGGTTGGATGGAGAGAAATTTGTTGAGTGTATTCAGGAGGAATTTCTCATTCAGTATATGGATGGCCCGACTAGAGGGGAGGCAAAACTTGACCTCCTCTTGGGAAATAAGGAAGGGCAGGTGACAGAAGTGTAGTGAGGGATCACTTTGGGACCAGGGACCATAATTCTATTAGTTTTAAGATAGCTATGGAGAATGATAGGTTTGGCCCAAAAGTTAAAATTCTAAATTGGGGCAAGGCCGATTTTGATGGTATCGGGTAGGAACTTTCAAAAGTTAATTGGGGGAGTCTATGGGAAGGCAAAGGGACGTCTGGTAAGTGGGGGGCTTTCAAAAGTATGTTAACCGGGGTTCAGGGTAAGCACATTCCTCTTAGAGTGAAGGGCAAGGCTGGTAGAAGTCGGGAACCCTGGATGATTCGGGATATTGAGGCCCTGGTCAAGAAGAAGAAGGAGGCTCATGACATGCATAGGCAGCTGGGATCAAGTGAATCCCTTAAAGAGTATAGGGGGTGTAGGAGTAGAGTTAAGAGAGAAATCAGGAGAGCAAAAAGGGACACGAGATTGTTTTGGCAGATAAGGCAAAGGAGAATCCAAAGAGCTTCTACAAATACATAAGGGGCAAAAGAGTAACTCGGGAGAGAGTAGGGCCTGTTAAGGATCAGCAAGGTCATCTATATGCAGATCTACAAGAGATGGGTGAGATCCTAAATGAATATTTCTCATCAGTATTTATTGTTGAGAAAAGTATGGATGTTAGGGAACTTGGGGAAATAAATAGTGATGTCTTGAGGAGTGTACATATTACAGAGAAGGAGATGCTGGAAGTCTTAAAGCGCATCAAGGTAGATAAATCCCCAGGACCTGATGAAGTGTAAGCCCAGGACATTGTGGGAGGCTAGGGAGGAAATTGCGGGTCCCCGAGCAGAGATATTTGAATCATCGATAGTCACAGGTGAGGTGCCTGAAGATTGAGGGTGGCAAATGTTGTGTCTTTGTTTAAAAAGGGCTGCAGGGAAAAGCCTGAAAACTACAGGCTGGTGAGCCTCACATCTGTGGTGGGTAAGTTGTTGGAAGATATTTTCAGAGACAGGATCTACAGGCATTTAGAGATGCAAGGACTGACTAGGGACAGTCAGCATAGCTTTGTGAGTGGAAAATCATGTCTCACAAATTTGATTGAATTTTTTGAAGGAGTAGCGAAGAAGGTAGATGAGGGCAGTGCAGTTGATGTTGTCTACATGGACTTTAGCAAGGCCTTTGACAAGGTATCGCATGGTAGGTTGTTGCATCATAGGATCCAGGGTGCAGTAGCTAAATGGATACGAAACTGCCTTGATGACAGAATCCAGAAGGTGGTTGTAGAGTGTTGTTTTTCAAACTGAAAGCCTGTGACCAGTGGTGTGCCTCAGGGCTCAGTGCTGGGTCCACTGTTATTTGTCATTTATATTAATGATTTGGATGAGAATATAGGAGGCATGGTTAGTAAGTTTGCAGATGACACCAAGGTTGGTGGCATAGTGGACAGTGAAGAAGGTTATCACCGATTGCAACGGGATCTTGATCAATTGGGCCAGTGGGCTGATGAATGGCAGATAGAGTTTAATTTAGATAAATGCAAGGTGATGCATTTTGGTAGATTGAACCAGGGCATGACTTACTCAGTTAATGGTAGGACGTTGGGGAGAGTTCCCGAACAAAGAGATCTCGGGCTACATGTTCATAGCTCCTTGAAAGTGGAGTCACAGGTGGATAGAGTGGTGAAAAAGGCATTCAGGATGCTTGGGACGTCTTGTTGAAGTTGTACAAGACATTGTTAAGGCCGCACTTGGAATACTGTGTACAGTTCTGGTCACCCTATTATAGAAAGGATATTATTAAACTAGAAAGAGTGCAGAAGAGATTTACTGGGATGCTACTGGGACTTGATGGTTTGAGTTATAAGGAGAGGCTGGATAGACTGGGACTTTTTTCTCTGGAGCGTAGAAGGCTGAGGGGTGATCTTATAGAGGTCTATAAAATAATGAGGGACATAGATCAGTTAGATAGTCAATGTCTTTTCCCAAAGATAGGGGAGTCTAAAACTAGAGGGCATAGGTTTAAGGTGACAGGGGAGAGATACAAAAGTGTCCAGAGGGGCAATTTTTTCACACAGAGGGTGATGAGTGTCTGGAACAGCTAGCGTCTGCCAGAGGTAGTAGTAGAGACGGGTACAACTTTGTTTTTTAAAAAGCGTTTAGACAGTTACATGGGTAAGATGGGTATGGAGGGATATGGGCCAAATGCAGGCAATTGAGACTAGCTTAGGGGTTTAAAACAAAAGGGTGGCATGGACAAGTTGGGCCGAAGGGCCTGTGACTCTATCACACTATGAGATGCAAAGGATTTATTAAGAGCCATACCCACATCTTCTGCCTCCAGACATATGGACCACACTCTTTACTTGTTATCCTTCAAATGTGTTGATAAAACATCTTTGGGTTCACCTTGATTTTGTTTGCAAATATTCTTCCGTGCCCTCTTTGCTTTCATAATTTCACCCCTCTGTTTTCTATATTCCTCTTGACTTTCTGTAGTATTGAGTTCTCAGTGACTGACGTACGCTTTCCTTTTCTGCCTTATCTTACCTGCAAGTTCGTTGACATCCAGTGGGGCTCTATATTTGGCCATCCCACTGAGAACTTGTTTATTCTGAATCCCTTGAATCTCCTCTTTGAATGCCTCCGACTGCTCTGACTCTGATTCACTTTCAATTAGCTGTTTAGTGTCCACTTTTGCTAAATCACTTCCCAACTTAGCAAAATTGGCCTTACGCACAACTTGGCTTTCTGTTGTTTTTGTCCTTTTCCATAATTATGTTAAAACTAACTGGATTATGATCACTCCAAAATGCTACACCCACTGCTCAACCCTGAGCAGCTTGTGTACCTAAAACTAAGTCCAGAACCGTGTCCTCTCTTGTTCTACAAGCTACAGTTCTCTTGAACACACCTTAAGAATTCTATTCCCTTCATTCCTTTCACTAAAATTATCCCAGTTAATATCAGGGTATTTAATATCCCCTGCTATTATTTCCCTATTGTTTTTGTGCCACAGAGATATGCTCTTTTATCTCCCCCTGACTGTTTGGGGGTTAATAGTACACTCCCAGTAGTGTGACTGCCCCATTTCTTTTCATAACGTCAATCCATATGGCCTCAAATTGATGATCCTTCTAACATTTCATTCCTCCTCACAGCTGGAACACTGCCAAATTATTTTTATTCTCTAACCTTTGTTTCCTCTGCCATCCAGACTCACTTATTAATTTTCTATATTCCATTTCCAATTTTGCCCCATCTGAGTCCACTCTCCAAGTTCTCATCCTCCTCCCAACTAGTTTAAACCCTGCCCAACAGCACTAGCAAGTCTCCTGGCAAGGAGGCCACACCCTTTCCCTATTGCAGTTCAAACCATCAGTTTGTATAGGTCCAACCTCCCCCAGAACTGGCTCAAATGCCTCAGGAATCGGAAACCCTTCCTCCTGCACCATCTCTCCAGCCATGCATTCATTAGCTGTGAGCTCCTATTTCTGTACTCACTGGCACATGGTATTGGGAGTAACCCAGAGATTACTACTGAGATCCTGCTTTTTAGTGTCCCACCCAAATCCCAAAATCTTCTCTCAGGACCTAATCCCTCTTTCTACCTATGTTGTTGGTAACAATGCAAACCATGGCCTCTGGCTATCCACCCTCCTACTCAAGAATGTCCTGTCTGTGACATCCTTGACTCGGACACAAAGCAACATACCACACCCTGGACTCGCATCTACAGTTGCAGAAACACCTGTCTATTACTCTAACTATTGAATCCTCTCAGTATTTCTCTTCCACCCTTCTTCCTTCCCATCTGTGCAGTCCACCCAAAAGCCCCAAACATGACTCTTGCTTCACACCTCTGAGGAACTATCACCCTCACCAGCACCCAAAATAGAAAGCCAGTTTGTGAGCAAGATAGATTGGCATTACCTGCCAGGACTTCCTAGACTTTTGGTAGTCACCCATTCCCCATGCTCCTAACCTGTGATGTGACCAGCTCCCTAAACACGCTGTCGATGTATTCCTCAGCTTTGTGGATGTTACAGTGACCAGTTGAATTCTGAAACCTCATGTTTCTGCAGCTGGTGTCACTTACTTTAGATGTGTTTGTCAAAGCCACATCAAATGTCCATGACTTGGCATCACCAGTGGTTAGCACTGCTGCTTCACAGCTCCAGGGACCTGGGTTCGATTCCCGGCTTGGGTCACTGTCTGTGTGGAGTTTGCACATTCTCCTCGTGTCTGCGTGGGTTTCCTCCAGGTGCTCTGGTTTCCTCCCACAGTCCAAAGATGTGCGGGTTAGGTCGATTGGCCATGCTCAAAATTGCCCCTTAGTATCCTGAGATGCGTAGGTTAGAGGGATTAGTGGGTAAATATGTAGGGATATGGGGGTAGGGCCTGGGTGGGATTGTGGTCGGTGCAGACTCGATGGGCCAAATGGCCTCTTTCTGCACTGTAGGGTTCTATGATTCTATGACTTCCCATATACCACAGGAGGCATATTCCACTCAATTTAGCTGCCCTGCCATATCTTACTTTAAAACTAGGTGCTAGTAGAATTACAGATCTACACTCACCAATCAGCGCCTTCTGTAGGTTTTTAAGGACTATTTAAAATGTTGATGTTTTCTTTTCTGCAGCCCATCCTATTATCCCTTATAGTGGATACTGATCAATCAGCTTATGAATTCAGTTGCACCCTCCTAGCTTGGAGACAAAGCAAAAAAAATCACCAACTAGCAGAGGATGAAAAACACTCACTCGCTCACGACCTCTATTTATACCACATGAAACTCAAGAGATGAGTCAATCTTTTTGATTAACCGAATAAACTAAATCAAATTAACTGAGGGACAAATTAGAAGGGGCAGCCCCCAAAAAGAAGGGAATCGCACGAAACAGAGAACAAAGTGGAAAGGAAGCTTAAAACATCAAACTAAAATATGATTAAAGGGGTTGATAATACACCCCAGCCCCTGAGGTGCCCAGCGAGAAGAGATAAGTCAACTCTAATACAAAAAAAGATTAAATTAGCTACTTAATTAACTAATTACAGCTGCTGTCCAGTAAAGAGCTTTTTTATCCCTGTTTAAGCGAGACTTTTGAGATTCACTCAACAAACCCCAACTTCACGCTCTGTGCCCAAGTCACATTCCTAGACATTTGTAATAAGCATGTAGGCCATCTTTACAATACTTCAGATAGATTTCCTAATGGTAAAAGCCAGGGCCATTCTGTGCTTTAACTGATTTAAGCGCTGATACCAGTGCTGTCCCTGGGTTTGGGTTGGGAAGTTCAGAGAGTTTCTAGCTCCTGATTGCTGTGTGGTTGGCCCTGGTGAAAAGTAACTATGTGTGAATATTAAGTGAGGATATTCCCAGTTGCAATGCCTGCAGTGGTTGAGCAGGCTCACACCTTTATAGTAAGGTAGTGGAGGACAGGTGACAGATGCTTGTGGTCATAAAACTCATTAGGAATTGAAACCTTCAAGAAAGGAGAGGACAGTAATAAAAATGGTGAGCTTACTGGGGTGATGGAGTTTCCTGTATGTAGCCTAGTTGACCTTATGGAGCCCAAACAGGCTACTGTGAAGTGAAACCTCATTCCTGTACTGTTCGTGGATTGTAGCGATATTGCACTTGAAAGAAAATCTTCCCAATGTGCAGTTTAAGGATTAAAATGATAAAATGCTACAGTTTATGATGTTGGAGTGGAAGGGTTCTGTGATGACTCATTACATTGCAAGGTGTTGTGCTGAACCATAGAGCACAGGAGAGTCCCAAGTACATTCCTGTTTTTATTGATCCAATACAATTGTTACAGCAGAGGAAGCAACACATTTACCCAGAGTATTCACTGAGTATAAAAGCTCAAGGTCAGCTGGACTTTTGCTCTTTCATGGACAAGGAATGTTAGAGTTTTGGGTAAGGACAAGATTGGGCTCATATAGTGGGGCGAAAGAAAAGGGGCAAGTTGTCATCAACCAGGTTACTTTGTAACCTGAGAGAATCAGAGTAGGAAGTTCAGCTCAGGGTGAGATGTGACACTGATGTTTCAGCCTGAGATAGTCGCCAGAGAAGTGAATGGAATCAGTGGCAAGGGAATTGAATTTCTACTCGGCTTTCACTAACCTCAGCTTTATACCCTTCTCTCTCCCTTGCTTTACCATTTTATTCTAGAATTCCTCTCTCACACAGATATACTTCATGTGTGAGTCTAAAATATTTGGTAATTGAAGGACTGTTTGAGGCATACTTGATACAGTCTTCATTGGATGACTACAGGCAGCTATTTTCAGCCTGAGTCAAACAATAATGGCTAATTATAGGATCCCTGGTTGCTGCTTATTTTTCCTCCTCACTAATCCATGGCACTAGTCCTCCTGGCTACGTGGTAACTAGCATAGAAAAGACAAATGCAGAGACAATTCTGATCTTTATTTGTGACATTCCAATAATGCACACCCAGTTTCTTGCCCGCTGAATGATTTTGGGGCATTTTCAATATTTTTCAGAAGAGTCCATGTGGAAAGCTGTCTGTTGGCAAAGCGTTTTCCTGAAGGCTGGTTGTCATTGGCAGCATTCGAATGACCATGGCAGAAGAGCACGAGGACAAACAGCAAAGTCAGAAAAAAGTGAGCCAGACCTATCAGAGCTCGGCACATTCCCAGGCTCTGCTTGATGGACTAGTCGCACTCCGAAACAGTGCAAGCCTATTTGACGTTACACTGATTGTAGAGGGGAAGCCCATCGAAGCTCACCGCATACTTCTGGCAGCATCATGTGACTATTTTAGGTACTGCACCTGTCTTGTGTGTGGGTATGTGTTTGCAGTTCTTTGTGTCTGGGGGTGGATTACGTGGTGTGTGTGTGTGTGTTTGAGAGATTGTGCACATGTGTTTTGGGGTGTGTGTGTGGATTATATATGTTTGGGTTTATGTGTGTTTCACGGTGTTTGGAGTTGTGTTTGTATGTGTATTATGTGCTTGTAGTCAGGGATTTATATAAATTTGTGTTTGGGATTATGTGTGGGTTCAGGGGTGTGAAATGTTATACTTATTATGCTGATGAATTGCAGTTTTGTGGGAAAAAGCACGGATACCCACGGATTTATAATCCCTGTGTATTGACAGTTAACAATGGGCTATGCTTGATCCATTTTTTAAATCTCAAATCATATGAACATCATCCAATTATCCCCAATCCCTGACTATCTACAGGGATAGTCTACAGATTAGAAGACAATTCTTTATTTATGTCACACCAGCACTGCTTCCGGTCCTGCCATGTTCAGAGGCTTTCAGCTTGTGATGCCCCCACTGTATTCATTATGACTCTTAAAGTGAAAATTTTGCCAGATCACAAAAGTTTTAACCTATTTCATGTCATTCGTTTAGAATGTCATTTTCAACCAGCTGTGTTCTTACTTCATTGGTAAGTTTTGTGGTTTTACTGTTCAGACTGAAGGTGGTTCTAACATTTTCCCCCACAAGCTAACCAGATCTGCCTACCCAGTCAAGACATTTTGCCCTTGAAGATAGGTTGGTTGACTTCATATTTGCCTCCCCTTTGCATCAGAATTGGGTCTGAAGTCCAAGTTTCAGTAACAAGCCCAGTCTCTTCAGATCATACAGATCTAGCATGGTACTGAGGAAGTGCTGCACAGTTGGAGATGACCTCGTTTGGATGAGCTGGTAAACTGAGGCCCTGTCTGCCCTCTCGGGGAGGCAAAGAATCCCATGGCACTATTTCAAAGAAGAGCAGTGGAGTAATCCCTGGTAGTCTGGCCAATATTTATCCCATCACAAAAAACAGATTGTCTGGCTGTCATCACACTTGTGGGATCTTGCTCTGCACACATTGACTTGCGTTTCTTACTTTACAACAGTGACTACAGCTCAAATTACTTAATTGGTTGTAAAGCAGTTTGGCCTGAGGTCATGAAAGCTGCAATAGAACTGCAGGTCTTTCTTTTGGAACCTAAGGCATTATATGGGCTCACAGATATTTCTCAAAGCACAAACGTTTAAACCCATTTCATGTCATTTGTTCAGAATACCATTTTCAACCAGTTGTGTTCTTATTTCAGTGGTAGGTTTTGTGGTTTTACTGTGGCTTTGTACTGTCTTGGTTGGTTAAGAGGAAATTATTAGGACATTCTGCAAGAAGATTTAGCATATACTTTAACACTCCTACGGGACTGTACAAAACTGGGCCATTTCCTGAGTTCTTCAGGGAAAGTGTGCAGGCAACATCCCACACTTCCACCAAAAGTTCTTTCAGTTAGCAATCTGGTTGGGAACAAAATATATTGACAGAAATCTCTGACCTGCGGCTAGGGAGGCTTGAACTGTCATTTGTGATTATATATGAGTTTGCAAACTGCACTGAAGGTGGTGACCGTGGTTCGGGATGCTGTGACTGTGATTCCAGATGTTGTTACTGTAGTTCAGGACATTATAAGTGTGGTTCCGAGTGTTGTTACTATAGTTCAGGACATTATAAGTGTGGTTCCGAGTGTTGTGATTGTGGTTCCGAGTGTTGTCCCTGAGGATTGGAGGATAGCGAATGTGGTATCGTTATTTAAGAAGGGTAGCAGGGATAACCCAGGTAATTATGGGTCAGTGAGCTTGACGTCCGTGGTAGGGAAGTTGTTGGAGAGGATTCTTAGAGACAGGATGTATGCGCATTTAGAACGGAACAATCTCATTAGTGACAGACAGCATGGTTTTGTAAGAGGGAGGTCGTGCCTTACAAATTTGGTGGAGTTTTTTGAGGAAGTGACAAAAACGGTTGACGAAGGAAGGGCCGTGGATGTCGTTTATATGGATTTCAGTGAGGCATTTGACAAAGTCCCTCATGGCAGGTTACTTAAGAAGGTTAAGGCTCATGGGATACAAGGAGAGGTGGCTAGATGGGTAGAGAACTGGCTTGGCCACAGGAGACAGAGGGTAGCAGTCGAAGGGTCTTTTTCCGGCTGGAGGTCTGTGACCAGTGCTGTTCCGCAGGGCTCTGTACTGGGACCTCTGCTATTTGTGATATATATAAATGATTTGGAAGAAGGTGTAACTGGTGTTATCAGCAAGTTTGCGGATGACACGAAGATGGCTGGACTTGCGGATAGCGATGAACATTGTCGGACAATACAGCAGGATATAGATAGGCTGGAAAATTGGGCAGAGAAATGGCAGATGGAATAAATGCGAAGTGATGCATTTTGGAAGAACTAATGTAGGGGGGAGTTATCCAATAAATGGCAGAGCCATCAAGAGTATAGAAACACAGAGGGACCTAGGTGTGCAAGTCCACAAATCCTTGAAGGTGGCAACACAGGTGGAGAAGGTGGTGAAGAAGGCATATGGTATACTTGCCTTTATAGGACGGGGTAGGGAGTATAAAAGCTGGAGTCTGATGTTGCAGCTGTATAGAACGCTGGTTAGGCCACATTTGGAGTACTGCGTCCAGTTCTGGTCGCCGCACTACCAGAAGGACTTGGAGGCTTTAGAGAGAGTGCAGTGAAGGTTTACCAGGATGTTGCCTGGTATGGAGGGTCTTAGCTATGAGGAGAGATTGGGTAAACTGGGGTTGTTCTCCCTGGAAAGACGGAGAATGAGGGGAGACCTAATAGAGGTGTACAAAATTATGAAGGGTATAGATAGGGCGAACAGTGGGAAGCTTTTTCCCAGGTCGGAGGTGACGATCACGAGGGGTCACGGGCTCACGGTGAGAGGGGCGAGGTATAACTCAGATATCAGAGGTTCATTTTTACACAGAGAGTGGTGGGGGCCTTGGAATGCGCTGCCAAGTAGGGTGGCGGAGGCAGACATGCTGGCTTCGTTTAAGACTTACCTGGATAGTCACATGAGCAGTCTGGGAATGGAGTTGGACCAATGAACGGCACAGGCTTGGAGGGCCGAAGGGCCTGTTTCCTCTGCTGTACTGTTCTTTGTGATTGTGGTTCCGGGTGTTGCGATTGTGGTTCCGGGTGTTGCGATTGTGGTTCCGGGTGTTGCGATTGTGGTTCCGGGTGTTGCGATTGTGGTTCCGGGTGTTGCGATTGTGGTTCCGGGTGTTGCGATTGTGGTTCCGGGTGTTGCGATTGTGGTTCCGGGTGTTGCGATTGTGGTTCCGGGTGTTGCGATTGTGGTTCCGGGTGTTGCGATTGTGGTTCCGGGTGTTGCGATTGTGGTTCCGGGTGTTGCGATTGTGGTTCCGGGTGTTGCGACCGCGGTTCCGGGTGTTGCGACCGCGGTTCCGGGTGTTGTGACCGCGGTTCCGGGTATTGTGACCGCGGTTCCGGGTATTGTGACCGCGGTTCCGGGTGTTGTGACCGCGGTTCCGGGTGTTGTGACCGCGGTTCCGGGTGTTGTGACCGCGGTTCCGGGTGTTGTGACCGCGGTTCCGGGTGTTGTGACCGCGGTTCCGGGTGTTGTGACCGCGGTTCCGGGTGTTGTGACCGCGGGTTCTGGGCGTTGTCACTGTGGTTCCGGGTGTTGTGACTGGGACTCCGGGTGTTGTGACAGGGACTGCGGATGGTGTGACTGAGCCATCGGGTGTTGTGACCCAGATTCCGTGTGTTGTGACCCAGATTCCACGTGTTATGACCGTGGTTGCGGGCATTGTTACCGTGGTTGCAGGCGTTGTGACCGTGGTTCTAGGTGTTCCGAACGAGGTTCCCGGTGTTGTGACCGCGGGTCCGGGTGTTGTGACCGCGGGTCCGGGTGTTGTGACCGCGGGTCCGGGTGTTGTGTCCGCGGGTTCTGGGCGTTGTGACTGTGGTTCCGGTGTTGTGACTGGGACTCCGGGTGTTGTGACAGGGACTCCGGATGTGTGACTGAGCTTTCGGGTGTTGTGACTCAGAATCCACGTGTTGTGACCGTGGTTGCGGGCGTTGTGACCGTGGTTGCGGGCGTTGTTACCGTGGTTGCGGGCATTGTGACCGTGGTTCCGGGTGTTGTGACCGTGGTTCCGGGTGTTGTGACCGTGGTCCTGGGTGTTGTGACCGAGGTTCCCGGTGTTGTGACCGCGGTTCCCGGTGTTGTGACTGTGGTTGCGGGCGTTGTGACCGTGGTTCTGGGTGTTGTGACCGTGGTTCTGGGTGTTGTGACCGTGGTTCCGGGTGTTGTGACCGTGGTTCTGGGCGTTGTGACCGTGGTTCCGGGTGTTGTGACCGTGGTTGCGGGTGTTGTGACCGTGGTTCCGGGTGTTGTGACCGTGGTTCCGGGTGTTGTGACCGTGGTTGCGGGTGTTGTGACCGTGGTTCCGGGTGTTGTGACCGTGGTTCTGGGTGTTGTGAACGAGGTTCCCGGTGTTGTGACCGCGGTTCCCGGTGTTGTGACTGTGGTTGCGGGCGTTGTGACCGTGGTTCCGGGTGTTGTGACCGTGGTTGCGGGCGTTGTGACCGCGGTTCTGGGTGTTGTGACCATGGTTCCGGGTGTTGTGACCGTGGTTGTGGGCGTTGTTACCGTGGTTGCGGGCGTTGTGACCGCGGTTCTGGGTGTTGTGACCGTGGTTCCGGGTGTTGTGACCGTGGTTGTGGGCGTTGTGACCGTGGTTCTGGGTGTTGTGACCGTGGTTGTGGGCGTTGTGACCGCGGTTCTGGGTGTTGTGACCGTGGTTCCGGGTGTTGTGACCGTGGTTGTGGGCGTTGTGACCATGGTTGCGGGCGTTGTGACCGTGGTTGCGGGCGTTGTGACCGCGGTTCTGGGTGTTGTGACCATGGTTCTGGGTGTTGCGAATGTTGTTCTGGGTTTCGTGACTGTGGTTCCGGGTGTTGAGACCGTGGTTTGGTGTGTTGTGACTGTGATCCCGTGTGTTGTGTCTGAGATTCCGTGCATTGTGACTGAGATTCTGAGTATTGTGAACGAGGTTCCCGGTGTTGTGACCATGGTTCCGGGTGTTGTGACCGTGGTTCCGGGTGTTTTAACCGAGGTTCCGGGTGTTGTGACCGGGGCTCTGGGTGTTGTGACCGTGGTTCCGGGTGTTGTGACCGTGGTTCCGGGTGTTGTGACTGAGGTCCCGGGTGTTGTGACTGAGGTCCCGGGTGTTGTGACCGTGGTCCTGGGTGTTGTCACTGTGGTTCCGGGTGTTGTGACTGGGACTCTGGGTGTTGTGACTGTGGTTCCGGGTGTTGTGGCTGAGCTCTTGGGTGTTGTCACCAGGATTCCGTGCGTTGTGACTGAGATCCAGTGCATTGTGACAGAGATTCTGGGTGTTGTTACCGAGATTCCGGGTGTAGTGACCCTGGTTCCAGGTGTTGTGACTGCAGTTCCTGGCGTTTTGACCGCGGTTCCGGGTGTTTTCACTGCAGTTTCGGTGTTGTGACCGTGGTCCCGGATGTTGTGACCATGGCGCCGGGTATTGTGACCCTGGTTCCGTGGGTGCCGGGTGTTGTGACCCTGGTTCCGTGGGCGGCACGGTAGCACAGTGGTTAGCACTGCTGCTTCACAGCTCCAGGGACCTGGGTTCATATCCCGGCTTGGGTTGCTGTCTGTGTGGAGTTTGCACATTCTCCCTGTGGCTGCGTGGGTTTCCTCCGGGTGCTCCGGTTTCCTCCCACAGTCCAAAGATGTGCGGGGTAGGTTGATTGGCCATTCTAAATTGCCCCTTAGTGTCCCGGGATGCATAGGTTAGAGGGGTTAGTGGGTAAATATGTAGGGATATGTGGATAGAGCCTGGGTGGGATTGCGGTTGGTGCAGAGTCGATGGGCCGAATGGCCTCTTTCTGCACTGTAGGATTCTATGATCTCTATGTTGTGACTGTGGTTCCATGTGTTGTGACCGCGGTTCTGGGCGTTGTGACCGTGGTTCCGGGTGTTGTGACCGCGGTTCTGGGCGTTGTGACCGTGGTTCTGGGTGTTGTGACCGTGGTTCCGGGTGTTGTGACTGTGGTTCCATGTGTTGTGACTGTGGTTCCATGTGTTGTGACCATGGTTCCGGGTGTTGTGACCACGGTTCTGGGCGTTGTGACCGTGGTTCCGGGTGTTGTGACCGCGGTTCTGGGCGTTGTGACCGTGGTTCCGGGTGTTGTGACCGCGGTTCCGGGTGTTGTGACCGCGGTTCCGGGTGTTGTGACCGCGGTTCTGGGTGTTGTGACCGTGGTTCTGGGTGTTGTGACCGCGGTTCCGGGTGTTGTGACCGTGGTTCCGGGTGTTGTGACCGTGGTTCCGGGTGTTGTGACTGTGGTTCCGGGTGTTGTGACCGTGGTTCCGGGTGTTGTGACTGTGGTTCCGGGTGTTGTGACCGCAGTTCCGGGTGTTGTGACTGCGGTTCCGGGTGTTGTGACCGTGTTCCCGGGTGTTGTGGCCGTGTTCCCGGGTGTTGTGACCGTGTTCCCGGGTGTTGTGACCGTGTTCTTGTGGTTCTGGGTGCTGCGGCTGAGATCCCGGGTGCTGCGGCTGAGATCCCGGGTGCTGCGGCTGAGATCCCGGGTGCTGCGGCTGAGATCCCGGGTGCTGCGGCTGAGATCCCGGGTGCTGCGGCTGAGATCCCGGGTGCTGCGGCTGAGATCCCGGGTGCTGCGGCTGAGATCCCGGGTGCTGCGGCTGAGATCCCGGGTGCTGCGGCTGAGATCCCGGGTGCTGCGGCTGAGATCCCGGGTGCTGCGGCAGAGATTCTGGGTGCTGCGGCTGAGATCCCGGGTGCTGCGGCTGAGATCCCGGGTGCTGCGGCAGAGATCCTGGGTGCTGCGGCTGAGATCCCGGGTGCTGCGGCTGAGATCCCGGGTGCTGCGGCTGAGATCCCGGGTGCTGCGGCTGAGATCCCGGGTGCTGCGGCTGAGATCCCGGGTGCTGCGGCTGAGATCCCGGGTGCTGCGGCTGAGATCCCGGGTGCTGCGGCAGAGATCCCGGGTGCTGCGGCTGAGATCCCGGGTGCTGCGGCTGAGATCCCGGGTGCAGCGGCTGAGATCCCGGGTGCAGCGGCTGAGATTCCGGGTGCTGCGGCTGAGATTCCGGGTGCTGCGGCTGAGATTCCGGGTGCTGCGGCTGAGATCCCGGGTGCTGCGGCTGAGATCCCGGGTGCTGCGGCAGAGATTCTGGGTGCTGCGGCTGAGATCCCGGGTGCTGCGGCTGAGATCCCGGGTGCTGCGGCTGAGATCCCGGGTGCTGCGGCTGAGATCCCGGGTGCTGCGGCTGAGATCCCGGGTGCTGCGGCTGAGATCCCGGGTGCTGCGGCTGAGATTCCGGGTGCCGCCGCTGATATTCTGGATGTTGCGGCTGTGATTCCGGATGTTGCGGCTGAGATTCCGGATGATGCAGCTGTGATTCCGGGTGTTGCTGCTGAGGCTTCGGATGCCTAATGTTTCAGATGTGGTGATCCTGCCTCTGGAAGCCATGTTTTCGATCATGTGGCAAATGTCCTGTATGCTCTGCCTATGGTTCTGGATTCTGTGACTGAGGTTCCTTAAGGTGCGACTGAGGTTCTTGAAGGTATGTCAAGAAATTTTGGATGGTGTAATGGGTGCTTCTGTATGTGTGATGGACTGATTCTAAGTGGATAAATGAGATAGGATGCTGCAGTGCGCTCACTTTTATTTATCCACTTGCATTGCTTCTGTGTCAGGCAGCCCTGATTTAATTTTCAGAAGTCTAATTAAATCCAGGTCACCAATTGGTACTTCTCAATTGATGTTGCTTATGTTCTACCTAGGAAAGATGCCATGCACAGTGTTTCCCTGGTGGGAATGTGACTAACATAAGAACATAAGAAATAGGAGCAGGAGTAGGCCATCTAGCCCCTCGAGCCTGCCCCGCCATTCAATAAGATCATGGCTGATCTGACGTGGATCAGTACCACTTACCCGCCTGATCCCCATAACCCTTAATTCCCTTACCGATCAGGAATCCATCCATCCGCGCTTTAAACATATTCAGCGAGGTAGCCTCCACCACCTCAGTGGGCAGAGAATTCCAGAGATTCACCACCCTCTGGGAGAAGAAGTTCCTCCTCAACTCTGTCTTAAACCGACCCCCCTTTATTTTGAGGCTGTGTCCTCTAGTTTTAACTTCCTTACTAAGTGGAAAGAATCTCTCCGCCTCCACCCTATCCAGCCCCCGCATTATCTTATAAGTCTCCATAAGATCCCCCCTCATCCTTCTAAACTCCAACGAGTACAAACCCAATCTCCTCAGCCTCTCCTCATAATCCAAACCCCTCATCTCCGGTATCAACCTGGTGAACCTTCTCTGCACTCCCTCCAATGCCAATATATCCTTCCTCATATAAGGGGACCAATACTGCACACAGTATTCCAGCTGCGGCCTCACCAATGCCCTGTACAGGCGCATCAAGACATCCCTGCTTTTATATTCTATCCCCCTCGCGATATAGGCCAACATCCCATTTGCCTTCTTGATCACCTGTTGTACCTGCAGACTGGGCTTTTGCGTCTCATGCACAAGGACCCTTTGCGCGGTAGCATGTTTTAATTTGTTTCCATTGAGATAGTAATCCCATTTGTTATTATTTCCTCCAAAGTGTATAACCTCGCATTTATCAACGTTATACTCCATTTGCCATATCCTCGCCCACTCACTCAGCCTGTCCAAATCTCTCTGCAGATCTTCTCCGTCCTCCACACAATTCACTTTTCCACTTATCTTTGTGTCGTCTGCAAACTTCGTTACCCTACACTCCGTCCCCTCCTCCAGATCATCTATATAAATGGTAAACAGTTGCGGCCCGAGTACCGATCCCTGCGGCACGCCACTAGTTACCTTCCTTCAACCAGAAAAACACCCATTTATTCCGACTCTTTGCTTCCTGTCGGATAGCCAGTCCCCAATCCACTTTAACACACTACCCCCAACTCCGTGTGCCCTAATCTTCTTCAGCAGCCTTTTATGGGGCACCTTATCAAACGCCTTTTGGAAATCCAAAAACACCGCATCCACCGGTTCTCCTCCATCAACCGCCCTAGTCACATCTTCATAAAAATCCAACATGTTCGTCAAGCACGACTTTCCCCTCATGAATCCATGCTGCGTCTGATTGATCGAACCATTTCTATCCAGATGCCCTGCTATCTCCTCTTTAATAATGGATTCCAGCATTTTCCCTACTACAGACGTTAAGCTGACCGGCCTATAGTTACCCGCCTTTTGTCTCCTTCCTTTTTTAAACAGCGGCGTAACATTAGCCGTTTTCCAATCAACCGGCACTACCCCAGAATGCAACGAGTTTTGATAAATAATCACTAACGCATCCACTATTACCTCTGACATTTCTTTCAATACCCTGGGATGCATTCCATCCGGACGCGGGGACTTGTCCACCTTCAGTCCCATTAGTCTACCCAGCACTGCCTCTCTGGTAACATTAATTGTATTAAGTATTTCTCCTGCTGCCAACCCTCTATCGTTAATATTTGGCAAACTATTTGTGTCCTCCACCGTGAAGACCGACACAAAAAACTTATTTAAAGACTCAGCCATATCCTCATGTTTTTGGAAAATAGTTGGTAACATGTCAGTTGAGACAATTATTTTTCTCTAAATAGTGGGGAGTATTCTAAAGACTTTGCCCATGTGAAGACTGATTAGTATCTGTCCTGTTTGCAGGGGGATGTTTGCTGGTGGGCTACGGGAGATGCAGGAGAAGGAGATATTTTTACATGACATATCCTATATGGCTGTGTGCAAAATCTTGGACTTCATCTACACATCTGAGATGGAGCTGAACCTGAATAATGTGCAGGACGTGCTGGTGGCTGCTTGTCAGCTGCAGGTAATTGAGCCATGATATTTAACCATAGACTTGAGCATAAATATTAATACTCCTACATTGAGGGTATCATTCAAGAACTGAATGTGATCCTATCCATCAGACAGTTCATCGGGATGGTCTCATGTGATGGGTGAATCTTTAAACAACAGTTGACATGATTCAGAAGCTCCTGTCACCAGATCCATAGGGAGTGCCTGAAAGATTTAATTTCCTGGATTTCAGAGTTTCATTTAACTGCTTTCACCACAGTCCTTTAAGTGGACGTGCCCCACTGACAAAACAAAGAAATTGAAACCTCAAAGCAACAAAAGTTATATGGTTGTGAAAATTGCTGACATAAAAGATGCATACCTTTCATACTTCCATTTGTCTCTGTCCCTGTACATTCCCAAGGTTCAGATTCACAGCTATCATGTAAGGCTGCTTATCTTGTATGTCATGAACCACGCTGATGTTATCTGTGAGGGTGTCCCAACTTGAAACACCGGTCCATGATGCTGTATTGTTTTGTTTTTGGAAGGGTGTGAGGAGTCACGTGAACCCCCAGTGAGAATAACTAGTCCAGTCATTGTATAACAATTATTAAAGACTGCTTATTTAATTAAAGAAAAGACAAAACAAGACTATAATACTCAAAGACAGTTTAGAACAGAGAACATAGAACATAGAACAGTACAGCACAGAACAGGCCCTTCGGCCCACGATGTTGTGCCGAACTTTATCTGAAACCAAGATCAAGCTATCCCACTCCCTATCATCCTGGTGTGCTCCATGTGCCTATCCAATAACCGCTTAAATGTTCCTAAAGTGTCTGACTCCACTATCACAGCAGGCAGTCCATTCCACACCCCAACCACTCTCTGCGTAAAGTACCTACCTCTGATATTCTTCCTATATCTCCCTATAGTTATGCCCCCTTGTAATAGCTCCATCCACCCGAGGAAATAGTCTTTGAACGTTCACTCTATCTATCCCCTTCATCATTTTATAAACCTCTATTAAGTCTTCCCTCAGCCTCCTCCGCTCCAGAGAGAACAGCCCTAGCTCCCTCAACCTTTCCTCATAAGACCTACCCTCCAAACCAGGCAGCATCCTGGTAAATCTCCTCTGCACTCTTTCCAGCGCTTCCACATCCTTCTTATAGTGAGGTGACCAGAACTGTACACAATATTCCAAATGTGGTCTCACCAAGGTCCTGTACAGTTGCAGCATAACCCCACGGCTCTTAAACTCAAACCCCCCTGTTAATAAAAGCTAACACACTATAGGCCTTCTTCACAGCTCTATCCACTTGAGTGGCAACCTTTAGAGATCGGTGGATTGGACCCCAAGATCTCTCTGTTCCTCCACAGTCTTCAGAACCCTACCTTTGACCCTGTAATCCACATTTAAATTAGTCCTCCCAAAATGAATCACCTCACATTTATCAGGGTTAAACAGTAACCCTAAGGGTTATCAGGTAACAGTTTAGTATATGAATCATTAAACCCACACATAGTTTATGCAGAAATTACCCCTTGTTCTAAATATGTTTACGATTCCTGAAATTCTTCAGACTTCCCCCCTTCCAAACAACATCCAATTAAATAAATCTTTATTACCTCACAATACAAGGCTGAGGATCAAATCCAGTTTATAGTTACCTCACAATACAAGGCTGAGGATCAAGTCTGGGAAATGTCTTTTCCTGGTCTAGTGAAGATATATAAATGGCCTTTATGAAGATTTTTACACTGTTGTAGCTCTAAGACTTAGATGCGGCTATGAATTTTTTGTACAAGGGAGGCCATGCCTCACAAATTTGGTTGAGTTTTTTCAGGAGGTGACAAAAATGATTGACGAGGAAAGGGCCGTGGATGTCGTCTACATGGATTTTAGTAAAGCATTTGACAAGGTCCCTCATGGCAGGCTGGTGCAAAAGGTTAAATCTCACGGGATCAAAGGTGAACTAGCTAGATGGGTACAGAACTGGCCTGGCCATAGAAGACAGAGGGTAGCAGTGGAGGGGTCTTTTTCTGATTGGAGGTCTGTGACTAGTGGTGTTCTGCAGGGCTCTGTACTGGGACCTCTGCTGTTTGTGATATATATAAATGATTTGGAAAAATATGTAGCTGGTCTGATTAGTAAGTTTGCGGATGACACAAAGATATCTGGAGTTGCGGATAGTGATGAACATTGTCAGAGAATACAGCAGGATATAGATAGGCTGGAAAATTGGGCGAAGAAATGACAGATGGAATTTAATCCAGATAAATGCGAAATGATGCATTTTGGTAGATCTAGTGCAGGAGGGAGCTATACAATAAATGGCAGAACCATCAGGACTATAGACACACAGAGGGATCTGGGTGTGCAAGTCCACAGATCCTTAAAGGTGGCAGCACAGGTGGAAAAGGTGGTGAAGAAGGCATATGGCATGCTTGCCTTTATTGGACGGGGCATAGAGTATAAAAGTTGGCATATGATGTTGCAGTTATATAGAACATTGGTTAGGCCACATTTGGAATACTGCGTCCAGTTCTGGTCGCCACACTACCAGAAGGATATGGAGGCTTTGGAGAGAGTGCAGAAAAGGTTTACCAGGATGTTGCCTGGTATGGAGGGTATTAGCTATGAGGTAAGATTGAGTAAACTAGGGTTGTTCTCCCTGGAAAGATGGAGGTTGAGGGGCGACCTAATAGAAGTTTATAAAATTATGAAGGGCATAGATAGGGTGAACAGTTGGAAGCTTTTTCCGAGGTCAGAAATGACAAACACAAGGGGTCACAAGTTCAAGGTAAGGGGGGCAAGGTTCAACACAAATGTCAGGGGGACGTATTTTACACAGCGGGTGGTAGGGGCCTGGAATGCACTGCCAAGCAAGGTGATTGAGGCAGACACGCTAGGATCATTTAAGACTTATCTAGATAGCCACATGAACAGACTGGGAATAGAGGGATACAAACGGATGATCTAGTTAGGAACACATGATCGGTGCAGGCTTGGAGGGCCGAAGGGCCTGTTCCTGTGCTGTATTGTTCATTGTTCTTTGTTGAATTATGGACTGTTAGATGCAAACTCATCTCTCGGCTGCTGGATGTAAATTAGCCTATCTGCTTCTGAGGTTGCTGGCAATTATACCATTTTGCTCTTTGATTGTTTATTCTTTATATTTGACTGTCAGCATCTCTCAAATTCCTCGACTCTAGAAATTAGCATCTGTACATCTTCACTGACCTCTCAGTCATCCAGGTAAGCTGATCCCTACTAATAGGGCGATTTATACCTGGTTCTGTCTATATCTCCGCTAATCTCATTACTAGGAAAATCATATCTTTTTGAAAGCCTTTTAAAGTTGGCTACTGCTGTCGCTGGACAGATTTCTTGCTATTGCTGGGCAGGTCGCATCCTGCCATGCCTTGTTAAATTCTTGTTAGAGTCATAGAATCCCTACAGTGCAGAAGGAGGCCATTTGGCCCACCAAGCCTGCATCGACAACAATCCCACCGGGCCCTATCCCCATAACCCCACGTATTTACCCTGCTAATCCCTCTGACACTAAGGGGCAATTTAGCATGGCCAATCAACCTAACCTGCACATCTTTGGACATTGGGAGAAAACTGGAGCACCTGGAGGAAACCCATGCGGACATGAGAATGTGCAAACTCCACACAGTCACCCGAGGCTGGAATTGAACACGGGTCCCTGGTACTGTGAGGCAGCAGTGCTAACCACTGTGCCATAGTGCTGTTACTAGGCAGATTCATGACATATGCCTTTCCTCAGTCTGCAGGTTTTCACAAATGGTTCCCTTTCTTTTCAAATGGCCTCGCAAGCTGCTCAGCTGCATCAACTGCAACAATATAATAGTAATAATAAAAATGTATGGTGACCTAGGTGCCAGACAGACCCACCCAGTTGATCCTGCAGAGTCCACCTCACTGACATCTGGGGGTTTGTGCAAAGATTGTGAGAGCTGTCCCATAGACTAGTCAAGCAACAGCCTGACATAGTCATACTCATGATTCATACTTTTAAGCCAATGTCCCAGATATGTCCTGGCCCACTGGCATGACAGACCCACCAGAAAAGGGGGTACAGTGAAATACAGTCAAGTTTCTTTTCATTATTCATTTACAGGATGTGGGTGTTGCTGGCTAGACGAACATTTATTGCCCATCCCTAGTTCTCCTTGAGAAGGTGCTGGTGAGCTGCCTCCTTGAACCACTGCAGTCCCTGAGATGTAGGTACACCCACAATGCTGTTAGGAAGGGAGTTCCAGGTTTTGATCCAGTGACAGTGAAGAAATGGCGATATATTTTCAAGATGTGGAGATGCCGGCGTTGGACTGGGGTAAACACCTTCGTCAGGTGAGTGGGAGTTCTGTTCACAGAACTTTATATTCACAGGTTCACAGGTCTTTATATGCCCTGTTTGTGAACAGAACTCCCACTCACCTGATGAAGGAGCAGCGCTCCGAAAGCTAGTGGCGTTTGCTACCAAATAAACCTGTTGGACTTTAACCTGGTGTTGTTAGACTCCTGACTGTGGTATATTTTCAAGTCAGGATGGTGAGTGACTTTGAGGGGAACGTGCAGGTGGTGGTGTTCCCATGTGTCTGCTGTTCTTGTCCTTCAAGATGGTATTGATCGTGGTTTTGGAAGATGCTGCCTAAGAACCTAGGTCTGTTCCTGCAGTGCATCTTGTAGATGTTGTGACTGAAACTCTGGATGTTGTTACTCAAGTTCCAGATGTTGTGACTGAGGCTGGGAATCCGGCAGTGTGCAACTCATCTCCAGAATCCTCAAAGCCTATCCATCATCTACAGGGCACAAGTTAGGAGTTTGATGGAATACTCCCCACTTGCCTGGATGAGTGCAGCTCCAACAATACTCATTCCACAAATATTCAACCCCTCCACCACAGATGAACAGTGGCAGCACTGTGTACTGTCTACAAGATGTATTGCAGGAACTCACCAAGGCTCCTTCAACAGCATCTTCCCAACCCATGACCTGCACCATCTAGAAGGACCAGGGTAGCAGATGCAGGGAACACCACCTGGAGGTTCCTTTCCAAGTTACACAGCATTGTGTCTTGTAACTATATCACCATTCCTTCACTGTCGCTGGGGCAAAATCCTGGTATTCCCTCCCTAACAACACTGTGGGTGCACCTACATCTGTGAACTACAGGGATTCAAGAAGGCAGCTCATCAGTATTTTCTCAAGTGATACTAGGGATGGAAATAAATGCTGATTTGCCAGTGACATCCACATCCCATGAATGAATAAATAAAAAGAAATGGAGTGCAAAAATGACGAGCTTCATTGAAGAATTAGGGATTTGGAGGGATAGATTTGGATGGGATATTTAGGACACCTGAGGCTTCAATGCGACAATTGGCCTTGTCTAGTCTAAAGTTTTTCATCTTTTTTTCAAGATTTTTACAGTCAACTGTCAGAGTGTGCATCCAGATGTTGTATTTCTGCAATATATAGCCCCTGACACTAGGTGGCATAAGGCCGCTTTGTATGAAACTGCAGATCTTAATTTGAATTACTGGATAAATTGAACCTTTTAGTGAAAGAATGATCAGGAACAGACTGGAGATGATGTGCACCTCAGGTCCGTATAATTAAAATGGCGAGCTGGTTTCCTCTGTTGTTGCTTATGTATAAAATCAAAGAGCTGTCTCCTGACTAATTCAGAACCAGAGCTGTCCAGGAGCCGGTGTTGTTTAGCCCAGGATTTCCATTTCAGGTTGATCATGAACTTGCTGCTCCCTTTGTAACACTCAAAATAATTACTTCAACTGTATGTCAGTTTTTGATGTGGATCAGATTGATTGTTCTCATTGCATGACAACAGAGTTGCATGGATCTATCAGATAGCAGTGAGGAACATTGCCTCTTCTAACCATACGTTCACTGGAAACAAACAGTGCTCACAAAGAGGCAGTGGATGTACAAGTCAGATCAAGGAAAAGGAACACCAGTTTTGCTGTTTGTTTAACAATGATCCAAGCTTCAACCCCATATCCACATCACCACAAAGATCACTTATTTTCACCTCTGCAACATTGCCTGTCTCCACCTCTGCCTCAGCCCATCTACTGCTGAAATCTTCATCCATGACTTTGTTACCTACTGATATGGCATGGTCAGCACCACTGCTTCACAGTGCCAGGAACCCATGTTCAATTCCAGCCTTAGGTAACTGTGGAGTTTGCACGTTCTTCCCGTGTCTGCATGGGTTTCCTCTCAGTGCTCTGATTTCCTCCCACAGTTCAATGATGTGCAGGTTAGAAGGATTGGCCGTGCTAAATTGACCCTTAGTGTCCCAAGATGTGAAGGTTAGGGAGATTAGTAGGGTAAATATGTGGGGTTAGGAGATTGTGTGGGGGGTGAGCCTGGGTGAGATGCTCTGTTGGAGAGTCAGTACAGATTCAATGGGCTGAATGGTCTCCTTCTGCACTGTACAAATTCCATGATTCAACTATTCCAATGTTCTCCTGGCAAGGCTCCCATCTACCTTTTAAAAAAAAATGAATCAAAACCAGGGAAGTGTTTACAAAAAATAGTTGGGAGCATTAGCTGAGTGAGATTTTCTTTTTCCTTCTCCTGCTTTTTGTTCCCTCTTATCCCTCTCCTGGAGGCATAACTCCTGCAGGCTATATAGCTCTATAGGTACCACCAGCCCTGAGTATTTCCTACATGCTTTTCATCAACCAATGTACTACCCAGCAGTGGCCTGGAATAGTGAGCAGGAATGGACACCTGGTTGATTTTGCTTCCTACTCCTCCCTTGCCCAAAGGCTAGGCCCAAAAGCTAACTGATCTCAGATGAGATTTGTTCATTCATTAAAGAATTTTGTCATCATTTTCTTTTTAAGGATAAGAAAATCCTATTATTCCTGTGGTATCTTTTAATTTTAAAAATTGAAAAATTGAACATGTTTTGGTGACTACCTTTGAGTGGTCAGTTGATGCTGATGGATTTGTGTCTTTATTCGAATCAGTTAGGTTTTCATAATTTTTTATTTGCCAGGGGATGTGAGCGTCGCTGGCTGGGTCAAACATTATTGCCCACATCCCCTAATTGCCCTTAAACTGAGTGATTTGCTAAGCCATTTCAGAGGGCATTTAAGAGTCAACCACATTGCTGTGGGTCTGGAGTCACATGTAGGCCAGATCAGGTAAGGACGGCAGATTTCCTTCCCTAAAGGACATTCGTGAAACAGGTGAATTTTTACAACAATCAACAATGGTCATCATTAGACTTTTAATTCCAGATTTTTATTGAATTCAATCTCACCATCTACTGTGGTGGAACTAGAGAGGTTCCCCAGAGCATCACCATGGGTCTCTGGATTACTAGTCCAGTGACAATACTATTACGTCACTGCCTCCCTATATATATATTCAATGTCAAAGATAGGCATTGTAGCATTATACCAAGGTGGGACAGTTTTCATTTCCTTGTTCTATGTTTGACCTATCAGTTTGACTCTGGTGACAAAAGAAAGACTTGCATTTAAATAGTATCTTCCATGGCCACAAGATGTCCCAAAATGCTTTATAGACAATTAAGTTATTTGAAATATAGGGCGGAATGTTACAAGAAAAGTTCTAAGTGTCCAACTAGCGTGAAAATGGGAGAGTGCAGATCTGTTTTTCTGGGCGCGTTTTACGCCCAATCTTGTGCACATGGTGCATGAAGAAATTATATAGACTGTTTCTAGCTAGTACAGGCAGTGGGCGGGACTTAATCCACCAACCAGCAGAAGAGGGAACTATTGCACATGTGTAGACCTTTGTGGAAGCAGCCTGAACCAACACACTGCCCCCGCAGTGGCCCACAGGGGCCCACAGCCGACCACGAGCCCCACACCGCCCGAAAATGTAGCCCCTGCTGCAACCCCCCACTGCCCAGACCGATAACGTCCCCCTTCCTCCCTCCCATTGATCGCCTGCAGAGCAGCAACGGTCCCTCCGCTCCGCCCCGCCCCCTCTATACCGATCGCAACTGCAGTGTGTGCAACGGGTTCCTCCTCACCACCTTCCCCACTCGAATACTGATCGCAACTGCAGGGTGCGCAGCGCCCCCTCACACCTAATTGGGCTGCCCTGGCCTGGTCCCACCATCTCCAGGGCCCCCCATATGCCCTGCCCCTTCAGGTCATGACCCACCAGGCCCTGCCCCCCCCCCCCCCACCCCCCCATAGGCCCCACTCCTGGCACTGTCCAGTGGGCATTGCCAAGGTGCCAGTTTGGCACTGCCCAGGGGGCACTCTCCCCGACCTCCCCCAGGGGCCTCAGTAACCTCTGGTTCCACCGTCGAGGCCAACAGGACTGTTCCTTGTTTGTGGGGAGCAGGTATTTTCCTCGCCGGAAAGAATCCCTCCCGGTGAGGCCAGAAAGACAAGTGAGCCCGAACGATTGAATGCCGGGCTCGCTAATCACATGTAAATTAACATTTAAATACATTTGAATAAATCATTCAGCCTCTCGCTGGAAATGGACAAGAGACCAGTTCCGGTAAGATCACAAGAACCGAGAAATCGGGCGTGATCCTGATTTCTCAGCTCTCGTGCGATTTTACTGGCTTGCTCCGCCCATCGATGGGCAGGGAAAACCGGTAAAATTCCAGCCATTGTGAGGTTGGATACATGGCAGTCAAATTCACACGCTGCCACAAACAGCAATGTTGTCATGTTGCTCAAGGGATAAACATTGGCCAGGACAGCAGAGAGAATTTAGTGTAATGTTGCATTGAGAAGGTGGTGTCTCCGCGAGTGCTGCATGCCCTCAGGAGGAGACTCCACAAATATGCCTGTCCTCAATCATGGGGATGCCCATCAATGAAAAAGGCATCTTCAGCTGGAAGTTCCGAGGGGGTGATCCGTCTCGGCCTTCTCCTGAGATCACAGATGCCAGCCTTCAGCCATTTCAACTCACTCCACCTGATATCGAGAAGTGGCTGAAGGCACGGGATACAATTAAGGCTAAAGACGCTGCCAGCACCCTGCTTGTCATGTTGAAGACTTCTGGTCCAGAACTAGACACACCTCTAGCTCAGCTGTAGCACAGCTACAACATGGGCATTTACTCGACAATGTGTAAAGTTATCCAGGTTTGTCCTGTCCACGAAAAGCAGGACAAGTCCAATTCAGCCAATTGCTGCCACATCAGTCTACTCTCAGTTATTAGCAAAGTGATGGAAGGTGTCATCGACAGTGCTATCCAGCAGTAACCCGCACTCTGGTGCTCAGTTTGGGTTGTGGCCTGGGCCACTTGGCTCTAGCCATCATGACAGCCTTGGTTAACAAATATGAAAAAAGTGTTGAATTCCAGAGGTGAGGTGAGACATCAAGGCAGCATTTGACTGAGTGTGACATCAAGGAAAATGGAAATCAGTGGTGATGAGCAGGGGAAAACTCTTCACTGGCTGGGAATCATAGTTAGTTCAAGGGAAGGTGCTTGTGGTGGTTGGAAATCAATCATCTCAACTCCAGGATAGTGTCCTGAGCCCAACCATCTTCAGCGGCTTCATCAATGACTTTCCCTCCATCATAAGGTTAGATATAGGGATGTTCAGTATCACTTACAACCTATCAGATACTGAAGCAGTTTGTGCCAACATGCAGCGAGACCTGGACAACATTCAAACTTGGTCTGGTAACTAACAATTAAAACGTACTGCCACAAAAGTGTCAGGCATTGACCGTCACCAAGAAGCCCAAATATTACAACTGACATTAACATCCCTAAGCTAGGAGTGGGGGAAGTCTGCTGAATTACTTGCTCTTATTTCCTGTTTTGGGATGCCTGCCAGAAAGTGCAGGTGGATGTATGTTAGATTAAAACACATTTGGGATGACTGTGTTGCCCTCCACAGTTGAATAGCTTGCCAACACTCACTGTCTGGGATCACAGTGAAGAATAGTCATTTGATTGAGGTACTTGTGAGAGTGAGGCAAGGTTCTGGGCAGAAACTATGAGGATAAAGCAAAGAATGAGACATTTCAGCCCATCTTGCCTATGTTTGCTCTTGAAAGATCTATTCAATCAGCCCTTCAAATGTTTCCTTTTCAAATATATATCTAATTTCCATGGGTAGAATTGGACAAGAGCACAGACATTCAGCAGTTATATGGGCAATAGTGCTGGAGATTAGAAAGTGTGCTGCTCTTTAGAGACCTTGACAACCATAAAGAACATTGCAATGCTCAAAGTTGGTGGGCAGGTGCTGATGATCTGATCCCAGCCTAATACCCATGTGTTGGTGAACTGACCATCAAGAAGCACACTCACTGCTTACTCATCATTTGTCGTCACTCCTGTAAAGATGTGAGATCAGGAATGTTCAGTGCGAGTGTACATAACCACAAGCTCAAATCCCAATACTTTGCAACCCATGGTGATTCTTATTGCAGATTGACCTTGCTGGCCCAATTATAAGGGGTTCTCGGAAGACTGTGGACTGATTGAGAAAAGTCTCTTGGGGCAGGTTTCATGTTAGACTCTGAGTGCTCATAGTTTCTCTTTGTTTGATTCAGATTCAAGAGGTAATCGATTTCTGCTGTGACTTCCTAATTTCCTGGATTGATGACGATAACATTATTGAGCTGTACAGGCTAGCTGAGCATTACAGTCTGACCCAGCTGAGCAACAAGATCGACTTGTACATCCTCCAAAACTTCCTGACTATCAGCAAGACTGAGACGTACCGCCAGCTGCCTCTATCCAAAGTGCAGAGCCTGCTGAGCAGTGACAAACTCCACGCCAGCTCTGAGAATGAAGTCTACGAGGCAGCCTTACTTTACCACTATACCCAGGAGGAGATTGACAGGGACCAGGTCTCACTGCATGACCCTCCAAAGCTGCTGGAGATGGTCCGTTTTGCGCTGATTGAACAGCAGACTTTCCAGAAACTGTACAACCGGCTGAGCCCATGTCCCCTCAAAGAGGTCTTGGCAGATGCCCTGGCCTACCACCAGAATGAAATCCTCCAGCCTGTCCTGCAGACCCCTCAGACACAGCTGAGGTCAGAGTTCCGTTGTGTGGTGGGATTTGGAGGAATGTACTCCTCCCAGGGTGAAGATTTGAGTGATGAGGTCAAGTTTCTGAACCCATTGACCCGGGAATGGCGAACACTGACTCAGGCACAAATGCCAAAGATGTCAAACCAGGGCATTGCAGTTTTAAATAACTTTGCTTATCTCGTGGGGGGGGACAACAACACTTCAGGGTACAGAGCAGAGGTGAGCTGCTGGAGGTATGCCATTTTTTCCTTTCCCAATTTATACTTCAGGGAATAAACTGTGGTGAAGAACAATTTGCAGCAAGGCAGCATTGATTAGGAAGGCAAATTGAATGTTGTTGTTTATTGCAAGGGGAATGTAATACAAAAATGGAGAAGATTTGCTGCAGTCATACAGGGTATTGATGAGACCATATCTATAGTTATGTGTACAGTTTTGGTCTCCTTATTTAAGAAAGAACATAATTGCATTCGAAGCAGTTCAGATAAATCATAGAAACCCTACAGTACAGAAAGAGGCCATTCGGCCCATCGAGTCTACACCGACCACAATCCCACCCAGGCCCTACCCCCACATCCCTACATAGTTTACCCGCTAATCCCTCTAATTTACGCATCCCAGGACACTAAGGGGCAATTTTAGCATGGCCAATCAACCTAACCCGCACATCTTTGGACTGTGGGAGGAAACCGGAGCACCCGGAGGAAACCCACGCAGACACGAGGAGAATGTGGCAAACTCCACACAGACAGTGACCCAAACCAGGAATCGAACCCAGGTCCCTGGAGCTGTGAAGCAGCAGTGCTAACCACTGTGCTACCGTGCCCAGTGACATAAGGGATAAGGAAAGATTGGATAGGGAGAGCCTGTATCCACAGGAGATTAGGAGAATGAGAGGTGATCTTATAAAATCCTGAGGAGACTTCACAGGGGGAATGCTGAAAGGATATTTCTCCTTGTGGGAGAGACCAGAACTAGGGAACACCGTTAGAAAGTAAGGGGTCACCCATTTAAGATGGAGTTGAAGGAAATATTTTCTCTCGGAGGGTGGTAAGATTGTGAAATACTCTGTCCCAGAGTGTGGTGGAGGCAGAGTCATTGAATATTTTTAAGGCTGGATTAAATAGATTGTTGACTGGTAAGGGAGTCAGGTAGGAAAGAAAGTGGAGTTGAGGCCACAGTCACATCAGCCATGATCTTACTGAATGGCAGAGGAGGCTGAAGGGACTGAGTGGCCTCCTCCTGCTCCTAATTCAAATGTTCATCATTCTGCTGGACAAACAATGCCACATAGAATGTTAGTACACTTTCCCCTTCTTGCCCCCTCACCTCCACTCACTTTCCGCAGTGGAGAAGCAGATTGTGCCGAGTGCTCACTCCAGTTACCCTCGGTGCCCTTGCCCAAGTATTTCATGAGTCCATTGTGTTAACACCCGATTTCTACACTTGCAATCCATACAGAGTGAATCTTGGAATAGAGTCATAGAGGTTTACAGCATGGAAACAGGCCCTTCGGCCCAACTTGTCCATGCTGCCCTTTTTTTTAAACCCCTAAGCTAATCCCAATTGCCTGCATTTGGCCCATATCCCTCTATACCCATCTTACCAATGTGACTATCTAAATGCTTTTTAAAAGACAATATTGTACCCGCCTCTGCTACTACCTCTGGCAGCTTGTTCCAGACACTCACCACCCACTGTGTGAAAAAATTGCCCTCTGGATACTTTTGTATCCCTCCCCTCTTACCTTAAACTTATGCCCTCTAGTTTTAGACTCCCCTACTTTTGGGAAAATATATTGACTCTCTAGCTGATCTGTACCCCTCATTATTTTATAGACCTCTATAAGATCACTGCTCAGCCTCCTACGCTCCAGAGAAAAAATGGCCCAGTCTATCCAGCCTCTCCTTATAACCCAAACCATCAAGTCCCGGTAGCATCCTAGTAAATCTTTTCTGCACTCTTTCTATTCTAATAATATCCTTTCTATAATAGGGTGACCAGAACTGCACACAGTATTCCAAGTGTGGCCTTACCAATGTCTTGTACAACTTCAACAAGACGTCCCAATTCCTGTATTCAATGTTCTGACTGATGAAACCAAGCATGCCGAATGTCTTCTTCACCACTCTGTCCACCTGTGACTCCACTTTCAAGGAGCTATGAACATGTACCCCTCGATCTCTTTGTTCTGTAACTCTCCCCAAAGTCCTACCATTAACTGAGTAAGTCCTACCCTGGTTCAATCTACCAGGCTATTCACCTCGCATTTGTTTAAATTAAACTCCATCTGCCATTCGTCAGCCTACTGGCCCAATTGATCAAGATCCCGTTGCAATCGAAGATAACTTTCTTCACTGTCCACTATGCCACCAATCTTGGTGTCATCTGCAAACTTACTAACCATGCCTCCTATATTCTCATCCAAATCATTAATATAAATGACAAATAACAGTGGACCCAGCACCGATCCCTGAGGCACACCGCTGATCACAGGCCTCCAGTTTGAAAAACAACCTTCTACAACCACCCTCTGGCTTCTGTCAAGAAGTGGAGATGTCGGCGTTGGACTGGGGTAAACACAGTAAGAAGTTTAACAACACCAGGTTAAAGTCCAACAGGTTTATTTGGTAGCAAAAGCCACACAAGCTTTCGGAGCTCCAAGCCCCTTCTTCAGGTGAGTGGGAATTCTGTTCACAAACAGGGCATATACGTGCCGGATCATCGACACAGATGCCACCATCTCACGTGAGAACACCATCCACCAGGTACACAGTACATACTCTTGCAACTCGGCCAACGTTGTCTACCTGATACGCTGCAGGAAAGGATGTCCCGAGGCATGGTACATTGGGGAAACTATGCAGACGCTGCGACAATGGATGAATGAACACCGCTCGACAATCACCAGGCAAAACTGTTCTCTTCCTGTTGGGGAGCACTTCAACGGTCACGGGCATTCGGCCTCTGATATTCGGGTAAGCGTTCTCCAAGGTGGCCTTCACAACACACGACAGCGCAGAGTCGCTGAGCAGAAACTGATAGCCAAGTTCCGCACACACGAGGACGGCCTCAACCGGGATATTGGGTTCATGTCACACTATTTGTAACCCCCACAGCCTGCCTGGACCTGCAGAGTTTCCCTGGCTGTCTTGTCTGGAGACAATACACATCTTTTTAGCCTGTCTTGATGCTCTCTCCACTCACGTTCTTTGTATCTTAAAGACTTGATTAGCTGTAAGTATTTGCATTCCAACCATTATTCATGTAAATTGAATCTGTGTCTTTTAATGCCCTGTTTGTGAACAGAATTCCCACTCACCTGAAGAAGGGGCTTGGAGCTCCAAAAGCTTGTGTGGCTTTTGCTACCAAATAAACCTGTTGGACTTTAACCTGGTGTTGTTAAACTTCTTATTCTGTCAAGAAGCCAATTTTGTATCCATTTGGCTACCCAATGCTGAATCCCGTGAGATTTAACCTCATGTAACAGCCCACCATGCGGTACCACGCCCAATAGCGATGGTTCTATATTCAACTGACGGTTGTTATTTTTGTTAACAAGTTGCCTTAGTTGCTTCTGTTGTTTCTTGGTCTATCCTTAAGTCATTAAAGACTCTCAACCAGAGAAATGCACCAAGGTACACACTCCAGCTCTCCTTGTGCTGCTGTATACAGGAAGCAGAGTCTGTGTACACTGAACCTGCTCCAGCTCTCCCTGTGCTGCTGTATACAGGAAGATGAAAGCTTGGTAACTGTAATGTAGAATTATTTCTTACCTTGCAATGTTAGGAACCATTTGCTGTGTGTCATTCCCAACAGTCTGTACAAAACTAAGGATTATTAGATCAGGAATAATAGGACTAGATTTAACTTCCATCATTGTGTGGTGCAGGATAGTTACAGGGTACCTTTAGTTCAGTATTTAAGCACTTTATGGTTTTTTCATGTTATTACTATTGTCACCAGGTTTGAATTTGTTTTTCTGCATTGAAGTAATGCTTTATCTGTCTTACAAAGAACAAGGAAAATTACAGCACAGGAACAGGCCCTTTGGCCCTCCAAACCTGCACCGACCATGCTGCCTGTGTGAACTAAAACCCCCTACCCTTCCGGGGACTGTATCCTCTATTCCCATCCTATTCAGGTATTTGTCCAGATGCCCCTTAAAAGTCACTAAAGTATCTGTTTCCACTATCTCCCCTGGAAGCAAGTTCCAAGCACCCACTACCCTCTGTGTTAAAAACTTGCCTCGTATATCTCCTTTAAACTTTGCCCCTTGCATCTTAAACACATGTCCCCTAGTAATTGACTCTTCCACCTTGGGAAAAAGCTTCTGACTATCTACGTTGTCCATGCCCCTCATAATCTTGTAGACTTCTAGCAGGTTGCCTCTCAGCCTCCATCAAACCGTGTTTCTCCAACCTCTCCTCATAGCTAATGCCCTCCATACCAGGCAACATCCTAGTAAATATTTTCTGTACCCTCTCCAAAGCCTTCATATTCTTCTGGTAGTGTGGCGATCAGAATTGAACACTATATTCCAAGTGCGGCCTAACTAAGGTTCTGTAAAGCTGCAACATGATTTGCCAATTTTTAAACTCAGTGCCCCGGCCGAAGAAGGCAAGCATGCTGTATGCCTTCTTGACTACCTTCTCCACCTGCGTTACCACTTTCAGTGACCAGTGTGCCTGTCCACCCAGATCCCTCTGCCTATCAATACTCTTAAGGGTTTAATCTTGTTTGAAGTATTTCTTTCTATTTATGTTGTTGGTTTGTATCTGAATTTGAATAAGTGTGACGTTTATCTCGAGTTGTGTGGGCTGCTATAATGCGGCTTTCCTGTTGTTTAAACTGAAGTGTGGGGAGCTGGTACTGTGGCTTGGTTTCAGGGCAGTTTGAATTTTGTTACTTCGTCTCTTGTATCAAGATATGATCCGCGGCACAATAGGTGGACACGAATCCAGTCGCTGCAGCAGCCACATGCTGACCATTGTGTATGCGCAGTGGGCGAGTATCTGTATGCCATAGGAGGCCGAGACTACCACCAGGAGTTAAACATGGTGGAACGCTATGACCCCCGGTTAAATACTTGGGAATATGTGGCACCACTAAAAAAAGAGGTACGTGCAAAATCACTCTTGACAAATATCGGTCTGTTTAAGGCGAGATCAGCTACTTTATCTTTCTTTTCACCTTCCTTCACTCTACTGCAGTCTTTGGATTGCAGGGCAGACTGTTCTACTCCTGGGCACTCAGCAGTGGAATTGCAAACCAGCATGGGAGGGTATGTGCAGGAACAATCCAGGTTTAAGTGTATAGGGAAAGACTATTAGATTTAGGGTACTGTCAATGGAAGGTTCTCACTCTGGGTGACCACCAGGGCTGTAGTATCTTGAAAAATGTCATTCTTCAAATACTTCAATTTCCAACACAGAAAAGTGTGAGCTGATACATTTCGGTAGAAAGAATAAGAGACAATGCAAACTAAATGGTACATCTGCATTTGTATAGCAGCTTTGACTAACAATTTTGATGAGGGTTCAAGAAGGTAGGATCTGTGCAGGGTGTTTATGTACAGTTTTTTGAAGGTGGCAGAACAGGTTAACTCAGTAATTAATGAACTGTGTAGGATACTGGGCTTTATACATAGCGTACAAGAGGCAGGAAGTTATGTTAAACCTATATAAAACCACTTTTAGGCTGTGGTTGGAGTATTATGCCTAATTCTGGGCTTTAGGATGGAAAGGAAAGCTTTGGGAAGGGTACCGATGTAATTTACTGAAATGGTTCCAGGGATGAGGGTTCACAGTTGTTAGGGGCTGTTACAATGGTTTTCTTGTTGTATTTAAAACTATCATTCCCCTCAAGTAGCTAGATATAGTCACAGAGTGGTTCAAGATGAGTTATTAATGAAAACTATGGCTATAGGACTCTGAATGAAATCATTCAGACCATTTCAGAGTGAAAAATTCAGATATACATAGGCAATTAAAGTCTCAGCTTTGATTACAAGTAATTAGCATATACCGATAGACGTATAGGAGCTATCTCTATCTAATTATAGTTAAGGTTACATCATATAAAGTACAGTTTTTTTACAACCAGTAACAATCACCTTACATATAATTGTAATATCCAATTGACGTAAGGTTTTTTACTTGCTCAATTGAGTATTGTTTTCTCTTATCTTTTCGGCATTCCAACTGTGTCTGGCTACAAAACATGGATCACTCCCTTGTCCAATGCATGATTTAAAGGCCCTTTCCCTACATAGTACCTTTCTTTCTTCCTTATCTGGAGGTCAGGTGTCTGGAACTAACTGCTTACTATCCTGCAGTTGAACATTGTGTAGGCTTTTGTGATTTGTCTCTGTTAATCCTTTCACTGGACACCGTTATTAATATGACTTATCTTCCTCCATAATTATTAGTATGGGTATTAATCCCCCTCAACAGTTATGTAGAGGAACTGGGGAAGCTGGGATTGTTCTCTTTGCAACAGATTAAGCTAACAGGAGATTGGATGGAAATGTTTAAAGTCATAAGAAAAACAGAAAGTGCTGGAAAATCTCAGCAGGTCTGACAGCATCTGTGGAGAGAGAATAGAGCCAATGTTTTGAGTCAGGATGACCCTTCGTCAGAGCAGTAAGGGTTTCATCCCGCATGAAGCTCCTCTTGACACCTTGTTTGCTTGAAGCAGTGTGAAGGGTAGAACTTGAGATCAAGGCAGCTCATCAGACAGATGTCTGGTTTTATTTTAATGTTAAACAGGCTCATTTGATCAAACTCATTCTGCTTAATGGTCAGGCCATTGAGGTATTAATTATTCCTAAATATGTCAGCAGATAAAGTGTGAATAGTTATTTCTTGGCCTTTTTGTGGCCTTTTGTTGTCGACACTTGATGTCCTTAGAAAAAAATCTCAAGTATTGTTCAGGCTAAAACCAATAGATTCATTTACAAACATAATAATTATTAAGAAATATAAGCTAGTGGTGTAATATGTGACTTAAACCACTCATAAACTGTTTCACCAGTTAAGCAAATGAATTTTGTTTCCTTCATTTGGTTTGTAGACTTATATATAAAAGAACAAAGAAAATTAGAGCACAGGAACAGGCCTTTCGGCCCTTCAGGTCTGCACCGACCATGCTGCCCGACTTAACTAAAACCCCTACCCTTCCGGGGACCATATCCCTCTATTCCCATCCTATTCATGTACTTGTCAAGACGCCCCTTAAATTGTCACGGAAAGAATATATTTGTTCTCTTACTGCTACAGTCAGTATGTTTTGTATTGAAAGAGCTGCGTCTTTTCTTACCATTGGAATGTGTATGCCACATAATTCAGCAGCAAGCTTAAAAATAATTAAGGTTATTTATTCTCACGCACTTATCCTGAATTAATATGTCACACACTAAGTTTCATGCACACACATGAACACACACAAAGAGTGAATATGGAAAAAAATAGTGCATGTTTACATATTACTGATAATTCAGTCTGATTTACAATTTCCGCAATTGGGCATGGCAGACCTGTGGTTTCTTGAATGAATTTGATGTGAGGTTGAAGTGAGGGTCTTGTAAAGTGAAGGGTTCACAGAAGGTTTCAAGGGCTGGAATTATATCGCTTTGCCCGCCACGGGAATCAGAGCAGGCGAGGGTTGGACAATGGAAAGGTCCGTTGACCTCGGGCAGGATTTTACAGTTTTGGTTTCAGTTTCAAAATTCAACTGAGAATCAACCTCCAAATATTTGATTGTAAGAAAGCTTGGGCAGGATCTTACGGCCATAAAATCCTGCCCAAGGTTTCTTACAATCAAATATTTGGAGGTTGATTCTCAGTTGAACTTTGAAACTGGAACAGCATAAGTACTTTGGCTGCTTGATGTCTTGCAGTCAATTTCGGATTATGGTTCTCAGATTGGATGACGATTGATGGTCCTTAAAAGGCAAAGATGACGCAGCCGTTCCTGCAGCTGTTGTCTTGTTGGTGTTCTTCAGGAACCTTCTTTGGGCTCAGTGTTTCAATAAAACACATTATCTCAAGCCGGTTTTGATCACATGACCAATACTGGTAACCATCAAAGCAGAATGTTTTGGAAGTCCAAATCATCACTACACAATAGGAGATAGATGGTGGTCTCTCACACTTTACTTGTGGATAAACTGGTTTTGTCAACTTTCTTTTGTTAAATTGCAAACCTAAAGACAGTGGGCGGGAATTTATGGCACGCTCATCCCGAAAGCGTAAAATCCCGTCCAAGGTCAATGGACCTTTCCATTGTCCGCCCCTCACCTGCTTCAATTCACATGGCGGGTGGGACGATAAAATTCCAGCCATAGAGTTTAGGCACCCATTGACTCTTGTGTTTTGAGTAAGCTTTGAATAATGGTAGGTATGAATTTCACAGATAACATTTGTCTTGGGATGTCCATTCCAGAGAATCATCCATAATTATTCAATCCAGAATTCTGGGAAGTTTGATAGTCTGTGTTGAATAAGCAAAGGGGCAACCATCTTAACAGTTCATCAGTATCCATTTAAGTAAAAGACACTTTCAGAAGCTTCTATATGAGCTCAGTCCATGTGTAAAGTTATAAATGTGACATGCCTTTACTGGACATGATAATATTTACTTTGCAAAGAAGAATATTACCTTGCAATATTTCATACATGGTAAAGCTTTAGAGAACAGCAAATCAATTGCCAACTGGTTACAGAGAACTCAGTCAGAGATCTGGGAATGTGCTGCTAGTCCTCTGGGGAAGTTGTGCTGAGGAGATAGAAAGCATAAGGAAAGAATGGGAAGCTATGTCGAGTAATGAGTCGTGATATACTCTTGCTTTTACTAGTGAGATTGTTTTGTGAGTGAGTTTGTGTGAGACTGTTGAAGGATCAGTGATCCAGCATAAATGCAGCAAAATAACATTCTTGAGCAATTAATTATTTTTATGTTGTAAGTAATCCTGGTGTTCCTGTTCCATTTGATCAGGTGTATGCCCATGCCGGAGCAGTGCACGCAGGGAAGATATACATAGCCTGTGGGAGAAGCGGCAGAAATTACTTGAAGGAGCTGCACTGTTATGATCCAGAAGCAAACCAGTGGGAAATGAAGGCCAGTGCCCCTGTGGAACGGGCCTGGCACGGAATGGCTGCAGTACAAGGCCAGCTTTACCTACTTGGTGGTAGCAACAATGCCAATGGATACAGGCAGGACGTCATGGAGGTGAGCTTTGAGTAAAGGCAGAGATTTCCCCTTTTGGAGTTCTTTTTCCTCACCACCTGATTAGTCTAGGTGAAAGGTTTGAGTGCCAGGGATTTACAATGTGAATCTGAGTACCAGTGGCAGGGATATGCTCAAAACTGTGATAATTCAGCACTCTGGGAGCCAAAAACGCCTCGTTTACATGATGAGGGTGCTTCGTCCCTAATTTTAATTGCTTCGCCATTGATAGTTGTGCCTTTAACTGCCTACGTCCTAGGTACTAGAATTCCCTCTCTAAGCCTCTTTGTTACTCTACACCTCTCTCTTGCTTTAAGATGTTCCATACAGCCTGGCTTTTTGACCAGCTGTCCTAATGTTCCTTTATGTGACTTTCTGTGAAATTATGTTTGATAATGTTCCTCTGAGACACCTTGGGTATTTTACTACATTAAAAGCATCATGTAAATACAAGTTATTGTTGCTAAGTTGTTCTCCCGGCTGCCACACTGCCATATCAGGCCTGGGTGTGGCCACCAAATAGTCTGGCACATTGCTTGGCTCAGATTACCATCCATCCTCTGAGCATCTTGGTTATTTCGAAATTACATTTGTGACTTCAGGAGAATTAGCCTGTAAAGTGTTACACTGCCCACTTGTACCCTGTTACTCACATCTAGGGGGATCACCTGTACCAATTTTTCAATGCTTTTCTTCTGTTACGTTTGTGAAGGTTTCCTGTTACAACCCTGAGCGGGACCAGTGGTCAGCAGTGTCTGAAATGCCCTTTGGCCACGGGGAGCCAGGAATTGCTGTTTTGGACGACAAAATCTACATCCTGGGTGGGAGATCACATGACCGCTACACACGCACAGACTATGTCCACATATACAACGTGGTGGAAAGCTGCTGGGAGGAGGCGCCCGACATTGAATGTGCCAATTCAGGGATGTCCTGCTGTGTTCTGACCCTCCCAAGACAGCTGGTTGAGGACTGGGGGAATCAGACACCACGAAAACGTGCCCAGCATGTTTGCCGTCGCCGCCGTGCCTTCATGCTTCCTGAAGTGGTTGGGCTTTCCGACTTTGAGGAGTTCAGCTCCAGTGAAGACTGAACTTTGGATTAAACAGACTGGACTGTCAAACATTCTGTTCTTACCATGGCACATCCTGTAGATATTCACTTTTTCCCTTTGGTTTCTTTTGCGTGTTCTCAACCCTGTTCCTGAAGGTTCTGCTTCATGCTGGGGCACTGGAGGGAGGCCGAGGGGGCTGCAGGGGTGTCACAGGAACAGACAAATTCGCCCACCTCCCCTACGTTACCTCGTCCAAATAGCCATTCCTCAGCAGACAAGCCTGAACAGCAAGTGTTGACAGTTTGTGGGAGGCCATTGCATCGAAACCTGATCTAGTCATCATACTGAAGTTTGTACTCTCCACTGGGGATTCCAACAGTCTTATTCCTCCCATTCTGAGGCCACCGAGGTGAGATATAAACATCCAAACTGAGAATTACTAGTTCAGGTACTGGAATCAAAGCTGGCACTGTATGATTTGCATGACTTAGAACAACATCAGAATGTCATTGGGGAACTTCATTTCATCGATTGAAAGTGGCTATTTTTTTGTTCACTGTCAACTCATGGCAAGTTCAGCTGTAAGCTAGGGCAGGCAATAAGTCCATCATTCTGTCTCTGCATCCTCCCCATCACAACCTCTGTCCCTTTTCAATCCCATTTAACAATATTACAATATTGCTTTGGTCGGTACTCCTGTCAACAGTAACTCGGAATCCTTTCCCTGTGCTCTCACTTTTTTGAAATTAGTACTCATTCCATTTTCTCTTATTCTTTTCCAGGACCTTAGAATTGTGTCTCAGCTCCTCCTCTGCCCCCCCTCACCCACCTCCCATTCTCCTATACTTCATGTAAAGAAAAGAAAACTGAGCTTGGGGTCACAGTAGCACTCTCACTTCTGAATTAGACTGCAACCTTGTGTTGTTCAGAGGAAATGCTGCATTGACAGAGATGCTGTCTTTCAGATGAGACTAAACCAAGGCTCTGTCTGCCTTCTGAGAAGATAACTTGTCCACCAAAGAGGTGGCTGTAAAAGATCCAGTGTACTATTTTGAAAAGTAAGATAGAAATCCTACAGTGCAGAAGGAGGCCATTTAGCCCATCGTGCCTGCACCAACAACAATCCCACCCAAGTCCTATCTTCATAACTCCAATATTTACCCTGATAATCCCCTGACACTAAGGGGAAATTTAGCATGGCCAATCAACCTTACCTGCACATCTTTGCACTGTGGGAGGAAACCGGAGCACCCGGAGAAAACCCAAGCAGACACAGGGAGAACGGGCAAACTCCACACGGTCAGTGGCCCGAGTCCGGAATTGAACCCGGGTCCCTGGCCCTGTGAGGCAGCAGTGCTAACCACTGTGCCACTTTGGTATCCAGGCCAATATTTGCTCCTTCAACATCTAAAACTGATGATCTGACCATTATCACATTGCTGTTTGTGGAATCTTGCTATGGGCAAATTGGCTGCCAAGAACAATGTACTTCACAAATAATTCATTGGTTGTTAAGTGCCTTGGAACATTCTGAGGTGCAAGTCTATATTTAATTGATTTTATCTTTACACACTTTTTCATGCTTTCCTTCACTCTGAGAGCTCCATGGACCATTACCTTATTTATTTTCTCAACAGATTCACAGTGATGAGATTGCTGACTTGTACTTGGTCAGTGTTTACTAGATCCAATTTCCCTGCCCTGATCCAAAACTTAAAGAGCATTCTAATTGCCCTTGATGTTCATCTTCTGTGCCCAACTGTGGACGTGAAGTAACTTGTATCCTCTTAATACTGTATGTCTTCCTTGGGCTCAGCACTCACTTCCCTTGCTTCTGTGAAGTGCCTTGGGATTTGTATCCACATTCAAGGTGCTATATAAATGCAAGATACTGAGGTGAAGTGGTGATGAATTGATTATTATATATTTAATTTATTGACATGTTTTAAGGGGCATAAAGTGTTTATGTTTAGTAAGTACACAGTTCATGCACGATTAAGTTTTTAAAGTTTGTACTATCCATGAGCAATCCCATGGGACATCCGCTAGCATTGTTTTTCCACATTTCCCTGCACGCATGTCAACTCTCTTGTACCTTTTATGAGTGGTGAGACTTGAGGTTCATCTCACTTAAATGTGCTCCAAGCCAAGCCTGGGAGGTGACTGACAATCTATTAGCCACTCATAACAGTTGAAGAATTGTCTGACCAGATAAACAAGAGGGGCTTTTTTTAAAACTTAAACTGGTCCAAAGATTCAGGCAAAGAACTGAAAAGTGAGGACAGTTTGTAAGGATCTGGAAGAGTGGGAAAGGCCTGTGTGTGTTTTTGAAAATGCATGTCATTTGCTTGGTAAGAGCTTGTTAAATGTGTGAAGTTCTGATTTATCAAAGATTAATCAGCTGGTGATGTCATGAATATAATTGGAAAATGATTTATAGAATTCTTCAAATCATGAAGCTGCTGGAGTGTTGACATTGAGTGAAATTTACTCCATTTTACAGAGCTTTGAAGTTTCACACATTAGAAACACCACTCATTGTTTTAAAAATATAACCAACTCTGCTGTATTACTTGCAACAATAAACATAACTTTTTAATGTTTGAATGGATTTTCTATCTGCCTCACTCTTTGTGATCCTTAAATTGACTCACAATATTATCTTGACATGAGCTTATCCAATAAACAGCTTTATCTCAAAAGGAGAGCTGTTCTAAAAATGCTTAACCGCCAAGAATGTTGGGTTTGTGGAGCTTTACTGGGCCTGTAAAGGGATACACCATCACTGGTACACTACCAGCCACAGCCATCTCTCCTGCTTTCTTGCCCCGGCAGGGAAGAGTAATCTGTGGCTGGTAGTGTACCAGTGATCCCTTTACAGGCCCAGCTTGGTCCTTCTCCAGTGTCTCCTCTTGGACTTGTACTGATCTTGTTGCCGGTTTTCATGCAGATCCACTGTGGAATCGGCCGGTTCTGCTTCATCTTCTTAGCGAGGAATCGCTTCATCCTGAAGGTTTTGTGGGATGGCATGGCCGAACGTCCACTCCGGCAGGAGGGTTCGGCCGCAGACAGGCAGCGGAACCCCCCCCCCCCCCGACCAGAGGATGATACGTCACACCCCCCCCCCCCCCCAAGGCGATGATCGGTGACACCCCCTCCCCCGCCCCCCACCAGAGGATGATACGTCACACACCCTCTCCTCCCCCGCCTTCCCCCCAAGGGGATGATCGGTCACACCCACCCCCTCCCCATCCAGAGGATGAGACGTCACAACCCTCTCCCCCCCCAAGGGGATGATCGGTCACACCCCCTCCCCTCCCCTCCCAGCCACCCCCCCCCAGAGGATGAGACGTCCCACCCCCTCCCCTCCCCCCCCCCCCACCCCCAAGGATGAGACATCACCCCCCCACCCCCCCAGGGGATGATCGGTGACACCCCCTCCCCTCCCACCCCCCACCACAACCCCCCAGAGGATGAGGCGTCACGCCCCCCTGCCCGTATGGGCGCGCTGGAAAGAGGATTCCAGGCGCGGATCTATTTGACGCCCGGATTTGGCACTTAGACTCAAAATGGTAAAATCCCCCCCCCGTTTCTGTACCAAACATAGACTTTGATTAACTCTCTTCCTGTCTATCCTGTGAGTATAGTCATATTGCCCAGCTAACTGCAGTGGCTGATATCAGATAACTCAGCTCAGATGATGTTCAAGGTAAGGGGGGAAAGGTTCAGTAGAAATGTGTGGGGGAAGTTTTTTACACAGTGGGTGGTGGGGGCCTGGAATATACTGTCAAGTGAGGTGGTTGAGGCAGACACGGTCGTGACATTTAAGAATTATCTGGATAGACACATGAACAGGTGGGGAATAGAGGGAAACAGGTCTAGATAGGGCAACGTGATCAGCGCAATCTTGGTGGGCCGAAGTGCCTGTTAGTGTGCTGTACTGTTCTTTGTGGTAAAACCCATAAGGTGCATTTATGTGGCATGGTGGCACAGTGATTAGCACTGCTGCCTCACAGCGCCAGGGACCTGGGTTCGATTCCGGCCTCAGGTAACTGTATGGTGTTTGCACGTTCACCCCGTGTCTGCGTGTGTTTCCTCCGGGTGCTCCGGTTTCCTCCCACACTCCTAAGATGTGGAGGTTAGGTGGATTGGTCATGGTAAATGTGTGGGATTACGGGGATAGGGTGGGGGAGTTGGCCTACGTAGAATGCTCTTTTGGAGGGTTGGCACAGAATTGATGGGCTGAATGGCCCTCTTCTGCACTGTGGGGATTCTATGTTCTTTTGTGTATTGTTCCAGCTCTCTCAGACATGGCAGGACAGAACCAAATGGCTGCCAGAAGACACCAACTATTTATTTACTTGTATGCCTAACAACCAAAAATACTCAAAGTTGTCAAATTGAGACATTTTTCTTCTGATTGTGCTTTTGTTTTATTTGATGGGACTGGGTGGTGGCAGGGGCTTGATATTTGTTATTCCACTATCTCAGCTGGGCAATTTGGGCATCCTTCTCCACTGCAGCTCATCAAGAAACTTCAACAATTAATCTTCAAACATAAGGCACAACAACCCCCTCAACAAGAAACACTGGCCCATAACATCTAAGCCTCTGTGGGGGAAAGGGAGGAGAGCACCCCCTGGTGAACCCTTCCCCCCCACCCTCAGCACTCAGAAGTCCTCATGTAAGGATCTCCTGGCAATATCTGGGAAGTTCAGACTTTCATTGGGCAATTACCCTGAAATGGGAACCATCCAAAACTCAGATTTAAATTGCAAACTTTGGTTCCAACTGTCTTACAGAAATAGATAGCTAGGAAAGGTTAGAGGAATTAAAACCACTTTGAATTCCTGGGTATGGTACTAACACGCTCTCCTGACCCCAAAGGGACTCTTCCCTGCCCAAAGATGCGCTGGTGAACCCTCCCCCACCGACCTCCCGACAGCTCCCTGCTGACCACCCATCCCCCATCCTCCCATTGACCATCTGACACTCTCTGACCAACCAACAAAACCTCAGCCCCCTCCTGACTGATGCAGCAGCTCCTCACCATCCCCCCGCCCCCATCCAATCCTATCCCACTTACTTAATAAACCTACTTTATCCCTGGCATGAAAGTAACTGGACCTTTAAATTTATCCCCTTCATGTAAAAAGGAGTGTGGTCTCCTTACCTCAGACTGTGTAGCCCTTGGCCGTAGGCCTCAGGAGAGCACTGCCCTACATAGTTCCCACCCAGCTTGAGTTGGAAGGTCAGACAAGAAAGGATTTTCTGGATTTCAAGGTATGAAACTAAGAGTGGAGTGGTGATCTGACTCTTATAGCCACTCCATAGAAGCTCAGGCCCTAATGTTTTACCCAATATGAGAAGATGCAACAAGCTGATTTCTCTCACAATGCTTCAAAAATCATGACAAGACAATAATGGGTGTTTCACTGGATAGGCATTAGAGAGGGTGCAGAACTGGTTTACGAGAAAGGTTGCTGGAATGAGGGACTTCAGTTATGTGGAAAGATTAGAGAAGCTGGAGGCAGTTCTCCTTACAGTAGATGAAGAGGTGATTTGATGGAGGTGTTCAAAATGATGATGGGTCTGAACAGAGTAGATAAAGTGGCACAGTTTCTGTGGGTGGAAGGGTCGAGAACCAGAGGGCCCAGAAGAAGTGGCAAAAGAACCAATGGCGTGATGGGGAAGTGTTTTTATACAATGAGTAGTTAGGATCTGGAATGCATTGCCCGAGGGAGGTTCAATCATATTGTGGTTTACAGAGGGGAGTTCCATCATTATTGGAAGAGAAACAAAAATGCAGGGCTACAGGGAAAAGACAAGGAAGTGGGGCTAGCTAAGCTGCTCCTGCAAAGGGCTAGCAGTGATATGAAGGGACAAATGACCTCCTGTGCTGCAACCATTCTATCAGAATTTACATTTATGTACCACCTTTCATTACCTCAGGGCACCCCAAAGACAAAATTAAAGTACTTTTCTTCATTTATGAGCTGTGGACATTGCTGGCAAAGCCAGCATTTGTTGTTCATCCTTAATTGCCGTCAAGAAAGTGGTGGTGAGCTACCTTCTTGACATGTACGTGGTTGCTAGACCATTTTAGTTAGCAGTTAAGGATCAACCATGTTGCTGTGACTGTGGAGTCACATATATTTCAGATTGGGTAATATCATGTTTGATGTTACTACTGATGCGGCATGCAACCAATGTTGGTGCACAGACCAAAATTCATTCTGTACTTGGATGGAAAATATAGGAGGAATATTGGCCCTGACCAATATTTACCCTCAACTAACCAGTAAATTACTTGTCTTTTATCTTATTGCTGTTTGTGGGAGCTTGCTGTGAGCCAATTGGTTGTGTTTTCTATATTACAACAGTAAACAATCAATTGGCTGTGAAGCATTGTGGAACATCCTGAGATTGTGAAAGTGGCTACTTGGAGCGCATGTCTGTCTGAGTTGAGACACTCGTGTCAGTGTACACCTGAGCTGGCTGCTCTCAAAGGTTAGAGAGCACCAATTGAACAACTAGTTTTATCATCAGACCTGTGTCCCGTTTTGATGCACTGCAGCCCTCTAATGTGGTCCAATATCTCAAGCCACATCAAAAACTGCCAATGTTGCGCTAACAAATGAAACGAAAGGTGCCTTGCTATAATCATGGCCCAGTGAGCTGGACAGTTGACTTGGGTACTGTTCTGCTCAACCACTTCCTCACTGATTCTGCATTGAGTGCTTTGCACAATAGTGTCTGCATTCAACCCAATTGGAAAATGATGTGATAAAACCAGCCCTGTCCAGAACCATGGCTTTCAGCCAGTAAGTAGGTCAGCCCCCCAGTTAACCCCTCAACTGCTGCAGCACTTTCACACCAAGCGGCAACCAGCTTGCATTTTGCACACTGCACGTTCCTCACTGGAACAGTTTGAGAGGTTCCCTCAGTGGTTCAATGATTAGCTGAGCTACATAGTCCTGCAACCTCTGCCGATGTTGGTCAACGTGGGGCAGTAGGGCTGCTAGAATTGACCTCAATGCCCTGTGGAGATGGAGTGGCCAGGATTTTGGTAACTGATTCCAAATACAGATAAAAGCACCCCCCCGCCCCCCCCCCCCCCCCCCCCGCCACTGTGTGTTTGTACAGTGAGGACAGGGTTACGTTCAGATATGAAGGTGGTTGCAGCCGAATAGTTAGCTCACATGACAGTGAAGGCTTACACTCCCAGACAAACAAACATTTGAGCAAGATAACAGAGAGCAAGGAGCACCTTCAACCCATCAGGGAGGGGAAGAAGTACCTTCAGCCTGGAGCTGTTACTGGAACTCACTACCTGGTTCCCCAGTTGTAGAACCCAGTGTTGTAGTTTATTGCTGTTACCAGTGCCAGTGCTGTGGTTTCCTCTATTGTGGAGATGCCGGCGTTGGACTGGGGTGAACACAGTAAGAGTTTTAACAACACCAGGTTAAAGTCCAACAGGTTTATTTGGTAGCAAATACCATTAGCTTTCGGAGCGCTGCTCCTTCGTCAGATGGAGTGGAAATGTGCTCTCAAACAGGGCACAGACACAGAAATCAAGTTACAGAATACTGATTAGAATGCAAATCCCTACAGCCAACCAGATCTTAAAGATACAGACAATGTGTGTGGAGGGAGCATTAAGCACAGGTTAAAGAGATGTGTATTGTCTCCAGACAGGACAGCCCGCAAGTCTAGGAGGCAAGCTGTGGGGGTTACTGATAATGTGACATAAATCCAACACCCTGGTTTAGGCCGTCCTCATGTGTGCGGACGGCCTAAACCAGTTTCTGCTCAGCAACTCTGCGCTGTCGTGTGTCGTGAAGGCCGCCTTGGAGAACGCTTATCTGAAGATCAGAAGCTGAATGCCCGTGACTGCTGAAGTGCTCCCCCACAGGAAGAGAACAGTCTTGCCTGGTGATTGTCGAGCGGTGTTCATTCATCCGTTGTCGTAGCGTCTGCATGGTTTCCCCAATGTACCATGCCTCGGGACATCCTTTCCTGCAGCATATCAGGTAGACAACGTTGGCCGAGTTGCAAGAGTAGGTACCGTGTACCTGGTAGATGGTGTTCTCACGTGAGATGATGGCATCCGTGTCGATGATCCGGCATGTCTTGCAGAGGTTGCTGTGGCAGGGTTGTGTGGTGTTGTGGTCACTGTTCTCCTGAAGGCTGGGTAGTTTGCTGCGGACAATGGTCTGTTTGAGGTATCCCACCAATTTGTTTGAGGTACCCCGCCAATGGTATCCCACAGCCATGTGGGATACCATTGGCGACCACAGTGCCTGAGGCAGCCAATTGAGGTGGCACATGGCACCGGGGATGGTGTAAGATTGTTAGCTTCCAGAATCATGATACAGGGTGCCGAGAGGGATTGAGGGGCCTGAGATAGATAACCTTATGGACTGTCACTCCTTCTCCGCACTCCGGTGCATTGGCCTGCTCAGGATGTGGTTCCACTGCCTGGACCCCTCGGTGAGTGTACAGCCCCCAGAGGGTCTCCCGCCTTGTGGAGGTCTGCTGTGCACTCCACAAACTAGCGCAGCAATGAGCCGACATTCTGGAGGAGGACCAGGAGGGAGTGGATGACGAGTCCAAAGAGGATCCAGAAAATGGGGAACTGGCAGCAGCAAGGGTCCATCATGCCAGGAGGCCCAGGGAGGCCCTCAATGCTGCAAGGTTCTCCAATTAAGTGGCGTAATGTCTGGCAGCTCCATTCCCCACCCATTTCCCCCCCCCCAGCCCCCAAGAGATCCCTCCGGGTTCCCTTCAAGAACCCTTGTCCACACTCTCTGAAATAGCGCACTCCCTCCCCCCTTCCGAGGGTCTCATTGACATCACACCAGGATGATGGGCCTGGGTTGGCCGTACCAGTGAGTGACTTTCTAGGCAGAGGGGTGATGACAACTCGCTGTGAGGCCAGCTATGCTGCTGAACTCTGACTCCTGCCTGCCCTCTGACTGCACACACACTTGGACCATGTGTTAGTGAGGGTCAAGGGCACCACTGTGTGGCCCAATGCTCCAGGGGTATTGGGGGAGGGGAGGGGAGGGGGGAGACTGGGTCAAGTATTCCCAGTGTTCAGTAGGTGATGAGGCTGCCATTCCAGGCTGTCGGTCCCTGTGGGTCTCCATGAATCTTATTGTTGGGACTGCTCGGGGGATGATAGGGAATGAACAGGTGAGTCTTACGTCAGTGGGAGTGGAACTATCAGAGAAAATTCTGGAGAGAATTAATCTTCACTTGGAAAAGCATGGGTTGCTTAGGGATAGTCGCCATGGCTTTGTCAGAGGGAGGTCATGCCTAACAAAGAACAGTACAGCACAGGAAACAGGCCCTTCGGCCCTCCAAGCCTGTGCCGCTCATTGGTCCAACTAGACCATTCGTTTGTATCCCTCCATTCCCAGACTGCTCATGTGACTATCCAGGTAAGTCTTAAACGATGCCAGCGTGTCTGCCTCCACCACCCTACTTGGCAGCGCATTCCAGGCCCCACCACTCTGTGTAAAAAACGTCCCTCTGATATCTGAGTTATACCTCGCCCCTCTCACCTTGAGCCCGTGACCCCTCGTAATCGTCACCTCCGACCTGGGAAAAAGCTTCCCACTGTTCATTCTATCTGTACCCTTCATAATTTTGTATATCTCTATTAGGTCTCCCCTCATTCTCCGTCTTTCCAGGGAGAACAAGAAAAGTTTACCCAATCTCTCCTCATAGCTAAGACCTTCCATACCAGGCAACATCCTGGTAAACCTTCTCCGCACTCTCTCTAAAGCCTCCACGTCCTTCTGGTAGTGCGGCGACCAGAACTGGACGCAGTACTCCAAATGTGGCCTAACCAGCGTTCTATACAGCTGCAACATCAGACTCCAGCTTTTATACTCCATACCCCGTCCTACAAAGGCAAGCATACCATATGCCTTCTTCACGACCTTCCCCACCTGTGCTGCCACCTTCAAGGATTTGTGGACTTTGCACACCTAGGTCCCTCTGTGTTTCTATACTCTTGATGGCTCTGCCATTTATTGTATAACTCCCCCTTACATTAGTTCTTCCAAAATGCATCACTTCGCATTTATCTGGATTAAATTCCATCTGCCATTTCTCTGCCCAATTTTCCAGCCTATCTATATCCTGCTGTATTGTCCGACAATGTTCATCGCTATCCGCAAGTCCAGCCATCTTCATATCATCCGCAAACCTGCTGATAACACCAGTTACACCTTCTTCCAAATCATTTATATATATCACAAATAGCAGAGGCCCCAGTACAGAGCCCTGCGGAACAGCACTGGTCACAGACCTCCAGCCGGAAAAAGACCCTTCGACTGCTACCCTCTGTCTCCTGTGGCCAAGTAAGAAGTCTCACAACACCAGGTTAAAGTCCAACAGGTTTATTTGGTAGCAAATACCATAAGCTTTCGGAGCACAGCTCCTTCGTCAGATGGAGTGGATATCTGTTCTCCAACAGTGCACAGACACAGAAATCAAGTTACAGAATACTAATTAGAATGCAAATCTCTACAGCCAGCCAGGTCTTAAAGGTACAGACAATGTGGGTGGAGGGAGCATTCAACACAGGTTAAAGAGATGTGTATTGTCTCCAGGCAGAACAGCTAGTGAGATTCTGCAAGATCAGGGGGAAAGCTGTGGGGGTTACTGATAATGTGACATAAATCCAACATCCCGGTTTAGGCCGTCCTCATGTGTGCGGAACTTGGCTATCAGTTTCTGCTCAGCGACTCTGCGTTGTCGTGTGTCATGAAGGCCGCCTTGGAGAACGCTTACCTGAAGATCCAAGACTGAATGCCCGTGACTGCTGAAGTGCTCCCCCACAGGAAGAAATCATAGAAATCATAGAAACCCTACAGTGCAGAAGGAGGCCATTCGGCCCATCGAGTCTGCACCGACCACAATCCCACCCAGGCCCTACCCCCACATATTTTACCCGCTAATCCCTCTAACCTACACATCCCAGGACTCTAAGGGGCAATTTTTTAACCTGGCCAATCAACCTAACCCGCACATCTTTGGACAAGAGAACAGTCTTGCCTGGTGATTGTCGAGCGGTGTTCATTCATCCGTTGTCGTAGTGTCTGCATGGTTTCCCCAATGTACCATGCCTCGGGACATCCTTTCCTGCAGCGTATCAGGTAGACAACGTTGGTCGAGTTGCAAGAATAGGTACCGTGTACCTGGTAGATGGTGTTCTCACGTGAGATGATGGCATCCGTGTCGATGATCCGGCACGTCTTGCAGAGGTTGCTGTGGCAGGGTTGTGTGGTGTCGTGGTCACTGTTCTCCTGAAGGCTGGGTAGTTTGCTGCGGACAATGGTCTGTTTGAGGTTTCGTGGTTGTTTGAAGGCAAGAAGTGGGGGTGTGGGGATGGCCTTGGTGAGATGTTCGTCTTCATCAATGACATGTTGAAGGCTCCGGAGGAGATGCTGTAGCTTCTCCGCTCCGGGGAGACGTTGGAGATCTCTACTGCCTCCCAAAAATACACAAGGCAAACACACCCGGCCGTCCCATCGTTTCAGGAAATGGAACCCTGTGCGAGAACCTCTCCGGCTATGTCCAGGGCATCTTGAAACCCATTGTACAAAGAACCCCCAGCTTTTGTCACGACACTACGGACTTCCTACAGAAACTCAACACACATGGAGCAGTTGAACCAGGAGCACTCCTCGTCACAATGGATGTCTCGGCACTCTACACCAGCAGCCCCCACGATGATGGCATTGCTGCAACGGCCTCAGTACTCAATGCCGTCAACTGCCAGTTTCCAGATGCAATTTTACAACTCATCCACTTCATCCTGGACAACAATATCTTCACCTTCAACAACCAGTTCTTCATCCAGACACACGGAACAGCCATGGGGACAAACTTCGCACCTCAATATGCCAACATCTTCATGCACAGGTTCGAACAAGACTTCTTCACCGCACAGGACCTTCAACCGATGCTATACAGTAGATACATCGATGACATTTTCTTCCTTTGGAGTCATGGTGAGCAATCACTGAAACAACTATATGATGACAACAACAAGTTCCATCCCACCATCAGACTCACCATGGACTACTCTCCGGAATCGGTTGCATTCTTGGACACACGCATCTCCATTAAGGACGGTCACCTCAGCACCTCACTGTACCGCAAGCCCACGGATAACCTCATGATGCTCCACTTCTCCAGCTTCCATCCTAAATACGTAAAAGAAGCCATCCCCTACGGACAAGCCCTCCGAATACACAGGATCTGCTCGGATGGGGAGGATCGCAACAGACACCTCCAGACGCTGAAAGATGCCCTCATAAGAACAGGATATGGCGATCGACTCATCGATCAACAGTTCCGAAGCGCCACAGCGAAAAACCGCACCGACCTCCTCAGAAGACAAACACGGGACACGGTGGACAGAGTACCCTTCGTCGTCCAGTACTTCCCCGGAGCGGAGAAGCTACGGCATCTCCTCCGGAGCCTTCAATATGTCATTGATGAAGACGAACATCTCGCCAAGGCCATCCCCACACCCCCACTTCTTGCCTTCAAACAACCACGCAACCTCAAACAGACCATTGTCCGCAGCAAACTACCCAGCCTTCAGGAGAACAGTGACCACGACACCACACAACCCTGCCACAGCAACCTCTGCAAGACGTGCCGGATCATCGACACGGATGCCATCATTTCACGTGAGAACACCATCTACCAGGTACACGGTACCTACTCTTGTAACTCAGCCAACGTTGTCTATATGATACGCTGCAGGAAAGGATGTCCCGAGGCATGGTACATTGGGGAAACCATGCAGACGCTACGACAACGGATGAATGAACACTGCTCGACAATCACCAGGCAAGACTGTTCTCTTCCTGTGGGGGAGCACTTCAGCAGTCACGGGCATTCAGCCTTGGATATTCAGGTAAGCGTTCTCCAAGGCGGCCTTCATGACACACGACAGCGCAGAGTCGCTGAGCAGAAACTGATAGCCAAGTTCCGCATACATGAGGACGGCCTAAACCGGGATGTTGGATTTATGTCACATTATCAGTAACCCCCACAGCTTTCCCTCTGATTTTGCAGAATCTCACTAGCTGTTCTGTCTGGAGACAATACACATCTCTTTAACCTGTGTTGAATGCTCCCTCCACCCACATTGTCTGTACCTTTAAGACCTGGCTGGCTGTAGAGATTTGCATTCTAATTAGTATTCTGTAACTTGATTTCTGTGTCTGTGCACTGTTGGAGAACAGATATTCACTCCATCTGACGAAGGAGCTGTGCTCCGAAAGCTTATGGTATTTGCTACCAAATAAACCTGTTGGACTTTAACCCGATGTTGTGAGACTTCTTACTGTGCTTACCCCAGTCCAACGCCGGCATCTCCACATCCTGTGGCCAAGCCAGTTCTGTACCCATCGAGCCACCTCTCCTTGTATCCCATGAGCCTTAATCTTCTTAAGCAACCTGCCATGAGGGACTTTTTCAAATGCCTTACTGAAATCCATATAGACGACATCCACGGCCCTTCCTTCATCAACCGTTTTTGTCATTTCCTCAAAAAACTCCACCAAATTTGTAAGGCATGACCTCCCTCTTACAAAACCATGCTGTCTGTCACTAATGAGATTGTTCCGTTCTAAATGCGCATACATCCTGTCTCTAAGAATCCTCTCCAACAACTTCCCTACCACGGACATCAAGCTCACTGACCTATAATTACCCGGGTTATCCCTGCTACCCTTCTTAAATAATGGTACCACATTCGCTATCCTCCAATCCTCAGGGACCTCACCTGTGTCCAATGAAGAGACAAAGATTTCCGTCAGAGTCCCAGCAATTACATCTTTTGTCTCCCTGAGCAGTCTAGGATAGATGCCATCAGGCCCTGGGGATTTGTCAGTTTTAATATTACCTAAAAAACCTAATACTTCCTCCCTTGTAATGGAGATTCTCTCTTACGGGTCAATACCTCCCTCTGAGACACTCCCAGTCAACAAGTCCCTCTCCTTTGTGAATACCGATGCAAAGTATTCATTTAGGATCTCCCCTATTCCCTTAAATTTAATAGCATGTTTTAAAATAGTCCAGTTGTGGATGAGAGAAGTTCAGTTTTTTTTTATTCATTTGTGGGACATGGGCGTCGCTGGCTGCCCAGCATTTATTGCCCATCCCTAGTTGCCCGAGGGCCGTTGAGAGTCAACCACATTGCTGTGGCTCTGGAGTCACATGTAGGCCTGACTAGGTAAAGACAGATTTCCTTCCCTAAAGGACGTTAATGAACCAGATGGGTTTTCCGACAATCGACAATGGTTTCATGGTCATCAGTAGATTCTTAATTCCAGATTTTTAAAATTGAATTCAAATTCCACCATCTGCCGTGGCAGGATTTGAACACAGATCCCCAGAACATTAGCTGAGTTTCTGGATTAATAGTCTAGCGATAATACCCCAAGACCAGATCCTGTCTTATTTTACTAAATCCGCTCTCCCCAATCCAAAACCTTTTTTTGCAGCTTGCCTATTTCCTTGTCTATAACAAGCTTAAATTGTACTATGTTGTGATCACTATCAGTAAAATGCTCCCCCACTGCCACAACTACTTGTCCGGCTTCATTCCCCAGAATCAGGTCCAACACAGCTCCCTCTCTTGTTGCACCCGCCACATATCGAATTATAAAGTTCTCCTTACACATTTCAAGAAATCTACTCCATCCAAGCCCTTAACACTATGTATATCCCAGTTAATGTTGGGAAAGTTGAAATCACCTAATATAATAATCCTATTATTGTTTTTACACACCTCCACAAGCTGAGCATATATTTGCTCCTCAATATCCCTCTAACTACCTGGGGGTCTATAATAAACACCAACAACGTGGCTGCCCCTTTATTCCTAAACTCTACCCACAAAGCTTCATTTGATGCCCTTTTCAATATATCATCTCTCCTTACTGCAGTAACTGACTCCTTAACTAATAACGCAATGCCTCCTCCTCTTTTACCTCCTCCCCTGTCTCACCTGAAGAATCTATATCCCGGAATGTTGAGTTGCCAATCGTGTCCTTCCTTCAACCATGTCTCTGTGATGGCTGCTATATCACACTACCATGTGTCAATCATTGCTCTCAACTCATCCGTTTTACCTACAATACTCCTGGTGTTAAAGTAGAGGCCATCTAGCCTGGCCTTACTCTCTTGAAACTTAATACAGTTGCACTCCCTCTGACTTTTTTGTTTTGCTGTATGATTCCGTGCTCTTATTCTGCTAACAGCCTGTGTCCCCTCCCCCTGCCAAATTAGTTTAAACTCCTCCCAACAGCACGAGCAAAACGTCCCACAAGGCTGTTAGTCCCACTCTGGTTCAGATATAAACGTTGTACAGGTCCCACCTTCCCCAGAAATGGTCCCAGCGATCCAAGAATCTAAAACTCTCCCTACTGTACCAACCCTTAAGCCACGCATTCATCTGCATTATCCTCCCATTTCTGTGCTCGCTAGCATGTGGCACTGAGAATAATCCCAAGATTACAACCCGAGAGGTCTTGCTTTTTAGTCTACTGCCTGACTCCCTGAATTCTTGATGCAAGATATCATCCCTCTTTCTACCAATGTCATTGGTACGAACATATACCATGACCTTTGCCTTATTACTCTCACCCTTCAGGATGCCCTGCAGCTGTTCAGCGACATCCCTGACCTCCTGGAGTCACGTTGACGGCCACAGTAGCGTCTATCTGTACCCCTGACTATTGAATCCCCTATTAATATTGCCCTGCCTCTCTTCCCTGCACCCCCCCCCCCCCCCCAACTCCTGTACAGACAGGCTGCCTTGTTTCTTCTTCCAAAGTGCACCACACACTTATGAGCAGTCCTCTTCAGTCTCTCCCTCAGTGACACTCAAAAGGAGTAGGACTCACATCGCACAGATCAGTACCTCACTCTTCCCAGGGCCCAAAACCACTCCTCTGAAAACGGAAAGGAGGGCATCATTGTGGGACTGCTTCCTGCCATTCCACTGATGTAAATTCCACCTCAATACTGTGCCAGATCACTAATTTCTGCAGCTTCTCACTCTGGAGAATGAGGGCACTGCAATTGCAGGGAAGGAATCTGGAGTCCTGGTCTGTAAGGTAACATTACTGCAAAGTTACTGAACTTGCCTGACAAGTGTAGAGTGGGAACTATGTCACAATCCAGTCTTTAAAGTTCCCTGACAAAGGAAGACTTGCATTTAAATAAGTTTGCACTGCCTCAGGTGCTGAACAGCCAAGGAAGCACCTTTGAAGTGTAGTCTGTTGTAACTTGAGAAAAATGGCAAGTTCCAACAATATGATACTGACCAGATACTCTGTTTTAATGATGTTAATCAAGAGATAAACATTAGCCAGAACATTGAGGATAACCTCCCAGCTCTTCTTCAAATTGTGCCGGGGATCTTTTACATCCATTCGAGACGCAGGCATGCTCTCCGTATAATATCTCATCGGAAAGATGGCATGTCTTGACAGTGCAGCACTGACTACCAGCACAGATCTCTGGAAAGGGACCTGAACTCACCAAACTAACTCAAGACAAGTGCTACTCCCAGTTGTAGTTAACTGTAAAATCAGTGAGAATGATCATCACCATGGGAAGGTCAAGTTTATTTACAGTTTATTTATTTATTAGAGTCACAGGTAGGTTTACATTTACACTGCACTTAAGTTACTGTGAAAATCCCCTAGTTGTCACACTCTGGCACCTGTTCAAGTACACTGCGGGAGAATTTAGCATAGCCAGTGCACCTAACCAGCACATCTTTGGACAGTGAGAGGAAACCGGAGCAACCGGAGGAACCCACACAGACATGGGGAGAACGTGCAGACTCCACACAGACATTGACCTGAGGCCAGAATTGAACCCGGGTCCCTGGCGCTGTGAGGCAGCAGTGTTAACCACTGTGCTGCCCCCACAGTGTATTTGTATTCTGTAAAAGAATCTGAGGTGATTGAAGAATTCAAAATGCTGAAGGGATTTTTAAAAGCTGCTGCAGGGTAATGGGATACACAGGCTTTCCCAGACAACATGAAAAACGATGTTACACTGCAGCTAAATAACACTTCCGGAGTCCACCTCCAGAATAACTTGGCATTCATCCACTGCTTTTTGCAAAGGAGATATATAAGCAGCATGTTTTCATTTAACCAGGTTTAATCCATTGGCTGAAAGCCAGTCTGTGAAAAGTGAGCAGTATTTTCTAAATTAATCTCCGATTGTTAATTGAAGTGGGCTGTACTATAACGCGAAACAGAACAACACCACATGAATTGTGCAAAGGAATTCTATAACCCAGCATCTCTACTGCTTGTTGGAGACGGTGGGTATACAAAGAAAATACACTAGTGAGCCCACAAATAAGAGAATGGTGTCTAACAACACCCTTCATTCTGACACAAAGCCAGCTCCATTGACACATGAATTACTAAATTATTATCTGCATTATTAATTACTGTAAGAAGTCTCACAACACCAGGTTAAAGTCCAACAGGTTTATTTGGTAGCAAATACCATAAGCTTTCGGAGCGCTGCTCCTTCGCCAGATGGAGTGGAAATGTGCTCTCAAACAGTGCACAGAGACACAAAAATCAAGTTACAGAATATTAATTAGAATGCGAATCCCTATAGTCAGCCAGGTCTTAAAGGTACAGACAATGTGGGTGGAGGGAGCATTAAACACAGGTTAAAGAGATGTGTATTGTCTCCAGACAGAACAGCTAGTGAGATTCAGCCTTGGATCTTCAGGTAAGCGTTGTCCAAGGCGGCCTTCACGACACACGGCAGCGCAGAGTCGCTGAGCAGAAATTGATAGCCAAGTTCCGCACACATGAGGACAGCCTAAACCGGGATGTTTGATTTATGTCACATTATCAGTAACCCCCACAGCTTGCCCCCTGGATTTGCAGAATCTCACTAGCTGTTCTGTCTGGAGACAATACACATCTCTTTAACCTGTGTTGAATGCTCCCTCCACCCACATTGTCTGTACCTTTAAGACCTGGCTAGCTGTAGGGATTCGCATTCTAATTAGTATTCTGTAACTTGATTTCTGTGTCTCTGTGCACTGTTTGAGAGCACATTTCCACTCCATCTGACGAAGGAGCAGCGCTCTGAAAGCTTATGGTATTTGCTACCAAATAAACCTGTTGGACTTTAACCTCGTGTTGTGAGACTTCTTACTGTGTTCACCCCAGTCCAACGCCGGCATCTCCACATCATTATTAATTACTCCCAGACTGCTCAGAAGTGACTCAAAAGAGTAGTAGAGCTGTGGGTGGCAGCTTGTTTCACACAATATGCTGTCCTAACCTGAGAGGAAGCACAGGAACCAGAACAGTTCTACCGCAGTGAATACTTAAGCATTACTGATTTAACTTTACATTACTTACATCTAACCAGATATTTGCCTGCCAGTGTTAAGTATCAGGACCAATAGAAAAATAAGATGGCTGGCGTATATAGTAATTCTATGGGAGTGGAACAGCAACATCCAGAACAGGACGTGGATAAAACATCGTCTGACCAAGAAAATACAACAACTGCTAGCTGTGAACTTCTGAAAAAACATCTCCAGGACAGAACTTTGTGTTAAAAACAAAGTGCTGGAAAAACTCAGCAGATCTGGCAGTGTCTGTGGAGAGTAGCTGAGTTCATGTCGAGTTCAATATGACTTCTTCAGACACAACTTTGTATTGGTAGCAGGACATCTTTCTCTAGATAGTATGTTCAGCTCCAACAGAAGCACTAAACTCGTCAACTAAAACAGAAACACCTTCTGTCAAAAGTAATGTTCACAAGGCAGAGGGACAGGAGCTGGACACTTGGAATGGTTCAGTATGAATGAGCTGCTCTGTTACAGAGCTGGAGATTAGAAGGCACTAGGTTCTGATCTTCAATCTGAACGTAATTAGTTCAAACAGCTTAGTTCTTTTCCCTTCAACTTTCTCCTCTCGTGAGAACAAACTTATAATTTTAAAAGATGAATTGGCTACTTTTCATCCCTTGCAATCAGAGTCCTGACACTAACCAATAGTGAATGCCGAAGCAAAGCCAATGCGACTCGACCATCACTGCCCTGCTCCCAGACAAGGCCAGTGTTTCCCTTTAAACCTCTTCCGACAAATCTTAAAACTAGTCAATCCTTCTTCCATGGAATGCCAAATTCAGTGTTCCTTTAAAACAGTGGGTTAAAGAAGCTTCTAGAACAAAAGGAAACTATTCTCCTCTTTAGGTTTCCAGCTTCTGCTTTGTAATTTTTTGTTTGTGGGATGTGGGTGTCACTGGCTAGACCAGCATTTATTGTCCATCTCCAATTGCCCCCGGAGGTGGTGGTGAGCTGCCTTCTTGAACTGTTAGTCCATGAAGTTTAGGTACACCCACAGTACTGTGAGGGAGTTCCAGAATTTTGATTCAATGATGGGGAATGGTGATATATTTCCAAGTCAGGATGGTGGTGGCATTCCCACGTTGCCCTCATCCTTCTAGATGGTAGAGGAAGCTTACAGCGATAGAGTGGGTCGAGGGGACTCGAAGAGGTTACAGAATCAAGTGGGTTGTAAGGGCTGGAGGTTGTTACAGAGACAAGGAGGGATGGAGGAGCTTACTGAGATAGGGAGGATTGTAAGAACTGCAGGAGAATTCAGAGGTAGGGAGGGCTGTCAGGACTGGAGGAAATTACATAGATAGGGAGGGTTATAGTTAATCAGTTAAGTATTAGTTCATTTACTTGATTTACTCAAGAGTATAAAGACACACTTGTGGGAGGTCTTGTGGTGGAGTGGGAGCGTCCCTGCCTTTCAGTTAGCAGCTCTGGGTTTAAGTCCCACTTTGGCACTATATATGGCTAAGGAAGCTGTGTTCATGATGTGGTGAAACCGGTACAGTTTCAACTTGTAAATCCTTAAACAGGGAGGTCTTGTTATTTATCCAAGATGGTGCCAGAACAAGGCGACTTCTTGCAAGCTGTGCCCAGCATACCTCTAATTCTATATTTTACACTCGTTCTATGCTTCTAAAACTTCATTCTAACACTTTTAAACTCTCCAAGTTGATCTTTCTCTACACCTTAGCTATGACTGTAACTCTACATTCTGCACTCTCCTTTCCTTCTCTATGAACAGTATGGTTTGGCTGTACAGCGCACAAGAAACAATATTTTTCACTATACTAATACATGTGACAATAATAAATCAAATCAAAAGGTCGAAGGAGCCTCAGTGAGTTGCTGCAGTGTATCTTGTAGATGGTACACACTGCTGCAACTGTGTTGGCGGTGCAGAGAGTGGATGGGGCACCAATCAAAGGGGCTGCTTTGTTCTGAATGATGTCCAGCTTCTTCAGTGCTGTTGGATACCTTGAGATAAAATGAAATAACTTGTAAAAATGAAACAATTCTGGATTGGTTTGAAAAACAACTGTATGGTTACAGAGCAAGAGTTAATTTCATTTTATTGTACACAGTTTAGTCCAAACAGCCCCAATGTCATTTCACACCATTAGCATCAATTTCTGGTTCAGCATTGATAATTTTTAAACACCTCAAAAACTATTTGCTAAAAATGTTCATGTGACCAAAAATATCAGGAACAGGGGTGAAATGGGAATAGAAACCCACACCATAATTGAAGAGATAGTGTTGAGGTTAAACTGGGAAATATTAGATGTGTTCCAGCAGGCAAACATCATTTGAAAGCTATATATGAAAAGCTAACCAGAGACAGCTGCGAGGCTGTTACTATCCAGCCAGGCTTAGGGTCCAGAAAACCTCGAGGGCTGCACTATAACTCACCAAATCTTTCCACACCAATGGCTTTTACTTTCTATATACTGTCCAACTGAGCTGCAAAACAAGGTTTACCTGCTGACATAGAAGCCAAATAAGCAAGTGGCTGCCTTTCAGCTGGGAGCTGTACTCTTTCCACAATAATGGAGGGGGCTGTCCCTAAACGTATGTCCTAAGTATTCATTATGGATTAATTACTCAGCTGCCTGTGGAATTTGTGGGACTTTTTAAAGAAGTTTTACAAAGGGTTGACTGTTTTCCCACACTCACTAGGGCTGCAGCACTGAAGAATAAAAGTGGGGAGGTTGGATGCTGTTGCAGCTTCAGTCACCCAATGGTCGTATTTCCAAGAATGGGTTGCTAGTTTAATGGGACAGAAACATGTAGTTCAAGAGACACAGGCGTGTTTTGTCACAGCTCTACAGAGCAGCGAGGCGTGGAGCTAAAATTAGCTCAGCATTAGCATTACCACTTCAGTAATGAGTCAAATTGCTGTTGAAGTTATGCTGCAAACAAAGATGCATCTGCATGGCATGAGATGTAGTACTTTTCTAGCATCTTGTGGTTTCAACAAACATTCAACTTCAACAGCTGATAGCAAACCCACATTCACCGATGTAAAACGTGGGTTACAGGTAGACAGCAGAAGTATAAACCCGGTACGAGCTGGGTTGCTTCGCTGAAAGAGTTCCCTTTTCACATAATCCGAGCCTTCCATTCACCCTCTGAATTGTTCACACTTCTAGAGTCCACCGGAAGGCCAGCCTTGATTCCAGACCCATGCTGTTCTGAAGTCGTTGTACTGGGTGTATTTTACGCAGGTTGTATTTTCCCTTCACTCTCCTGATGTCCACATCAGCTTCTACTGTTGTTGTTGCTTCAAGATTGCAGAGGGGAGAAGATGTGAATTATCAATTTTATTAAATATGTACAAACACTGGCTTCAACAACGGGGCTTTTCTGCATTAACTCAAATGAAAACTAAGGAAATCAACATAACCCCCTCGGTGAAACCTGCAAATACTGTAATACTGGTAAACTTACTGAACAAACTAAAAGCACCCAAAACAGCCCGTTTAAACAAATGGCATTTTATAGATTACTGGGGTTTGTGAGCAGAGTTTACAGTTCTAGACACTTGCATTTCCAAACACTAGATTTATTCAATCAGGGTTAGACATGATCTGTACTGTACATAGGCAAAAAGCTCCCATTCCCAGAATGTTAAACAAAATGCATTAATAATTCTCCTGGAACAGACAGCACAAAGCTTTCTACAAAAATAAGAAACTAGCATGCATGGAGGACACAGACAAACATTTTCAATAGTTCTTTAAGCTATTAGCATGTATTAAAAACCTGTTGTGAATTTGCTGTGTTGTAAACAATTGTTTATTGGCGACAAATGCAGTGGGAAGGCAGGCAAGTGATGCAGGCTGAATACACGCTCACCCTCCAAATATGATTCATTGCTTGACTCTCTGCGCGGTGTTTACAAGAGGCGCAGACGTGTGTTTTATTTCCTTCCTGTAGTGCACAAGCCTGGTTACAATATTATGGAAGCTGATAAGCTAAGGAGGAAAAGAAGCAGGCCAGGTACTAATAACCTGAAAGGGGAAACACTCAAACTGGAACCGAATCATCAAGGGCAGGAGAGGGAGGGGGGAAGGAAATGTAGGGCATCGTCCATTCTCACGAGGCATTTCTGGCAACTAGACAGATTTTTAGGAGTCCAGTGTAATAGCTTGGCAGGCAGGCCAAGGGAGCTATAGTGGTTTGATAAAGGAAACAAAAAACAGAACAAGGCACAAAGCTAGTCGCATTAGTATGAGAAGCAAAACGGAGGCGTATCCAAAGAATCCGTGATTCTGTAATAAAAAAACTGTTGGGTCAATACTGTTATGTCATGGTTAGTCCGAGACCCAGGATCTGTTCAACTAACTGGAGACCTCAGCAAGGTGAGAAGTGGAGGGAAAGGCAAATAAAAATGTTGGTTCTAGAATGTCTGAAACCACAACATGGTTACCCCTATGAAAATATGAATTCTAAATATCTCCTTCAAAAAGTAACCAGGACAGTGATAACTAAACTATCTCCACCTGCCCCACCCAGACAGTGGACACTCTGATTTTAGGCACTCGGTGCATACTTTGGTTTGATGATGAACTGACCTCAGGAAGTTGTCCAGTACCCCTCCCCCACCATTACACCAGGTGATTCCCTCAATGTTCAGAATATGTAGTTAGCTCCAGGAAGATGCAGACTGTCAAGGCTTCATTTTAATAACCAGTAACTATGGTCTACTGTGAAAACAGTGAAGCATCCACACTAAGCAACCAGTTACAATAGCGCACACTCGCCTATAGCTGTCCGTGGGGCAGGACCGTTCCAAGCCACCAGGTGGAAGAAGAGAAAAGCTCATGTGGATTTGTTATAAACACACTGCAAATGGATAAAATCCAATCAATAACAATTTTCCAAACGGGAAATAACTGCAAATACCCATTACTGGCAGCTACTGTACACCCAGCTGGTTCAACTGCAATGTGCTGTGCTGCCTGGAAGATGATCAATTCCCCACAGTTACCTCTGGGGGCAAGTCAATGGTGCCTTGCTGCTCAATTCGTCAAAACAGTTCATGTACAATTACTGCACAAGCATCATCTGTATTGCCACTATAGAGGAAGGAGCACTTCCACAGCAAAGGGTCAGAATTACTACCTCAAACTGAGTATAGCAGCCTCAGTAACGGCAGGGTGGGGTGAAAACTGTCGACAGTGTTTGAATTTAGTGTTGCACTGCAGGTGACAATTCTTCCACCCAGGTTATTAAATAGAGCACAGTCAGTGCAGAGATATTAATACATAGAAGGCGCAAACTTCTTCATCTGAATTATTACTAAAATGAGTTAGTCGGTCGATGGAAGCCAATTTCAATCCAGATTACCCTGGACGACTCATTTTGTAAAAAGATTGTTTGGAGGAGGGAACGAATCCTTACTCCAGTGCGCAATGCAAAGAAAAAAAAAAGGCAGGCGAGAAAGGGGGCACCGGCGAGCGAGGGGGTGAGGGGGCACCGGCGAGCGAGGGGGTGAGGGGGCACCGGCGAGCGAGGGGGTGAGGGGGCACCGGCGAGCGAGGGGGTGAGGGGGCACCGGCGAGCGAGGGGGTGAGGGGGCACCGGCGAGCGAGGGGGTGAGGGGGCACCGGCGAGCGAGGGGGTGAGGGGGCACCGGCGAGCGAGGGGGTGAGGGGGCACCGGCGAGCGAGGGGGTGAGGGGGCACCGGCGAGCGAGGGGGTGAGGGGGCACCGGCGAGCGAGGGGGTGAGGGGGCACCGGCGAGCGAGGGGGTGAGGGGGCACCGGCGAGCGAGGGGGTGAGGGGGCACCGGCGAGCGAGGGGGTGAGGGGGCACCGGCGAGCGAGGGGGTGAGGGGGCACCGGCGAGCGAGGGGGTGAGGGGGCACCGGCGAGCGAGGGGGTGAGGGGGCACCGGCGAGCGAGGGGGTGAGGGGGCACCGGCGAGCGAGGGGGTGAGGGGGCACCGGCGAGCGAGGGGGTGAGGGGGCACCGGCGAGCGAGGGAATGGGGGGGGGAGGGGGCATTGGCGAGCGAGGGAATGGGGGGGGAGGGGGCACCGGCGAGCGAGGGAATGGGGGGAGGGGGCACCGGCGAGCGATGGGGGGGAGGGGGCACCGGCGAGCGAGGGAGGGGGGGCATTGGCGAGCGAGGGAATGGGGGGGGGGGCACCAGCGAGCGAGGGAGTGAAGGGGGAGGGGGCACCGGCGAGCGAGGGAGTGAGGGGGCACTGGCGGGCGAGGGAATGAGGGGGAGGGGCACCAGCGGGGGAATGAGTGGGGGGGGGGGCACCGGTGAGCGAGGAAATGAGGGGAACGGGGGCACCGGCGAGCGAGGGAATGAGGGGGAGGGGGGCACCGGCGAGCGAGGGAATGAGGGGGAGGGGGCACTGGCGAGCAAGGGAATGAGGGGGAGGGGGCACCGGCGGGGGAATGAGTGGGGAGAGGGGCACCGGCGAGCGAGGGAATGAGGGGGAGGGGGACCAGCGGGGGAATGAGGGGAAGGGGGGCACCGACGAGCGAGGGAATGAGGGGGAGGGGGCAACAGCGGGGTAATGAGGGGAAGGGGGGCACTGGCGAGCGAGGGAATGAGGGGGAGGGGGGACCGGCGAGCGAGGGAATGAGGGGGAGGGGGGACCGGCGAGCGAGGGAATGAGGGGGAGGGGGGACCGGCGAGCGAGGGAATGAGGGGGAGGGGGAACCAGCGGGGGAATGAGTGGGGAGGGGGGACTGGCGAGCGAGGGAATGAGGGGGAGGGGGCACCAGCGGGGGAATGAGTGGGGAGGGGGGACTGGCGAGCGAGGGAATGAGGGGGAGGGGGCACCAGCGGGGAAATGAGGTGGGGGGGGGGGCCACCGGTGAGCGAGGGAATGAGGGGAAGGGGGGCACCGACGAACGAGGGAATGAGGGGGAGGGGGCACCAGCGGGGGAATGAGGGGAAGGGGGGCACTGGCGAGTGAGGGAATGAGGGGGAGGGGGGACCGGCGAGCGAGGGAATGAGGGGGAGGGGGGACCGGCGAGCGAGGGAATGAGGGGGAGGGGGCACCAGCGGGGAAATGAGGTGGGGGGGGGGGGGCCACCGGTGAGCGAGGGAATGAGGGGGAGGGGGCACCGGCGGGCGAGGGAATGAGGGGGAGGGGGCACCAGCGAGCGAGTAAAAGAGTGGCACATGGCAGATGAGGGCTAGAGAGAGCCAGAGGGGGAGAGATCGGAGGAGCGGGCGGGCGAGGGACAGAATTGAGCACATGCACCAGAAACCAGTGTGTGCGCGCGCAAGCGACCAAGCCCATTCCAGCAGTCAGGTCAAATAGGACTTAGTCTGTAAAGCACACTGCACCCATATCAAACTGACACCCACTGGCTCTGCACTGCATCCATATCAAACTGACACCCACTGGCTCTGCACTGCATCCATATCAAACTGGCACCCAGTGGCTCTGCACTGCATCCATATCAAACTGACACCCACTGGCTCTGCACTGCATCCATATCAAACTGGCACCCAGTGGCTCTGCACTGCATCCATATCAAACTGACACCCACTGGCTCTGCACTGCATCCATATCAAACTGACACCCACTGGCTCTGCACTGCATCCATATCAAACTGACACCCACTGGCTCTGCACTGCATCATATCAAACTGACACCCACTGGCTCTGCACTGCACCCATACCAAACTGACACCCACTGGCTCTGCACTGCATATATATCAAACTGACACCCACTGGCTCTGCACTGCACCCATATCAAACTGACACCCACAAACCTTTCTGGCCATTTTGAGCAGGTGAAGACTATCTGACTTGCTGGTCATTGGTATAAGTCAGGCAGACTGTATGTGCTGGATATGAGTTTACCAAGGGAGCTGTCCAACACTGAGTATCGTCACAGAAATGCAGATCAAGAAACTGCTTTTAGAGAAAACTTCCAAAAGGGGAAGGCACTAATATCTCCATTGGAATATTTCTGCCCATTAGCCAGATGTTTTGTGTCATTCCAGATTATCTGAAGGCTATTCACTAAACCCTGACTCACTACCTCCATGTTTAAGCTTATGAAGAGATCCTGCCTTGCAGGATCAGTAACCCACGAGCCAATCCTTTTGCAGATTACTTAGCCCAGGCTGTGAATCACCAGCATATCTAAGATCCTTGTGCCTCACCCAGCCTACACCTGGCAACCTATCCAGATTCCCAAGTGTGAGCAATTCTGTTCCCATTCAGCCAGAGTGTTTCCTCTTTCCAAAGCTCTGTCCTTACAGGTGTTACAGAGCTGTAAAAGTGACTTATTCATGATTGTTTTCTACAGCTATCTATCTGATTGTATCCAAAAAAAATTGTGACTCCTCTACATATTGAATATGGCACCACAGACTAATGTTATATCGGCTGTACTCCAAACCATTTCAAATCATTCTCACGAGTCCAATGCCTCAGTTTTCACTCAGCTCCTTTACATTAAGTACGCACTCAAGATAATAACTGAGGCTAGATGAATCGAATCTAGTCCCAGTAGCATCCCTAAATACCACAATCTATAAGTTGGCGAGGTATCACCACATTTACATGCCTATCACAGGCAGGAGGAATATCCATCAAGTGTTCCCAGTGTGAGGGATGCAGCCAAGTATACACTCGATTATTCCAGCTGGCTTCAGACTTGTACTGAAGCATCATCTATTGCAGCACTGAGATTGAGACTGTCTCTCCCGTCCTTTTCTCCATTTATTGTTAGTAATCAGATAGCTTTAATGGTACGTGGGAAGAGCTCAGACAGAAACATTAAATTCCAGCAGGTAAGCAGATACTCAAAAATCCAATGGCAGTTCCATGGCAAAATGATGGTTTCCCCATTAGTCTGGAAGCAATGCACCGGATGTGATGCTGATACCGTGTGCGATGAACAGGCAGATGGAGGTGACCACATGTTCCCCGACCTTTAGGTCACTCGTTCTCTTCGGGGTTTTGGGGGTCGATTATCTGGACGTGAGTGAAAGGGAACAGTCCTTGCCGGCCATTCACCTCACCTTCCCATTGGCCGCTGATGTTCATCCTGGTCACTTTCACAAGGTCACCAACCTATTAGAGAGAAAAATAAACAGAGTTCAACTTACGGTGGAATCAGAATTAAACCAGTCACAGCTACATGGAGGAGGCCTCCTTGTGCCTCTTACTGTAGGTACCTATCACCATGAACAGTGCACTCTCAATTCAAAGTTGCTTCATTCAAACCATCTGATAATTCAAAACTAGTTTTAATAAACTTCTGCCCAGGCTGCCTTATTTACATCACTCAACTGCAATTATTGTGTAACTCTGGGATTGAAGTGAAAACCGACAACTTGGGAGCTCTCTTTGTAGACTTCATAACTGAAAAAAAACAAGCTAATAGATTTTTCATTGTGTGACATCTTAACTTTTTCATTAATGGGTCTGTGCCCATTACATCCTCATCGGTGCTGACCTGGTAGGTACAGCACGTTTCACAACTTACAGTACTAACCAAGTTCCTGCTGTAAATGCAACAGACCAACCTTATCTACCCCATCCACAAACATTCACTCCACCCATCACCAACATACAGTAGTAGCGGTGTGCACCATCTACAAGATACACTGCAGGAACTCACCAAGGCTCTTTAGACAGCACCTTCCAAACTCATGACCACTACCACCTAGAAGGACAAAGACAAACCTGGGAACACCATCACCTGGAGGTTCCCCTCCAAGTCACTCAACGTCCTGACTTGAAATATATCGCCGTTCCCTCACCATCACTAGATCAAACTCCTGGTACTTCATTCCTATCAGCACTGTGGGTGTACGTACACCACATGGACTACAGCGATTCAAGAAAGCAGCTCACCACCACCTCCAAAAGAGCAGCTTGGGATGGACAATAAATACTGACCCAGCTAGTGACACCCATGTCCCATGAATGAATAACAACAAATTTGCCTTGAAGATGGGTGGCAAAACACAAATCACAATAAACCTCAGCAATTACTGGGTTTGTGTCTACTGGCACACCAGAACCAGGCGAGCTCTGTACTGACTCCTCGACCCAGAACCTATGGAGCCTTTTACACAGCACTATACTCAAAATAGAACTACTGCTTCTGGCTAACCACAAACAAAGGAAACCAGAGACCCAAAGATAAAGAAAATGCTTAAAACTCCTTAGAAAAGTTGTAAGATTACTCCGAAACTGTGACGTGGATATTAATCCTCAGTGTGCTGCTGAGCTTCCTCAAGAGGCTTGGGAATCTTGCAGCGAGTAACCCACCTCCTGACTCCCCGCAACCTGTCCACCATCCACAAGGCAAGTCAGGAGTGTGATAGAATTCTCCCCGCTTGCCTGGATGAGCGCAGCTCCAACAACACTCCAGAAGTTCAACACCATCCAGGGCAAAACAGCCCTGCTTGGTTGCTACCCCTTCCACAAACATTCACTCCCTCCAGCACTGACGCACAGTGGCAGCTGTGTGCACATCTACAAGATGCACTGCAGCAATTCACTAAGTTTCCTTCCTCCTTATCCCTGTAGTCAATGTTTAACTTAAATTGCTGCTGGCCTGTTTACAAGTACCTCCTGAGGTATTGGCACTGGGAAAATAAACTGAACAGCTGCTTCACTGGAAGTTGAAGAGTGGCTTGGCACAGAGTGCCTGTGACTGAGACAACCCTAAAGCAGCAGGTGGCAGTCCACTCATTGCAAATAAAATCTTCCTCCTCCCATCCTCCACATGGCATGTACAAGACACCGACACCCACCCGAGACATTCACCCAGGCCCTGGCCTAGTAGCCTTTCTCCAGGACTTCAGGATTTTATTAGAGACAGCAACAAGATAAAAGGAAGGCAGTGTGAAGATCAAAACAACATAGAGAAAGGCAGAGAACATCCATAATCTAGTGAGGCAAAAGCCTGTGTCTAACAGGGCCAGCCTGAACATCTGGCAACACTCAGTACATAGTGTTAACCAATGCAGCCTAAATACTACCGCCTCAGGTAGCTCTGCACCTCTCCAATAACTCTGCTGCCAAAGTTTGACCTGCCCTCCGTAGCACTCACTGAAACGCAGCTCCAAGCTGTTAGTCAGGAAGGCAATTGATAAATTGATACAAGCTTGGTATGTGAAGAGCAATTGTTTAGGAAATTGAGGAAACTTGCACCCATAAAAACCTCATGTCAACTTGACATCCTTCCTCATTCAGTTTAAAAGATAAAGTGTAAAAACCAGTGATCCTAAAGCAGCAAAATAACCTTCATGCTGACCAGGCAATGCAGTTTGATTAAGGACATAAACTGATGCCAGCAGTGAGTCCTGAGGAATCATACACTTCACAGGCTCAAAGGCATCCATGAGAGAAAATGAGCTCCATTTGTTACTGCTGCAATACCAACTGCATACAGTCCACTACTGAGTTCAGAAAGATGTGTGTGGGTACTGCTGGAGGCTGGAGCCCCGTCTGAGTGTCCTTGTAGCGCAATGAAACTAATTGCTGACTTTCACCATTTTGGACAATTTGTGGAGGCCTGTCAGTCCCATGTGTGAGCCATATGGGAATATTCAGGAGAGGTGGAGAATTCGGAAGCTTGTCACTTGATGCACCCTGGACCTGCTGGCTTTGCACCTCCGGTGTTTGATCAAGTGACTGGACGACGAACAGTAGTTCCCAAAGCTTTCATTTGGTTGGGGTGAATCCTGGAATCTAGGGAACTAGCTGTTAGTTACAGCGCTAACTCTTAGGGAAATCCTTGCTTTTGAAAGTTTGCAACTCTGGATGGAAGTATTTTACCAACTGCGGCTGTGATCATTTCAACAAGCTGGGATGTCATCACCCCGTCAAAAAAGCCCTTAATCCCTCCACCCTGGCAAACTATCACTTCCCACTCCCTGGCAACTACCACCTCCCACTCCGTTTCCACTCCCTGGTTTAATGAAAGGGAAATTGTGTTCGACAAATTTATGAGTGATCTTGGGGAATGTAATGAGCAGGGTTGATAAAGGGAACCTGTAGATGTAGTGCATTTGGATTTCCAAAAGACATTCAATAAGGTGCCACATCAAAGATAACTGCACAAGAGTTCATGGTGTTGAGGGTGACACATTAGCATGGGTAGAGAATTGACTAACAGGAAATAGAGATAAATGGGTCATTTCTACCTTGACAAAATGTAACAAACAGGAATCAGTGCTGGGGCCTCACAATCTAGATTAATGACTCCGATGAAGGAACCAAGTGTATTGTAGACAAATTTGCTGACAATACAAAGATCGGTAAGAAAGCAAGTTTAAGGACATAAAGAGTCTGCAAAGGGATATCAATAGGCTGAGTGGGGGGAAAAAATTGGTAGATGGGAGTATAATGTGGGAAAATACAAGGTTGTCCAGTTTGACAGGAAGATTGGAAAAGCAGAATACTATTTCAATGGAGAGGATCCACAGAATGCTGCAGTACAGAGGGATCTGGGTGTCCTTGTACTTAAATTACAAAAGATTAGCATGCAGCTTCAGTAAGTAATTAGGAAGGCCAATGGAATGTTGGCCTGCATTGCGGGCGGGTGTGCATGCGTGGAGTATAAAAGTCTTGCTACAACTGTACAGGACATTGGATATATCACACCTGGAGTACAGTTTTGGTCTCCTTATTTGGGAAGGGATATACTGTATTGGAAGCAGTTCAGAGAAGATTCACTTGGATGATTCCGGAGATGAAGGGATTGTCTTATAAGTTAAGGTTGAGCAGGTTTGGTTTGTACTCATTGCAATTTAGAAGAATGAGATGATCTTATTAAAACATAATATTCTGAAGGATAAAACTCTGCCCAAATTAAACTGGGAAGCAACTTTTGGTATGGATTCTAGACAAATCTTAAGACCCACATATGATATGTAATGTTAAACATGGATAGATCACAGTTCAACACTGACCAACATTACTCAATTGCTGTTAATTAAATGGAATTTCTAGTTTCTAAACTGCAGTACTGGCCATCACTTTTTTTTTTAAACCTGTACATTTTTTGTGAAAATGATAAAGATTTATGGTCTTGGTCACAATAGAAGGATCAGGCACCACGCACACAGCCTAGAAACCAGGCCCATGCCCATATAGTGCTCGCTAAATCAGCATGCAAGCCGGGCTGGTCCTGTAATAGCAGAGGTTTGCAGAAAACAATTTATGGTGAGAATCTCAGCTTTTTGTGAATTTGATCTTTTGGTGAGGGAGTTGCCACTGATAAGGGCTGGAAACAAATTCTAGTAAGACCGTGTGTGAACTAGTATAGGAGAGGCTTCGATGACCATGAAATGTTTTAGTATTAGCAGAGAAAGCTCTCACTAAATGCAGAGTCGTGAGTTTGTGTCTGTTCTTCTGATCCATTCTCTTTCAGCCAATCATAGAATCATAGAAACCCTACAGTGCAGGAGGCGGCCATTCGGCCCATCGAGTCTGCACCGACAACAATCCCACCCTATCCCCGCTTAGTTACCCTGCTAATCGCTCTAACCTATCACATCCCGGGACAGTAAGGGTTAATTTAGCATGTCCAATCAGCCTAACCCCCACATCTTTAGACTTTGCCTTTGGAAGTTACAGCAAAGAGATACAACTAATTACTCTGCAATAGCATCTGCAATGTTTTAGACAGAAAGACTTGCATTCATATAGCACCTTTCACAAATTCAGAACATTCCAATGTCCTTCACAGCCAATGCAGGGCTTGTGAAATGAAGTCACTGTTGGAATGTAGGAAACGCAACAGCCAAATTGTGTGCAGCAAGGAGCTCCCACAAACAATGCAACAAGGGCCAGATAACATGTTTTCCTGATGTTCCTCGAGAGATAAATAATGGTCAGGACACGGGTGCCAATCCCCTGCTCTTCTTTGAATAGTGGATCTTTCACACCCAGGCGAGCAGGCAGATGAACCGCGGTTAATGTCTCACCCAGAAAGTGGCGTCTTCAGAAATTAAGTCCTTTTCTTGCTTTTTGCTTCCCTTTCCCAGAAAGGCACTGTTAAAATACAAATATGGCTCGCAAGTACTAGGCTCAAATAGCTACAAGTTTCAGTTTCTATTCAGGCAGCACTTTATCATCTTACCCCTCCCTGTCTCTGTAACCTCCTCCAGCCTTCCAACCCTCCACAATCTCTACAGTTCATCAATTCTGGCCTCTTGTGCACCTCTGGATTTCCTTTGCCTCTGACGTGCCTTCAGCTGTTAAGGCATCAAGCTCTGTAGTTCCCACTATAAACTTCCCCAGCACTCACTCCACTCAGAGAAGCTGCTTGAAATCTATCCCCTGGACTGGGCTACTGGCAGCTGGCCAAACTTCTCCTCGTGTAGTTCAGTATCAAATTATTCATCAAATGTCCCTGTGGGACGGGTTACTATGTTAAGGACGATAAATGTCTAAATACAATTTGTTGCTGCTAGGAACTGGACCAGCAGTTGTGAACAGGGTCTGATTCTCTCTGTAGCCAGGTAGCCTAAGATCAGTTATAGCCTCAATACTGCTGCTATTCCAGCTGAACTCAAATCAATCCAACACATGCAGGGAATCAAATCTGTAATTTCCCCACTACTGGTCAATATCTTTCCTCATCACTGAAGCCACGTGCCCAACTGCCTTCCACATCAACTATGATAGTTAAAAATGCAGCATTTCAAAAATTTGTGATACCAGCCTACAAATTCATAGCATTAACATAGGAACTAGGAGGAGGAGGCCATTCAGCCCCTCGAGCCTGCTCTGCCATTCAATACCATCATGGCTGATCACATCTCAGCCTCAACTCCACTTTCCTGCCCGTTCACCATAATCTTTCAACTCCATTACTAATTAAAAATCTGTTTATCTCCTCAAAGAGTTACTCAATGTCCCGGCATCCACCACACTCTGGGGTAGTCAGTTCCACAGATTCACCACCCTCAGAAGTAATTTCTCCTCATCTGTGTTATAAATCTGCTACCCCTTATCCTAAACCTATGACCTCTTGTTCTAGATTGCCCCACAAGAGGAAGCATCTGCTCTCCGTCTACTTTGTCAAACCTGTTTATCATCTTCTACACCTCAATTAGATCTCCTCTCATTCTTCTAAACTTCAGGGAGTATAGGTCTAGACTGCTCAATCTCTCCTAGTAAAACAAACCCCTCATCCCTGGAATCAATCTAGTGAACCTCCTCTGAACTGCCTCTAATGCAACTACATCCTTCCTCAAATAAGGGGAGCAAAACTGTGCACAATACTCCAGGTGCAGCCTCACCAATGCCTTTTATAGTTGCAGCAACACTTATTTTTATACTCTATCCCTTTAATTATAAATGCCAAAATTCCACTTGCTTTCCTCATTCATTACCTGCTGTAACTGCATACTAGTTTTCTATGACTCATGCACAAGGACACCCAGATCTCTCTGCACTGAAGCACCCCGAAGTTTCTCTCTATTTAGATAATACGATTCCTTTCCTTTTTTGAGCAGAATGAATAACTTCACACTTAGCCACGTTAAACTCAAGCTGCCACATTTTGGCCCACTCACCTAACCTATCCATTTGTAAATTTCTTATTTCCTCATTGCAGCTTACTATCCCACCTATTTTAGTGTCATTTGCAAATTTGGCTGTGGAACCTACTATCCCCGTGTCCAAGTCATTAATAGAGATTGTAAATAGTTGGTGCCCAAGGACCGAACCCTCTGGCATGTAGTTACATCTTGCCAACCAGAGAAAGACCCATTTATCCTGACTCTCTGCCTTCTCAGTTAGCCAGTCTTCTATCCAAGCTAATAAATTACCAACCGCATGTGAACTAACCTTGCATATTAACCTTTTGTGTGGTATCAAACGCCTTCTGGAAGTCCAGATATACTACATCTTCAGGATCCCCATTATCCACTTCGAAGAACTCTAGCAAATTAGTCAAACATGATTTACGCATCATGAAATCTGGAGGGAGTGCAGAGGAGATTCACCAGGATGTTGCCTGGGATGGAACATTTAAGTTAAGAAGAGAGGTTGGGTAGGCTTGGGTTGTTTTTGTTGGAGCAGAGAAGACTGAGTGGCGACCTGATCGAGGTGTACAAGATTATGAGGGGCATGGACAGAGTGGATAAGGAGCAGCTGTTCTCCTTAGTTGAAAGATGAATCACGAGGGGACATAGGTTCAAGGTGAGGGGCAGGAGGGATGTGAGGAAAATCATTTTTATCCAGAGGGTGGCAACAGTCTGGAATATGCTACCTGGGAGGGTGGTGGAGGCAAGTTGCCTCACATCCTTCATAACATTCAGGGCTATGGGCCAAGTGCTGGCAGAAAGGATTAGGTAAGTAGGTCAGGTGTTTCTCACCTGCAAGTGCAGACTCTAAAAGCCTTTTCACCATTACTCTGTTCCCTGTCATCATGCCACTTTGTGTCCATGCTGTTAATGTCCATTTATTCCATGGGCTTCACGGCTGAAGAAGAATTTCAATTTTGAGAAACTCATCCCAGCAGGAATATCTGACATGACTACCTTCTGTTCCCCCGTCAAACACTTCTGAATGATAGGTCATAAACTCCAGCTTCTTCTAATGTTGTACAAGGCCATTTTATTGATTTCAGACCAAACAGATATTTCCTTTGTTAGCTGGATACACTGTGCTATGGTTGCACCTGTCATGGTAAATTCTCTCTGTACATTTCTTACCAAAAAAACCAAACAAATCATTTAGTACACTAGCAGGGGGAGACGATGGCACAGTGGCATTGTCACTGGACTTAGAATCCAGAGACTGAGGGTAATGCTCGGGGGACCTGGGTTCCAATCCCACCATGACAGATAGTGACACATGAATTTGATAACAATCTGATGACTACTGAGATTCTCTTTGAGGGAAGGAAATCTGCCCTCCTTACCTGGTCTGGCTTGTATGTGACTCCAGACCCAGAGCAATGTGGCTGACTTTTAAATGTCCTCTGAAATGGCCTAGCAATGTCGTCCCATGAAATAAAAAAGTGGCCACTGAACACGAAAGGAAATACCAGTACCGGCATTTCTAAATCATCTTTCAAAACCTCAGTCAATATAATGCAGCCACTAGTAGGAAATGTGACAAAAACAGCAATGGGATATTGATCAGATCTGCTTGTCAGTGTATTTAATATTAGAACTCGCCTGCCCTTCTTCACCATTGTTTTTCCAGCTTGTTTTAATGCACTGTGACATTTTCATTGTTTAGCTACTTATACGATGCTTCTGCAGTAGCACTCAGACAGTGATGACATGAAATGGTGTATCTGCTGGCCCAGACACTACTCTGTTACACTCGTGCCTTTCCAGACACATTAATTGGCCAATTAGGAACAGAAAATGTTCTCAATACTCAGCAGGTCAGGCAGCGTCTGGGGACAGAGTCAATGTCTCTGAACTGAGCAAGAGTCTGACCAGAAACATCAACATCTTTTCTTTCCATAGATGCTGTCTGCTGAGTAGTGACAGCATTTTTATTTACGATACCAGTGCCTACAAACTAGCGTAAGCACTAAAAAAAAACCAGTGCTACCTTAACGGGGACTCAGAACTAAAGATGGAGCATCTTTTTGTTTTACGATGTGAAGATGCCGGTGTTGGACTGGGGTGACAAAATGAGAGGTCACATGACACCAGGTTATAATCCAACAGGTTTATTTGAAATCACACACTTTCGGAATGCTGCTCCTTCATCGGGTGAAGTCTGACAATTTCCACTCCATCTGACGAAGGAGCAGCGCTCCGAAAGCTTATGGTATTTGCTACCAAATAAACCTGTTGGACTTTAACCTGGTGTTGTGAGACTTCTTACTGTGTTCACCCCAGTCCAACACCGGCATCTCTACAACCTAACTAAGGAGCAGTGTTCCGAAAGCTTGTGATTTCAAATAAGCATGTTGGATTATAAGCTGGTGCCGTGTGATCTCATCTTTTTTAAAAAAATGAAAATAACTTGATGGGGTGTTCTACATTGTGAAACCCTGATTAATCTAAGTCACCTTTGTCAGACTCCTATTTATTGACTACAGCTCAGCCTTCAACACTATTATTACTACAAAACGCATCTCCAAACTCCGTGGCCTGGACCTCGGCACCTCCCTCTGCGACTGGATCCTGAACTTCCTAACTCACAGGCCACAATCAGTAAGGATAGGCAACAGCACCTCCTTCATGATCATCCTCAACACTGGTGCCCCACAAGGCTGTGTTCTCAGCCCCCTACTATACTCCTTATACACCTATGACTGTGTGGCCAAATTCCCCTCCAACTCGATTTTCAAGTTTACTGACGACACCACCGTAGTGGGTCGGATCTCAAACAATGACGAGACAGAGTACAGAAATGAGAGAGAATCTGGTGAACTGGTGCGGCAACAATAGTCTCTCCCTCAATATCAACGGGGACGAAGTAGAAAGGGTCGAGAGCTTCAAGTTTTTAGGTGTCCAGATCACCAACAACCTGTCTTGGCTCCCCATGTCGACACTATAGTTAAGAAAGCCCACCAACGCCTCTACTTTCTCAGAAGACTAAGGAAATTTGGCATGTCAACTACGACTCTCACCAACTTTTACAGATGCACCATAGAAAGCATTCTTTCTGGTTGTATCACAGCTTGGTATGGCTCCTGCTCTGCCCAAAACCGCAAGGAACTACAAAAGGTCGTGAATGTAGCCCAATCCATCACGCAAACCAGCCTCCCATCCATTGACTCTGTCTACACTTCCCGCTGCCTCGGCAAAGTAGCCAGCATAATTAAGGGCCCCACGCACCCCGGACATTCTCTCTTCCACCTTCTTCCTTCGGGAAAAAGATACAAAAGTCTGAGGTCACGTACCAACCGACTCAAGAACAGCTTCTTCCCTGCTGCTGTTAGACTTTTGAATGGACTTACCTTGCATTAAGTTGATCTTTCTCTACACTCTAGCTATGACTAACACTACATTCTGCACTCTCGTTTCCTTCTCTATGAACGGTATGTTTTGTCTGTACAGCGCGCAAGAAACAATACTTTTCACTGTATGTTAATACATGTGACAATAATAAATCAAATCAATCATGGTGACAGAGGGAACTAGGATGACTACCAGCTGACCCATGTCCAATAGCAGAGAGTCTCAAATCAGACTGTCCAAAAACTGCATTCTGAAAACTGAGCCTTTTTCAGAACATGCCATGCATCAACTTTGAGTAAGATGCAAAAACTGAGTGATTGAGTTAGGAGCTCCATTGGTGCAGAGTGGGAGCTAACCAGTTCGCCCCTTCGCTGGTTGCATGCCAGTCTTGACCCCACCCAACCCTGGCTCATCTGAATTGTCCATAGCCCAACCCAAAATTGAGCAGGATGTGAAATCTAGCCAGACCTCAGTCCCAAGATTGCCACGTTTCAAAGGTTTGACATAACCAGCAAAACAGAACAAGGAAATTCAAGTACAACAGTAGTCTTCCCAGCTAATTGTATTACTAGGAAAGGCCCATTCCTGAAGCCCATGTTAAAATTTCTTCCTAATATGTAAACTGGCAGGATCAGTCCAAACAATTTAATTCAACAAGTAAAATTCAAATAGCAATTTTCAAAAGCTTAGACGTCATTCTTTCTTAATCTACGTACAATCATTAGCCAATGTGCAAAGTACAATGCTGTTCACAAGATGTTGCAAATTTGGCAGATGTCCAGTTTTATAGGAGAATCTTGTGTGGTAAGCATTACCATAACCGAATTTATTGCATCATTGAATTGGGTTGTGCAACAGGACAAATCGATGAGGGAAGTTCAGAAATACAGCAGGAACATTAACTCCAAACCATTTCTCAGCCTTTGGCTAAGATCAAATGTCAGATCAAGCCCAAGATCAGGTCCAATGCTTTTTCGTGTCAGCTTGGATCTGCTATGTCTCTCTTGTGGAGACTGTGAATTGGATTCAATTTGTTTTTGAACTATTTTTGGACCAAGCGAGGAGTTGATTACGGGCTTGCCCAGTCCACTTTGAGCATTGGCTTCGTAACTTTAGCAAAGGAATAACATTTTTGAAAACTCCAAATAATTTATCTATACAAAAAACTCAGCATTGAAAATCAAATAGGTATATTTACATTCAAGAAGCTGATACGATGACTCAGAGGACAACGGGTAAAATCTGTTGACTCAATTTCCATTAAAAATCATCAAGATAGAAGGTGAGAAATCATCAGTGCAGTAATACAAGATCTCAAAACCAAACTCATTCTTCACTGATATGGCCAGTGTCTTTGTAGGGAGAGCACACTTGGAGAGAGAGAGGGGTGTATACAGTATGGTCATTGTTACATCTCAACTTGGCAACAAGTATTCGTGCCATCATCTGTACCTTCCCCATACTCAACTTTTATATGTAGCTCCAAGCCTAGAGTCCTGGCCAACATTCATTTTAAAACACAAGTTAGTTGGTCAGTTTAGACATTTTGTTAGTGGAACAAACTGGCTGCTGCATTAGTCGACAAAAAACAAAAATGGTAACACTCAGAAGGCAGGCTGTGAATCAGGCTGGGACACCTTACATTGTAAGAGGCTACATTAAGAAACAGTTCCTTCTTTAAGAAACAAAATGGCAAACATGGTGGGTGGGTGAAATGTATACCATGAAATTGCAGGGGACAAATTAGAGGAAGTAACTAAAGGCAATAGTTAATGAGAAAGAGAAGTAATAAAGTGGGAGGGTTTAGTAATAAAGTTGTAGGGTTCAGAAGAGAAAGGGTCTTGGGATCACACCTTCCTACTTTGCCACCTCACACTAACTGTTGTCACCCCCAACAGCCCAGATAGGGGGCCAAATGGACCTTCGCAAGTATGGTGATAATCCAAAGGTGTGCAAACATTTTAAATGATTAATTTCTTGAGTCTCTTTCTCCAGCCCTAACCATTTAGTTATTTGGAAAATTACACAGGATACATTTTATTCTTTGTGGTAAGCTTTCCCCATTACAAATTACAATCAGGCAGTGATGTTCCCCTCTCCTCCGGCTAGCTAGGCGCATATGAATTGCAGCTACTTGAGCAAAGTAAAGCAGAAAAGTTATTGAATCATACCCCAGCAACCATCAGGTCAAGGGTGAAAGTTGTCAAAATGTAAAAATGTTCTGAATTGACCCATAGCAATTTCTCCCAAATATTTTCTTCAAAGAGTTTGCAAACAAGTACTGGTTTGCAACGTGAGACAAAACAGTATGCTCGACATGTATTCACTTTCTTCAATCCATTCACATCATTTCAGTGTAGTTGGTAAGACCTTCTTGCGCTGCAGCCCATGTGCTCTTAGGGAGGATGACCCAGAATTCTGAGCCAGCAACAATGAAATAGTAGGGATTTATTTCCAACACAGGATGCTGCTCGGTTTGGTGGAGAATTAGGATATTAGCAGCCTGCTACCAACCCTTTTCTGTCTTGGTAGAGGTCACGAGCTTAGAAAATGCTGTCAAAGGAACCGTGGCAAGTTGCTGCAATGCATTTTGTAGATGGGCAGCACAGTGGTTAGCACTGCTGCCTCGCAGCGCCAGAGAGCTGGATTCAACTCTGGCCTCAGGTGACTGTCCGTGTGGAATTTGCACATTCTCCCTCTGTCTGTGTGGGTTTCCTCCGCGTGCTCCAGTTTCCTCCCACACTCCAAAGATGTGCGGATTAGGTGGATTGGTCATGCTAAATTGCCCCCTTAGTGTCCCAAGATGTGTAGGTTAGGGGGATTAGTGGGGTAAATACATGGGGTTATGGGATAGAGCCTGATTAAGATGCTCTGTTGAAGCTCGGGTGCAGACTCGAGGGGGTTGAATGTCCTCCTTGTGCACGGTAGGGATTCTATATAACTGCACTCATCCAGGTATGTGGACGGTGTTCCATCACACTCCTGATGTGCCTTGTATATGCTAGAAATGCTCCGAGAAACTCCTGTAGCCTTAGCATTTTTGTGGCTGGCCCAGTTTTTAACCTCCAGGATGGCAGTCATTAATCCAAGGCTAAACTTTCAAATTGTCGGGATACAGCATAGATTTTCCAGAAGAATCTACCAGAAAAGGGAGTACAGGAAGAGGGATGAGTAATCTTGGCGAGTTGAGGAAAAGCAGCTCCTGTCTACCTCATCGCTCCAATGACATGAAGGAAAGAAGAGGGCTGAAACGGGGGAAATCCCCCCCATCAATAACTTGCACACAGTTATGACCCTAGAAGGACAAGGGCAGCAAACACATGGGAACTCCACCACCTGCAGGCTCAAAATGTCCAAAGATGTGCGGGTTAGTTTGATTGGCCAGGTTAAAAATTGCCCCTTAGAGTCCTGAGATGCGTAGGTTAGCGGGTAAATGGGTGGGGGTAGGGCCTGGGTGGGATTGTGGTCGGTGCAGACTCGATGGGCCGAATGGCCTCCTTCTGCACTGTAGGGTTTCTATGATTCTATGAAAATGCTGGAACTCCCACCCTAACAGCACCACTGGTCAGGTCAGAGTAGCCTGTCTATCAAATAGTATGAATCATTTGGGGATTTTTGGGATGAGGGAAAGTGGAGAAGATAAGCCCATTTATTAATAATTTCCTATCATAACGGGTCCAAAATGAGTGGCGACCGACAATAAGAAAGTTAATAATCCACACAAACTCCTCTTATAAAAGGCAACTGTGGAAAAATGAAAGCAGGTGCCTAGAGCAAAGGGTCAGGTATACAAAAATCCAGTTACTGCTGCTCTGCTGAATTAACATTTATTTATCTACACAGACAAAACCACCCCAAGGTTATTTAATTAAAAATTAACTACACTTGCAGTTAAACTAGTGCACTGATTGCATTGTATAGCTCATAAAGACATGGGTTACTTTAACTAATTTCACCAGCATTCAGAAAACTAAGATTTCAGATATTTAAAATTATGAGTTTTTAAAAAATTTTGTTCAAGGGATGCGGGCGTCATTAGCAAGTCCAGCATTTGTCGCCCATCTCTAATTGCCCTTGAACTGAGTGGCTTAGTCAGCCATTTCAGAGGGCATTTAAGAGTCAACCACATCACTTCGGATCTGCAGTCACATGTAGGCCAGACCAGGTAAGGACGGCAGATTTCCTTCCCAAAAGGACATTAGAGAACCAGATGGGTTTTTACAACAATTGACGATGGTTTCATTGTCATCTGTAGACTTATAATGCAATTTTCACCAGCTACCATGGCGGGATTCGAACCCAGGCCCCCAGAGCATTACCCTAGGTCTCCGGATTACTAGTTCAGTGAAAATACCACTCTGCCACCATCTCCCCATAACTATTTCTGACGGTTGAAGGGTCAGCAAAGAGCTGCCATTAATTTAAGTGAGAAAATGAGGAACAAATGAGATTAGGAGAAGTGCTTTAGAGGTGTTGGCAGTCTGGAATGCTTTGAGCTGGGTATGGTTGATGCAGACTATTGTATTCTGTACAGGCAACATAAACAAATATTCGAAGGTGATGTGAAAGGGCTACGAAAAAGGTCAGAGCAATAGGATTCATTTGGAATTACACTAACAAAAAACCAGAATGGTACGGTGGGAAAGACCCACCTTAAATGCTGTAAATTTCTACAGAAACCCTTCCTTTTTAAATGTTAACGGTGGTGTATCAATAAGCAGTGTCCTGAAATACACCACTACTTCATCCTGCTGGCGAGTGTGTGTATTTTCATTTGGGGCAAATTCAGGGGTTGGTGCACAGAACACAATAATGTTCCTAGTTGGCTTTCAAAGGCAGAGCTGTGTAGAGTTTAGGAAGAAAAAGAATTTCAGTGGGTAAGGATAGTGACATAGATTATCTTCCAGTGATGGTCCATTGAACTAAAGTGAAGCTTAACAGTGAGAAGGCTGAAGGGTGTGCACAGACACTGAATCTCGTAATTAAAATAGTCCTGAGGACAGTGATGATACTCCTGATGTACCAAAAGAGAGGAGCTCTGAGCCAGCAAGTGAGCGAGATCACATTCCCCATTGCAGCCCGTTCGTATTACACAATCTCCAACTCACCTTCCCAAATATCACACCACAATTTCAGCAGTTTGAATTGAAATGGGGATTTTCCAGCACAAGGGTTAAGGTTTAAATATACACCAACCAGTCACTAGCCAGAGCAATGAAGCAGCACAATTAATCTAAAACATACTTCCTGCTAAAGACACGTCAAGCCGTATGTAGCAGTAATGGGCCAGCATTTGACAGACTCTGGCATCACAGCTCATTGCTCTCTTGAGCACAGCTTTCTCTGAATCTCAACGGGGTAAACACAAGTTCCCAGAATGGTTCAGTGTTGACTGAGCATAACCACTGAAAGTTTAAATGATGGGGCAACATTTTGCATGGGTATACTATACAATTTGCTCCATGAGTTCACAGGCGACTTTGGATTTGGCCCACAACTACAGAAAATTCCAGGGCTTTGCCTCTCCAGCTCAAACTAGAGTTTGTTAATACATTCAGTTAAATCAAAGATGAACTTGAACATCTTTGTACCTTATCCATAAAGTGGAGTTTATCCAAAGGTCTGCTGGCTGTATTCTAACACACTAAATCCTCTGATTTCCACCAATCTATCAGTGGCCCCAAACTTGGAATTCCCTCCCTGAACCTTTCCACTTCTGTGAAGTACCTTTTACCAAACAAAGGTGCTATCTATTGACAAGTCGTTGCTGCGGTCATTTAGCTAGATACTTCAGACCTGTTTTCAGAGATAGGTTCAAATATTTACTGACATCAGCATCACCAGACAATGATCATCATAAAGCCTGGATTACAGAGCTCGTTAGTCTCTGGGTGTATGGTCCAAAGACAAGTTTAGAAAAAGCTTAGGATATACAATCCCAAAAGAACAATATCCAAAATATTCTGCAGTTATTCCATCAGATGGGGTCAGGAATGACAGCTCAATGCAAAACAAATGGACATTCAACAAGCTAATCTGGGAGCCACTGCCCACATATGAGGGAGTGGTTAGAAATTGGACACTTTTGTGTCTTATCTGCTTTAATGTCATATAGTGTTTACGAAAATTTCACATTTTTGTTTACTGCTTAGTATATTGATCTTTTTAATAGAGTGACCACACAGTTATCTGGTCATTAAATAGAGGGTTCATCATTGGAGCTGAGCAGGCAATTCAGTGTTTACCATCATCTTGGTTTAACCTTTCCTCCACATGCACAGTGATAGTGCAAAGACCTCCAGATCACTGTCATAAACAGAAGTTTGATGTGCTGGCTGTTTGTATAGTGATTTTGGAGGCAGCCTGTGACCCTAGCAGCCATACTTGTGCAACCTGAGCTGCTAATAGAAGCCCTGAAGTAAATAGCGCTCAAAGAACACTCACTCACTCTAGAACCAAGCTTTCTGGCTGTCAGCATTCACAAATCCTGCAGCTTTATTTCCACTTATCAGCTGATTTTTGCACAGGCACCCCGTGCACTTTAACATTAAAGCCAATACACACCCTGGCCAATCTACAGCGAGTCATGGCATCTCTGAACACTGCCAGGAAGATGACCATAATGCCGCATACTTTTTAATGGAAGCTCTCCACTCCCCACTTCTAACAGCAGAGGAGTTTCCATTATTCCAGTTAAGATCCTTTCTTAGTCATCTTCACATCAATATTTTCCTTAGATTTCAGTGTCTGACATCCGCCATCAAACCCTTGTCCCCCAAGTGCAGCATGGTGGCACAGTGGTTAGCACTGCTGCCTCCCAGCATCAAGGACCCGGGTTCGATTCCAAGCTTGGGTCACTGTCTGTGTGGAGTCTGCATGTTCTCCCCTTGTCAGCGTGGGTTTCCTCCAGGTGCTCCAGTTTCCTCCCACAGTCCAAAAGAGGTGCTGGTTGGGTGCATTGGCCATGCTAAATTCTCCCTCAGTGTACCCGAACAGGCACCGGAGTGTGGCAGCTAGGGAATTTTCTCAGTAATTTAACTGCAGCATTAATAAATCAGGAGGGCAAAAAGGGACACGAGTTTGCTTTGGCAGATAAGAGAATCCAAAGAGCTTCTACAAATACATAAAGGACAAAAGAATAACTAGGGAGAGAATAGGGCCTCTTAAGGATCAACAAGATAATCTATATGTGTGGATCCACAAGAGATGGGTGAGATCCTAAATGGATATTTCTCATCAGTATTTATTGTTGAGAAAAGCATGGATGTTAGGGAACTTGGAGAAATAAATAGTGATGTCTTGAGGAGTGTACATATTACAGAGGAGGCTGGAAGTCTTAAACAGCATCAAGGTAGATAAATCCCCAAGACCTGATGAAGTGTATCCCAGGACATTGTGGGAGACTAGGGAGGAAATTGCGGGTCCCCTAGCAGAGATATTTGACTCACCGACATCCATAGTTGAGATGCCTGAAGATTGGAGGGTGGCAAATGTTGTGCCTTTGTTTAAAAAGGGCTGCAGGGAAAAACTTGGGAACTACAGGCTAGTGAGCCTCATGTCTGTAGTGGGTAAGTTGTTAGAAGGTATTCGGAGACAGGATTACAAGCATTTAGAGAGGCAAGGACTGATTAAGGACAGTCAGCATGGCTTTGAGAGTGGAAAATCATGTCTCACGAATTTGATTGAGTTTTATGAAGGGGTAACGAAGAAGGTAGATGAGGGCAGTGCAGTTGATGTTGTCAACATGGACTTTAGCAAGGCCTTTGACAAAGTACCGCATGTTAAGTTGTTGCATAAGGTTCAATCTCGGGATCCAGGGTGAGGTAGCCAATTGGATACAAAATTGGCTTGACGACAGAATGTGGAGATGCCGGCGTTGGACTGGGGTAAACACAGTAAGAAGTTTAACAACACCAGGTTAAAGTCCAACAGGTTTATTTGGTAGCAAAAGCCACACAAGCTTTCGAAGCTCTAAGCCCCTTCTTCAGGTGAGTGGGAATTCTGTTCACAAACAGAGCTTATAAAGACACAGACTCAATTTACATGAATAATGGTTGGAATGCGAATACTTACAACTAATCCAGTCTTTAAGAAACAAAACAATGGGAGTGGAGAGAGCATCAAGACAGGCTAAAAAGATGTGTATTGTCTCCAGACAAGACAGCCAGTGAAACTCTGCAGGTCCACGCAACTGTGGGAGTTACAAATAGTGTGACATGAACCCAATATCCCGGTTGAGGCCGTCCTTGTGTGTGCGGAACTTGGCTATCAGTTTCTGCTCAGCGACTCTGCGCTGTCGTGTGTCGCGAAGGCCGCCTTGGAGAACGCTTACCCGAATATCAGAGGCCGAATGCCCGTGACCGCTGAAGTGCTCCCCAACAGGAAGAGAACAGTCTTGCCTGGTGATTGTCGAGCGGTGTTCATTCATCCGTTGTCGCAGCGTCTGCATAGTTTCCCCAATGTACCATGCCTCGGGACATCCTTTCTTGCAGCGTATCAGGTAGACAACGTTGGCCGAGTTGCAAGAGTATGTACCGTGTACCTGGTGGATGGTGTTCTCACGTGAGATGATGGCATCTGTGTCGATGATCCGGCACGCTGCGACAACGGATGAATGAACACCGCTCGACAATCACCAGGCAAGACTGTTCTCTTCCTGTTGGGGAGCACTTCAGCGGTCACGGGCATTCGGCCTCTGATATTCGGGTAAGCGTTCTCCAAGGCGGCCTTCGCGACACACGACAGCGCAGAGTCGCTGAGCAGAAACTGATAGCCAAGTTCCGCACACACAAGGACGGCCTCAACCGGGATATTGGGTTCATGTCACACTATTTGTAACTCCCACAGTTGCGTGGACCTGCAGAGTTTCACTGGCTGTCTTGTCTGGAGACAATACACATCTTTTTAGCCTGTCTTGATGCTCTCTCCACTCCCATTGTTTTGTTTCTTAAAGACTGGATTAGTTGTAAGTATTCACATTCCAACCATTATTCATGTAAATTGAGTCTGTGTCTTTATAAGCTCTGTTTGTGAACAGAATTCCCACTCACCTGAAGAAGGGGCTTAGAGCTCCGAAAGCTTGTGTGGCTTTTGCTACCAAATAAACCTGTTGGACTTTAACCTGGTGTTGTTAAACTTCTTACTGTGTTGACGACAGAAGACAGAGGGTAGGGTGGTTGTTCAAACTGGAGGCCTGTGACCAGTGGTGTGCCTCAGGGATCGGTGCTGGGTCCACTGTTATTTGTCATTTATATCAATGATTTGGATAAGAATATAGGAGGTATGGTTAGTAAGTTTGCAAATGGCACCAAGATCGGTGGCATAGTGGACAGTGAAGGTTATCTCCGATTGCAACGGGATCTTGATCAGTTGGGCCAGTGGGCTGGCGAATGGCAGATGGAGTTTAATTTAGATAAATGCGAGCTAATGCATTTTGATAGATCAAACCAGGGCAGGACTTACTCACTTAATGGTAGGGCGCTGGGGAGAGTTATAGAACAAAGAGATCGAGGGGGTACAGGTTCATAGCTCCTTGAAAGTGAAGTCACAAGTGGACAGAGTGATGAAGGCATTTGGCATGCTTGGTTTCATTGGTCAGAACATTGAATACAGGAGTTGGGACATCTTGTTGAAGTTGTACAAGATATTAGTACGGCCACACTTAGAATACTTGTACAGTTCTGGTCACCTGTTATAGAAAGGATATTATTAAACTAGAAACCCGAGTGCAGAAAAGGTTTACTAGGATGCTACCGGGACTTGATGGTTTGAGTTGTAAGGAGAGGCAGGAAAGACTGGGACTTTTTTCCCTGGAGTGTAGGAGGGTTTGGGTGATCTTAGAGGTCTACAAAATAATGAGGGGCATAGATAGTTAACATTTTTCTCAAAGGTAGGGGAGTCTAAAGTTAGAGGGCATTGGTTTAAGGGGAGAGGGGAGAGATAGAGAAGGATGAAGACGGGCAATTTTTTCCACACAGAGGGTGGTGAGCGTCTGGAACTAGCTGCCAGAGGCAGTAGTAGAGGTGGGTACAATTTTGTCTTTTAAAAAGCATTTAGACAGTTACATGGGTAGGATGGGTATACAGGGATATGGGCCAAACACAGGCAATTGGTACTAGCTTAATGGTAAAAACTGGGCAGCCTGGACAAGTTGGGCTAAAGGGCCTGTTTCTATGCTGTAAACGTAGCATTTACCGTGCTGGGCGGCACGGTAGCACAGTGGTTAGCACTGCTGCTTCACAGCTCCAGGGTCCCGGGTTCGATTCCCGGCTCGGGTCACTGTCTGTGTGGAGTTTGCACATTCTCCTCGTGTCTGCGTGGGTTTCCTCCGGGTGCTCCGGTTTCCTCCCACAGTCCAAAGATGTGCGGGTTAGGTTGATTGGCCAGGTTAAAATTGCCCCTTAGAGTCCTGAGATGCGTAGGTTAGAGGGATTAGCAGGTAAATATGTGGGGGTAGGGCCTGGGTGGGATTGTGGTCGGTGCAGACTCGATGGGCCGAATGGCCTCTTTCTGCACTGTAGGGTTTCTATGATTCTATGATAAACCTCTATGGCATAATGTAAGCCTACTTGTGACATTAATAAATAAACTAAACTTGTCACAATAACAGAATCACATCTACAAAAAAAGTTCCAGAAGTTAACAGAACTACTTTTAATAAGAAAATACAGGAAGACAGCTACAAGCCAGTCACTGCCTTATGATTAAAACCGGTGTCACAGCAGCTCAGCTGCTCCAATCTTTTGCACATGGAAAGCCACGCCACAAATCACCGCATCAGAATGAATGAATCAACTCGCAGGACTTGTTCCAAATGCTCCTGATATCTACCGGTATCCCCGGCTGATAGAAGATTGAATTAGGCCAGCAGATTTTAAGAAAAAATAGGGGCAGGATTAGGCCATTCAGCCCTAAGAGCCTTTACTGCTTTCAGTATGCTGTCTGATCTGTTACTTCAACTCTCCCTTTCAACCTTATATCTAGATCCCTCAGCATCCAAAGAATCTATCAATCTGCCTTGAAAATACTCAATGGCACAACATCCACAGTTTGTTTCATCCACAAAAAGTATCTATAACAGTGAACAGACATGCATTCCTCCCTTTACCTTGAGGTGTCCCAGTACAGTCACACTGGCTGAGTCACGTCTCGGTTTATATTGTTTCAATGAGAAGTACACACAGCCGTGTCTATGGATTGGCATGAAACAGAAACACTAACTTCATTTGCAGCAGATATTCTGGACTACACATCATGCCAGTGTATTGCAGCAATGCTAACCGGGTGATGTGCCGTTATTTCCACATTAGCATCTACGACTTCCCCATTGAGAGATAACCTGAAGCTGCTGAAATAGGGGATTACAGTAGTACAGCAAGAACCTGAAAGAAGAAACTGAGAAACTCAAATGTGCACTATTTCTAATATTAGAAACCCGGACACTGTCCTTATAATAGCATACTAGTCATTTGATTATTGGTAGGGAGAGGGAGGAAGAGCAACAGCGTGAGAGAAGCAAGTAAAGAGGCAGCACCGGTCATCCTCAAGATGCCCGAAAGCACTCAACAAGCAATGAATTACTTGATGAAAGTGTGACTGCTTCCACAGGAAAGTATGGTAGGCAATTAGCACAAAAGACCCACAAACAGAGGCCAGAGTGGTTACACAGCCCAGGAGGCAGCAAATTGGCCTATCGGGTCCTTACCAGGTCTCTGCAAGAGCAAATAATCTAACCTCACTCCCTGCTCTTTCCCCAGATAAATCACGAACCTGCCTCCACCACACAAGATCATGCATTCCAGATCCAAACCACTCGCTGTGGGCAAAATATTTATCTTGTATTGCTTTTGCCAAACACCTTAAATTGGCTCTTGACTCTCCTATCTAGGCCCCAGATCATTCTGAACACCTTGAGCAAATCTCCTCTTAATCATCTCTAAGAACAACTCCAGCTTCTCCAATCTATCCACATAACCATTCTCATAAATCTTTCCACACGCAAGTTGTCAGGATGGCCGAGTGGTCTAAGACGTCAAACTCCAAGGTGTGTGATTCCTTGCCTTGTGTAAGCCTGGTGAATCCTGGTCCCTTTCTAGGGGCAGGCGCGGGTTCAAATCCCACTCCTGACATTTGCATTTTGGGGTGGCACGGTGGCTAGCACTGCTGCCTCTCAACGCCAGGAACCTGGGTTCAATTCCGGTCTCGGGTCACTGTCTGTGTGGAGTTCGCACGTTCTCCCAGTGTCTGTGTGGGTTTCCACTGGGTGCTCCGGTTTCCTCCCACAGTCCAAAGATGTGCGAGTTAGGTTGATTGGCCATGCTAAATTAACCCTAGTGTCAGGGGAATTAGCAGGGTAAATATGAGGGCTTGCGGGAATAGGGCCTGGGTGGGACTGTGGTCTGTGCACACTTGAAGGGCTGAATGGTCTCTATCTGCACTGTAGGCATTCTATGATTCGATGACCCTTGCTAATACCTTCACATCTTTCCTAAAGTGTTGGTCATAATATTCCAGTTAAGGCTGAACCAGAGTTTTATAGAGGTTTATCATAGCTTCCTTGCTTTTGTACTCCATATGTCCAGTCAATTGGTTTTGATATTGCAGGCTAAATGTTGGCTAGGACACCAGGAGAACTCCCAGTTCATCTAATCATAGAATCTATGGCACGGAGACAGGCCCTTCAGCCCAAACTGGTCCATGCCGACCAAAAGTCCATCTAAGCTAACTCCATTTGCCTGCATTTGGCCCATATCCCTCTACACCTTTCCTATCCATGTATCTGTCCACACGTCTTTTAAATGTTGTCAATGTCCCTGCCTCAACCACTTCCTCCCCCATCCCCATCGCACACACCCCGTCAGATCAACAATCCCCATGGCATTGGGAACTTTTACATCTGTATAAAAAGGCCCTTGTTTAATGCTTCATCTGAAAGTTGAACCTGATCACTCCAGACACACACTACTGTACTTACACTGTCTGGAATGGAACAAATTCACAACTTTCAAACTCAGACAATTGAGCCAAGCTGTCATAATGCTAGATATTATTCTTTCCCAAATTTTGTGATTGGTTATATTTATAATTTCTAGAGGTCACTTGAGGGAAACTTCAGAGAGAAGGCTCAGGCAGTGTAAGGAAACCCTTCTCCATTAGGGGCAGTGTGACCAAAGAACAAAGAAAAGTGCAGCACAGGAACAGGCCCTTCTGCCCTCCAAATCTGTGTTGATCATGATGTCCCAACTAAAAAACCCTTCTGTCCTTACTTGTTCCATATCCCTCTATTTCCTCTCTATTCATGTACCCATCCAGATGCCTCTTAAATGTTGCTAATGTGCCTGTTTCCACCATCACCTCTGGTAGCATGTTCCAGGTACCCACCACTCTGCGTGAAAAACTCCCCCTACACATCTCCCTTTAATTTTCCCCCTTTACCTGTGCCCCCCATGTAATTGACACTTCCACCCTGGGGAAAAAGCTTCTGATTATATACCCTCTTTATGCCACTCAATTTTGTAGACCTCTATCAGGTCTCCCCTCAGCCGCTGTCTTTCCAGTGAAAACAATTCTAGTTTATTCAACCTCTCCTCATAGCCAACACTCTCGAGACCAGGCAACATTCTGGTGAACCTTCTTTGCACTCTCCAAAGCTTCCACATCCTTCCGATAGTGTGATGACCAGAACTGCACACAATACTCCAAATGCAGCTTAACCAAGGTTTTATATCACTGCAACATGACTTCCCAACTCCTGTACTCAGTGTCCCGGTTGAAGGCATGCATTCCACATGCCTTCTTAATCACTTGGCCACCCATGCTGCCACTTTTAGGGAACTGTGGACCTGCATGCCCAGATCCTTCTTAATGTTCCTAACGGTTCTGCCATTTAAGTATACTTCATACCTAAATTTGATCCTCCAAAATGCATCATTTCGCATTTGTACCAGTCTGCCATATGGGACCTTGTCAAACATCTTACTAAAGTCCATATAAACTATATCCACAACCCTTCCCTCATCAATTTTCTCTGTCACCTCTTCAAAAAACTCAATCAAGTTGGTGATTCCCTGTACAAAACCATACTGCCTGTCACTAACTAGTCCATGTTCCTCCAAATGTGCATATATCCTATCCCTCAGTATCTTCTCTAAAAGCTTCCCTACCACTGATGTCAGGCTCACCGGCCTATAATTTCCTGGATTATCCCTGCTTCCTTTCTTAAAAAAGGGAACAATATTGGCTATTCTCCAGTCCTCTGGAACCTCGCTTGTGGTCAAACAGGATGCGAAGATATCTGTTAAGGCCCTAGCTATTTGTTCCCTTGCCTCCCACAATAACCTGGGATAGATCCCATCCGGCCCTGGGGACTTGTCAACCTTAATGCAATTTAGGATACTCAACATTTCCTCCTTTGATATATTGACGTCCTCTAGAGCATTCGCACACCTATTCCTAACCTCAACATCGTCATGTCCTTCTCCTTGGTGACTACCAATACGAAGTACTCATTAAGGATTTCACCCACTTCCTGAGTTCCACACATAACTTCCCTCCATTGTCAAGTGGGCCTACTCTCTCTTTTGCTACCCTCTTGCTCGGAATATATGCATAAAAAGCTTTGGGATTCTCCTTGACCCTGTTTGCTAAAGACATTTCAAGCCCCCTTTAGCCCTCCTAATTCCACCTTTAAGTTCCTTCCTACTTTCACTGTACTCAAGGTTTTGTCAGTTTTTAGATGCCTAGACCTATTGTATGCTTTCTTTTTCCTTTTGACTAACCATTTTGCATTTTGCCAAGGGAGATTTAGCTCTATTTACTGTGATCTTTCCTGAATTGTACCCGGTCTGAGCAGGACAGACACGGAAAAGAGCTCCAATACAAGGACTGTGATGTGCACACTTTTTGGCAAAGTTTCTTGGAAAGTGGACAGAAGGGCTATTGAAAATGTTAGAACTCCGCTTACTTGCCCCGATTAGAATCACATCCCTAAAAAAAGGAAACTCACTCAACTCAAGATGTCAGAGTTGAAATATTAGGTAGACATTTCTCAATTCAGTAAAATTTCAACTGCCTTTTCCAACTTTACACCAACTAACACCAAGTCCAAAACGGCGAGAGACATTGAGCTATTACAGTTAAGTATCCAAAGTGAGTAAAAGCCTTTCAGAAGTGAAATTAGGAAATACTACTTCACGCAGAGGGTGGCAGAAGTTTGCAACACTCTAATCTATACGATTGGCACTAGATCGACTGTTACTTTTAAAACAAAGATTGATAGATTTTGTCCTGGTTTGCTGACAAGATAGCAGTAGTCGGATCATCTGGGAAGGCTTTGGTTTTCTAGATGGCTAGAAGACATCACCTGGAGATGGTAATCCTTTGGATAGGGTTCAATAATACTCAACATGGGGTGAAATATTGGCCCTTAATGTCTCAACTCTCACTGGGAGGTATTTTAACAAGTTGGGACTAGCATAGAGTAATTTCTCTGGAACAAATCAGAATTGATGGTAATAAAAATTAAATGAATTCAATGACAGAACAAGTCATACTTTAAACAGGTAAGGAGAGGGTGGAACTTTATTTATTCATTGATGGGATGTGGGCGTTGCTGGCTAGGTCAGCATTTTTTGCCCATCCCAGAGTGCTGCTAAGGAGTAAGTTCCAGGATTTTGACTCTATGACTGTGAAGAAATGCCGATATATTTCCAAGTCAGGTTGGTGAGTGGTTTGGAGGCGAACTTCCAAGTGGTGGTGTTCCCATGTATCTGCTACCCTCGTCCTTCTAGATGGTAGTGGTCATGGTTTTGGAAGGTGCTGTCGCAGGAGCCTTGGTGAGATGCTGCAATACATCTTGTAGATGGTACACACTGCTGCTACTTTGTACTGGTGGTGGAGGGTGTGCCAATCAACTGGACTGCTTTGTCCTGGATGGTGTCGAGCTTGTCAAATGTTATTGAAGCTGCACTCATTCAGGCAAAGGGAGAGAATCCCATCACACTCCTGACTTGTGTAGAAGAGAAACTAACTGCAATGGAGAGAAAGCATACTGTCTGGCAGAGCTAGAACAGCTGGTGTGCAGTTGGATCACTGTACTGGCCCACAGATAGAGAATTATCTTCTGGAAAGACTATTTATACAAGTGGAACGGACCAATTCTATTTCTATGGTCACTAAGAAATTTCTGCACGTTTTGAGGATACGCTGTTAGCTAGCTGCGATTGGGAGTTTCCATACTCTCCAGAAACTTTGCCCAAGGGTATCAAAGAGGAATTTCCTAGAGCTATTAAGAGGTTTGTTTTATCCTCTTGCAGGTAGTTCAGGAGGCTGATGAAGGTGTAACCTGGTGGATGGGCCTGCTCATCAATGCACTCACGAGCCAAATATCATAAATGCAACCTTTTGAAATCTTGCTTAAAGTCTTGACAAAATTAGTGCTGCATTAAGACAGCAAAGCAACAAGTCTAGCTCAGTTTAAACACAAATTTTGCTAATTCAACAGTTGGACTACAATAGTCTTGCTGCTACAAGTACCTTCCTCTAACTGGTGCCCAAGGCTGAATATTATAGCAGGAAATGGCATAAAAAACACTTGGGAAACAAAGCAGTAGCAGCAAGGGTTGACATGCTGCGCCTCCTTAGCTACCTAGAAGCTAATCACACTCCTTTCATTCAAGGAAATGAGGGATCTTTTCAACCCTCTAAAATAAAACGTTGCACGTTTTCATGGCACCTGAAGCTCTCGGCCAGATTTCCCAAATGTTCCTCATTCTTCATTTGAACCCAGCAGGGGTGACTGTATGTACATAATACCCACCCACCCCACACAATCAGATTCCACCTGCAGGCTGCACTTTCAGATAGGTGGTGATGGTAGGATTCAGCTCGCCTGCGATCCCTTCGCAAGTTCAAAAACCTTCACAGACACTCCAAAGACACTTCCCCGTGTGCCCTTAGGGCTGAACACCAGCAGAAAGAAGAAAATGAACATCCTTTTACTGAGTGGCTTCCCATTCACTCCTTCTGCACAAGCATATAATTCAATCAGAAAACAAAATCGTGAACAGGACACAAAATGTTCTCAACACAAGTGCAAGTCAGTAAGCTTCACGGACAGAGAACAGTAGAGTCTGGAATTTTAGACACACCTCTGCGAAGTGCGTTTTAAGAGATGTTGAGTGGACTTTCTCCTGGAGTGGACCCCGAGCAGGCAGCAACCTGATTGAGAACGGAGCAGCACCTCCTTTGGGCAGTGTCCTGCTGTCCAAGATTAAATGTTTTTGTCCAATCCCAATGGCATTCAAGTCAATCCTATTTGGATAAACACCAGAGCAGGATATAATTGGCTGCTCTTAACTACATACTCAATGAAAAATGGCTATCTGGAGGTATGGGCATCATCTAATATACTTTAATGTTAATATTGTAATTTCCTAAGTTTCCTCTTGTGAAAGCAGACAAATCAATAACTCTCCTAAACAAGGAAGGTAACCTCAACTCTACTCCAGCCTTCTACGATTAGCTGGGAGGTAATGCTGAATGGTTAAGATCCCGAGCATAGTACACAAAGAGAATCACAGCACAATCCAAACCAGTTATTACTCAATATCTACCTATGCTGACCCTTTAGAACCCTGCCTAAATTTCTCCCTCCCCAACCCAGTTACGTGCTATTATACTGAGCTGTGACTAGCTAACTCAGTACAGCCCAGGGATTAAACTTGTTTGGCTCAATTCACAGAACAACATTCAGCAGGGGAGTGAACACTGGAGAAATGGAGGAGTGAACAGTGGAGAAACAAGTACCCAAGAGCCATAACAGTCAAACCGTGTATGCTCCATAAAGTCAACAAAACTAACCTCTACACAACTTTGTAGAGCAGGTAGAGAAACATGTTCACCTGATGGAAAAGAAATACCTGAATTAAGCTTAAACCTTGCAATAACTCAAGCAACAGCAAGTTGCTCAGCCTCAAAGACATTAAAGGAATGTCAACCAGCGTGTTAAATACTTCACAAACTCAAAACAAATTTCTTGACAACTTTTTTTGTTTGAAATGGAAAGGAGAGAGTTGGGATACCTCAAGAAACTTTGCAAAGCTGAGAAACAGCTCCATATAGTATTTTGCACGGACACGTTAGCTAGATTGCGTAGTTCTGAACTTTGGCATAGCAATCATTTCTTTCCAAAATTGGTTTTGGTTGTCACTTAATATTTAAATAGGATGTTAATTTTTCTAATAATTAGAGCAAGTGGACTGGGGCTACTTAAAATACTTTGCTCTCCAGTTAGCTAAAAAACACAGTGCACCGTTCTTTAATCACCCAGTTTATTTTTCTCGCTGCCAGTTTCTTTCCCTTCCTCTAAGCTGTGATACATTTGAACATACTGCCACTCAGCCAAAGCTTGTCCACCATCTCAAGGCACGTACCTGGATGGGTGCAGCTCCAACCACACTCAAGAAACTTGACACCATCAAGGACAAAGCAGCCCACGTGATTTGACACCACATCCACAAACATCCACTCCCTCCATCATCGACACTCAGTAGCAGCAGTGTGTACTATCTATAAGATGCACTGCAGCAATTCACTAAAGATCCTGAGACATCATCTTCCAAATCCATGACCACTTCCATCTCGAAGGACAAGGACAGCAGACACATGAGAAACAGGAAAGGTATGACCACATTAATGGGGTTGTATTATAGACCACCCAATAGTCAGCGAGAATTGGAGGAGCAAATCAGCGGAGGGATAGCTGACAACTGCAAGAAACACAAAGTTGTGATAGTAGGGGATTTTAATTTTCCACATATAGATTGGGACTCGCATACTGTTAAAGGTTTAGACGGGGTAGAGTTTGTAAAATGTGTTCAGGAGAATTTTCTACATCAGTATATAGAGGTGCCAACGAGAGAGGATGCGATATTGGATCTCCTATTGGGAAATGAGTTAGGGCAGGTGATGGATGTGAGTGTGAGGGAACACTTTGGATCCAGTGATCATAATGCCATTAGTTTCAACCTGATCATGGATAAGGATAGATCTGGTCCTCGGGTTGAAGTCCTGAACTGGAAAAAGGCCAAATTTGATGAAATGAGAAGGGATCTGGGAAGTGTGGATTGGCACAGGCTGTTCTCTGGTAAGGATGTAAATGGAAAGTGGGAGGCCTTCAAAGGAGAAATCTTGAGTGTGCAGAGTTTGTATGTTCCTGTCAGGATTAAAGGCAAAGTGAATAGGAATAAGGAACCTTGGTTCTCAAGGGAGATTGTAACACTGATTAAGAGGAAGAGAGAGTTGTATGAAATGTACAGGCAGCAAGGAACAGATCAGATGCTCGAGGAGTATAAAAAAGTGCAAGAAGCTACTTAAGAGGGAAATCAGGAGGGCTAAAAGAAGACATGAGATTGCTTTGGCAGACAGAGTGAAGGAAAATCCAAAGAGCTTCTATAGGTATGTTAGGAGCAAAAGGATAGTGAGGGATAAAATTGGTCCTCTTGAAGACCAGAGTGGTAGACTGTGTATGGAACCAAAAGAGATGGGGGAGATACTAAATGGTTTTTTTACATCCGTATTTACTGAGGAAACGGGCATGGAGTCTACGGAAATAGGGCAAACAGGTAGGGAGGTCATGGAACCTTTACAGATTAAAGGGGAGGAGGTGCTCGCTGTCTTGAGGCAAATCAGAGTGGATAAATCCCCAGGACCAGACAGGGTATTCCCACGGACCTTGAGGGAAGCTAGTGTTGAACTTGCAGGGGCCCTGGCAGACATATTTAAAATGTCAGTATTCACGGGGGAGGTGCCGGATGATTGGAGGGTGGCTCATGTTGTTCCGTTGTTTAAAAAAGGTTCCAAAAGAAATCCGGGAAATTATAGGCCAGTAAGTTTGACGTCGGTGGTGGGCAAGTTATTGGAAGGTGTGATAAGGGATAGGATCTACAAATATTTGGATAGACAGGGACTTATTAGGGAGAGTCAACATGGCTTTGTGTGTGGTAGGTCATGTTTGACCAATCTGAGTTTTTCGAGGAGGTTACCAGGAAAGTGGATGAAGGGAAGGCGGTGGATGTTGTCTACCTGGATTTCAGCAAGGCTTTTGACAAGGTCCCTCATGGGAGGTTAGTTAGGAAGGTTCAGTCGCTAGGTATACATGGGGAGGTAGTAAATTGGATTAGACACTGGCTCAATGGAAGAAGCCAGAGAGTGGTTGTGGAGGATTGCTTCTCTGAGTGGGGGCCTGTGACTAGTGGTGTGCCACAGGGATCGGTGTTGGGGCCATTGTTGTTTGTCATCTATATCAATGATCTGGATGATAATGTGGTAAATTGGATCAGCAAGTTTGCTGATGATACAAAGATTGGAGGTGTAATGGACAGTGAGGAAGGTTTTCAAAGCTTGCAGAGGGATTTGGACCAACTAGAAAAATGGGGTGAAAAATGGCAAATGGAATTTAACGCAGACAAGTGTGAGATATTGCACATTGGAAGGACAAACCAAAGTAGAACGTACAGGGTAAATGGTAGGACTCTGAAGAGCGCAGTTGAACAGAGGGATCTGGGAATACAGGTACAGAATTCCCTAAAAGTGACGTCACAGGTGGATAGGGTCGTAAAGAGTGCCTTTGGTACATCGGCCTTTATAAATCGGAGTATCGAGTATAAAAGTTGGAGTGTTATGGTAAGGTTATATAAGGCATTGGTGAGGCTGAATTTGGAGTATTGTGTACAGTTTTGGTCACCTAGTTACAGGAAGGATGTAAATAAGGTTGAAAGAGTGCAGAGAAGGTTCACAAGGATGTTGCCGGGACTTGAGAAGCTGAGTTACAGAGAGAGATTGAATAGGTTGGGACTTTATTCCCTGGGGCGTAGAAGATTGAGGGGAGATTTGATAGAGGTGTATAAGATTTTGATGGGTATAGATAGAGTGAATGCAAGCAGGCTTTTTCCGCTGAGGCTAGGGGAGAAAAAAACCATAGGGCATGGGTTAAGGGTGAAAGGAGAAAAGTTTAAAGGGAATATTAGGGGGGGCTTCTTCACGCAGAGAGTGGTGGGAGTGTGGAATGAGCTGCCGGATAAAGTGGTAAATGCACTTTTAACATTTAAGAAAAACTTGGACGGGTTCATGGATGAGAGGGGTGTGGAGGAATATGGTCCAAGTGCAGGTCAGTGGGACTAGGCAAAAAATGGTTCGGCACAGACAAGAAGGGCCAAAAGGCCTGTTTCTGAGCTGTAATTTTCTATGGTTCTATATGGGAACACCACCACCGCAAGTTCCCCTCCAAGCCTCTCACCATCTGGACTTGGAAATATCGCTGTTCCTTCGCAGTTGCTGGGTCAAAAATCCTGGAATTCCTTCCCTAACGGCATTGTGTGTCAACCCACAGCATGTGGACTGCAGCGATTCAAGGCGGCAGCTCATCACCACCACCTCAAGGGCAACAAGGGATGGGCAATAAATGCTGCCCATGCCCTGCAAATGAATTTGAAAACCCTCTGCTGTCTCCCTTACATTTCAGGATGCTGTGGAATGGGATATACAAACAACTCTCCCACTAATGTTCCTTCCTGTGGGCCTGTATCTAACCACCATTCGGCACTTCCACATGACAACAGCAAGAATAAGGAACCTACCTGGCCAAGACAGCAACACGAAAGTGCACTTAACCACAGTGGGGGACTGAAGGACTGTCACATTAAATTTTTCTCTTGTGTATACACAAATCCAACAGTTACATCATTCCTAATGACAGAATAGACAGTTAGTGTAATGGATATTGGCTATGCTTGGGACATAGGAACAGCAGCAGATCCTCAAGCCAGTTACCCTAATTCTATTTACCTGGCATGATTCTAGAATCCATAATGTTAGGGCTACACAAAAGCCCCAACAATCGCAATCTGTTAACGCCGAGGCATTCAGTAGGGAAACACTTCAATTCTTGATGCAGCAGAGCCACGGGTTTTGGGTTTTAGGATAGATTTTAAAAATCCCCAGATGAATGAAGATAATAGCAGCTGACCCATTGCTGCAGTGACAAGTGCAATGAGCTTCTGAACAGGAGGGCAGTTCAAGGAATCGCCACATTGACTTGCGTATTTGTCAGCTCTCCAACACACAAGTGCATACAGGATATTGAATCTTTAAACTGCAGAGAGCCCATGTTATAATCACCCAGCAACTGCAACACTGACAACCTGAGTCAAAGTTAGGGAAAGATTACAACCTGATCCCTGGAGACAAATAACAGTCTGTGTCTCTGTGAACAAGTTGTGTGATGATGCTGAAGAAAGCCACTTAATCATGTTCCTTTTCATCTTCTTGTTTGACTGCAGTTTCACAGTTAAGAGTGATCAGTTGGTACTTTACCAGCTTGATCTAGTGGGATTGTGTGACCACTGGATGTGGGAAGCGCAAGTGAGGGATTAAATCAAATGTAGATCTAAAATCATAGAATCCATTCAGCCCATTGAGTCTGCACCAACTTGCCGATGGAGCTTCTTACCCAGGCCCTGCCTCTTTCCTATCCCATAACCCCATGCATTTACCATGGCTAACCCACACCTTTTTTCGACACTAAGGGGCAATTTAGCATGGCCAATCCACCTAACCTTCACATCTTTGGAGTGGAAGGAAACTGGAGCACCCGGAAGAAACCCATGCAGACTCGGGGAGATGACCAAATTCCATTCAGCTGTCATCTGCTGCACTCACTAGCTAACAATTGGCCTGGTTAAGCAACATGTCTATTTTTTAAATTCTTATCCTCATTTTCAAATTGCTCCATGGCTTCACCCATGTCTATTTTTAGTCTCTTCAGTCCCACCATCCTCCAAGTTTTCTCCCTTCATTAAATTCCAGCCGCTTGAGCTTCCCAGATTTTAACTGCTCCATCATTGCTGACCATGTCTTCAGGCTCCCAAGGTGTTAAGCTGTGGAATTTCTTTCTTAAATCTCTACTTCCCTTTCCCACTTTATGATTTTTACTTTATCACGTTTCTGTGAGGCGCCTTGAGGCACTATTGTACCAGAGGCACAATATAAATATGAGTTCTTCTGTTGCTGTTATTTGTTGAAGGAAACCATTTGGATATGAAAAAAGTAGTGAGTGTCCCAGCAAGTACATATGCCAAAATATTCTGATTCAAATTAATAAGACAAATTCATATTTAGGTGTACAAGGTGTAATTTCAACATTTGTAGATGACACAAAACTTGAAGTATTGTAATTTGAGGAGGCTAATGATGGACTTCAAGAAGACTGGTAGAGTAGCTGAACACTCAATAGATGAAATCTAAGGATACAATTCTAAAGGGATGCAAGGTGTATGTGCACAAATCAATGAAGATGGCAGAGTAAGGTGAGAAAGTGGTTAAACAAGCTTTGGGGATCCTGAGCTTTAGAAATAGAAGCATGAAGTACAAAGCAAGGAAGTTATGCTGAATCTTTATGAAACACTGGTTTGACCTCAACTGGAGTTGAAGAGTTCCAGAATGTGGGTGCACAGACTGCGACAGGGCTCAAGTGCAATGAGGTATGTGTACTAATTTAGGAACATGGAGCAAACAGAAATTCCTTGTTTGGGGGGGGGGCGGTGGCGGGGGGAAGGAGGTGCTGCTTTTTAGATCATTTTTTCAGTCTCTGGAAAGCAGTGAGTGCTCAAGTTTTAATTAATTGAGCCGAGAGATGATTGTTTAGTGAGTTTAAGATTTCATCCCTCAAACATGGGCAGGATTAAAACCAATTAAATTTACAGTTTAACTAGGTGAAGTACTGGTGCAGTACTGCAGAGAGGAATTGCAGTGGGAGGTGAAAGATCTAGTTGTGGTACAGGTGGGTACCAACAACATAGTTAAGGCTAAGAAAGAGTTTCCGCTGAGGGTGCCAATGTGTGGCTCATTGGACTTTGATTCATGGTGTACGAGTGTGAGCTGTATCTTTGGGATGGTCTTCATCCTGAACCATGTTGGGACCAGTGCCCTAGCAAATTGCATAACATAAGGGCGGCACGGTAGCACAGTGGTTAGCACTGCTGCTTCACAGCTCCAGGGTCCCGGGTTTGATTCCCGGCTCGGATCACTGTCTGTGTGGAGTTTGCACATTCTCCTCGTGTCTGCGTGGGTTTCCTCCGGGTGCTCCGGTTTCCTCCCACAGTCCAAAGATGTGCGGGTTAGGTTGATTGGCCAGGTTAAAAAATTGCTCCTTAGAGTCCTGGGATGTGTAGGTTTGAGGGATTAGCGGGTAAAATATGTGGGGGTAGGGCCTGGGTGGGATTGTGGTCGGTGCAGACTCGATGGGCCGAATGGCCTCCTTCTGCACTGTAGGGTTTCTATGATTTTCTATGATTTTCAATCCAACTAGGACTATAGGACCAGTCATGGGTATTTGACATTTCAGAAGGACAGAAAGAAAGGAAGAAGTGGGATAACTCAATAAAGGATGAGATCAATAATGAGAAATGATTTTTGTTCAGAGGATCAAGGTATAGTTTGGGTGGAGTTAATAACAAAAGAAAAAGTCACTGGTCAGAGTGGTTTAGACCATAAGATATAGGAGGAGAATTAGGCCATTCGGCCCATCGAGTCTGCTCTGCCATTCAATCATGGCGGATATGATTCTCATCCCCATTCTTCTGCCTTCGCCCGTAACCCTTAATCCCCTTATTGATCAAGAATCTATCTCTGTCTTAAAGACACTTAATGACTTGGCCTCCACAGCCGTCTGTGACAAAGAGTTCCACAGATTCACCACCCTCAGGCTAAAGAAATTCCTCCTCATCTCAGTTTTAAAGGCACATCCCTTCACTCTTGAGGTTGTGCCCTCGAGTTTTAGTCTCTCCCACCAGTGGAAGCATCCGCTCCACATCCACTCTATCTAGACCTCTCAGTATTCTCTAAGTTTCAATTAGACCCCCCCACCTCATCCTTCTAAATTCCATCGCAATTAGACTCAGATTCCTCAACCACTCCTCATATGACAAATCCTTCATTCCTGGGATCATTCTTGTGAACCTCCTCTGGACCCCCTCCTAAGCCTCCTTTAGGTATGGGACCCAAAACTGCTCACAATATTCCAAATGGGGTCTGACCACAGCCTTCTACAGCCTCAGCAGTACATCCCTGCTCTTATATTCTAGCCCTCCAGAAATGGCCCCCTAGCAATAGCTACATTGTTGGACAGAGTATAAATCATGAAATAACAGGGCCTGTACGAAAGGCACTGAAATAATCCTAAGAGATTTTAATCTTCATTCAGACTGGGCAACCCAAATTGGCAAAAGTAGCTTGAAGGATGAGTTCATTCTATATATTCAGGTCAGTTTCTTAAAACAATACATCCTGGAATCAACCAGGGAACAGGTCATTTTACACCAGCTAATGTGTAATGAAACAAGATTAATCATTGATTTCATAGCATAGAATCCTCTAGGTAAGAGTGATCACAACATGATGGAATTTCAGAGTTTTATATTGAGAAATCTTGATTTTAAACTAGTGCCTTGAAATTAATATGGGCATTAAAAAACATGAAGAGGGAGAAATCAGACTATGAGAGAAAACTAAGATAAAAACAGACAGCAAAAGTTTCTACAAGTTTTTAAAAAAGAAAAAAGTAGCTAAATTAAGGGAGGACCTTTAGCAGATGAGATTGGCAAATTAATGGAAATAAGGAAAAGGCAGATTTTAAACTAGTATTTTGATCTGTCTTCACAGTGGACGACACAGAAAGCTTTCCCAGAATAGTTGAAAATCAAGGGAGGGAGGAACTTAAAACATCACGGTCACTAAAGAAAAAGTACAAAATCTAATGGGCTAAAGGTGGTAAATCTCCCCAGGCCTGATGAAGGTCTTCAAGAAAAAGACTCCAGCAATAGTGCAGGCATGGTTGCAATCTCCCAAAATTCACTACAATCTGGAAAGGATTGGAAAACCAAATTTAACACTATTCAAGGAAGGTGGCAGCGGACACAAAGCAGAAAACTAAATAGTCAGAAGTTCATAAAACCCTCACAGTGCAGAGCATGCACCGACTCTCTGATAGCACCTTACTCAGGCTCACACCCTGCCCTACCCCCTTAACCCCATACATCTACTCCACTAATCTCCTAACCTACACATTTTGGGACACTAAGGGGCAATGTAGCATGGCCAATCAATCCAACCTGCAGATCTTGGGACTGTGGGAGGAAACCGGAGCACCCGGAGAAAACCATGCAGCCACAGGGATAATGTGCAAACTCTGTGTTAATGGGAAAATGCTAGAATCCATTATTAGGCAGGTTATAGCAGGGCATATAGAAAATAATAATATAATCAAACAGAGTCAACATGGTTTTGTGAAAGGATGCTCATGTTTAACAAAATTTATTAAAAGTTCTTTGAGGACCTAACAAGGAGGATGAAAGGGAACCAGCAGATGTAGGGTATTTGGATTTCCAAAAAGCATTTGATAAGGTGCCACATAAAAGAACAAAGAAAATTACAGCACAGGAACAGGCCCTTCGGCCCTCCAAGCCTGCACCGACCATGCTGCCCGACTTAACTAAAACCCTTCCGGGGACCATATCCCTCTATTCCCATCCTATTCATGTGCTTGTCAAGACGCCCTTTAAAAGTCACTACCGTATCCGCTTCCACTATCTCCCCCGGCAATGATGAAGGCAAGCATGCCATATGCCTTCTTGACTACTTTCTCCACCTGCATTGCCACTTTCAGTGACCTGTGCACCTGTACACCCAGATCCCTCTGCCTATCAATACTCTTAAGGGTTCTGCCATTTACTGTATATTTCCTATCTGTATTAGACCTTCCAAAATGCATTACCTCACATTTGTCCGGATTAAACTCCATCTGCCATCTCTCCGCCCAAGTCTCCAACTGATCTATATCCTGCTGTATCCTCTGATGGTCCTCATCGCAAATCCACCAACCTTTGTGTCGTCCGCAAACTTACTAATCAATCCAGTTACATTTTCCTCCAAATCATTTATATATATATATATATATATATATATATAGCAACGGTCCCAGCACTGATCCCTGAGGAACACCACTTGTCATGATGTGGAGATGCCGGCGTTGGACTGGGGTAAACACAGTAAGAAGTTTAACAACACCAGGTTAAAGTCCAACAGCTGTTAAACTTCTTACTGTGTTAACACCACTTGTCACAGCCCTCCATTCAGAAACACACCCTTCCACTGCTACCCTCTGTCTTCTTTGACCGAGTAAGAAGTCTAACAACACCAGGTTAAAGTCCAACAGGTTTATTTGGTAACAAAAGCCACTAGCTTTCTTTGACCAAGCCAATTCTGTATCTACCTTGCTAGCTCACCTCTGATCCCATGCGACTTCACCTTCTGCACCAGTGTGCCGTGAGGGACCTTGTCAAAGGCCTTACTGAAGTCCATGTAGACAACATCCACTGCCCTACCCTCATCAATCATCTTCGTCACTTCCTCGAAAAACTCGATCAAGTTCATGAGACACGACCTCCCCTTCACAAAACCACGTTGCCTCTCACTAATATGAGAGGCAACATGTATTCATTCATTCAAGGAATTTGGATGTCACTGGCCAGGCCAGCATTTATTGTCCATCCCCAAATGCCTTTGAGCAGATGGTGGTGAATCCGTATATACCCCTTTGGCACTTTCCCCATCAATTACAGTGCATTCATAACACAAGATTTTCTCTGAACAAGGAACCAGTGGCATTCAAATTGTCAAAGCCTGAAGTGTCTCAAACGGAATGAAGACCACCTCCTCCTTGCTATGGAGTCAGTTTGCAGCTTTAAGATTCAGGCTACAATTACATTGTAACTGCCGCAGCATTGGTGCAATGTGGAATTGGATCTCACTAACACTGCAATCAGTGTGGAAACATCACAAACCAATAATTCCTTACACAGATGCTGTAGCCCATTAACAGATCTGAACAAACCAGAAGCAAATGACTGCCTTCCTTTAGTTTAGTTGCACTGTTCTTAAAAATACACTTACTGTTGCACCAAAACCAATCTTACTAACTGCTTCTTCATTCTTAATCGTACGATTTTTATCCATTTAAAACAAAGCTGTCAGTTTTCCTACTCCTACTTCTGACCAGTACACCATATTCCTTACCCGTCCAGTTGCGAGTTGTTTTTAATGTGCACAAACTTTATCCAATTTGGTACACGTGTAACAAAAATGAGAACATATGGCAAAATGCATATCAGATGGAATATATCTTTTGACTAGTGTACACATGAAAATCGAACCCAGGTCTCTGGAGCTGTGAAGCAGCAGTGCTAACCACCGTGCTACTGTGCCGCCCTATTTTGAGCTGTAACATGCTAAACCAAAGTGTGGTCGTAAGGGGCATCACAGTAGCACAGTGCATTGAGTTGAAGTGCACCACTTTCCCTGTAACCCATCGCTAACATTAATTCAAGTCTGGTAATGAAGAGCACCATCACACCATTCCTGCTATCAAAAATCTGGCTGTCAGTTAGTTAGGACATCTAATCCAGTTGGAGTTGAAGCCTCGATTCCCAGACAGCAGAACCACCCACAAGATTTTCTTTCTACACAGAACTGAAAAGCTGCACATCTTCACCCTGATGAAAAATCACTCCTGCACTATGCTCCTCAACCTTTAAAAAAAATGGGGCAAATAAAACAGCTGAAATTGGTCCCATCCTGGAGATAAAGATTTCTCTTCTAGTTGCAGAGTCAGGTGGCTGGCCACAAACTTTGCCACAGAGCAGCAGGAAAACCAGAATTACTGTGTGGATCTAGGAAATGCTCCACTGCTCCAGAGGACTGTTTGCTCTTGCTGGAGCATCTGCAAAACCACTTTGGTGCTGTTGCTTCACCCTTTACTGTGGTTTGGTGGTTTAAACATGGTAAGTGTTTTGATCCCATGTTCAATAGAGTTTCACAGTTGCTAATTTAATGTATTTCTCCTCCTACTGAAAGGACTAATTTTCCAACTCTCTCATTTCTGGCAGAGTTTCTCATGCTGCACAATTACTGCGAATTTGATGTACAAGACAAACGTTCAAATGAACAGAAAACCAGAAGTATCAAAAAGCAGCTGAGCTGATCTTCACCCGAGATCCCTAACCTGTGCTCAGAGTCACTGCTCCAGGATTAAAGTCTTCGGGTATCAACTCTCATGTCCTCAAAATACTATGAGAGGATTAGAATTCATGTTGAAAGTTAGGTTTAGTTTGCTTTGAAAGTTAAATTTGCCAAATTTCTGTCCCACGCTGGTATTATGCTGAAAGGGTAAACCTTGAGTCAGGGCCAACCAGATTCCCAAGTAAAGTGCAGCAAGACTCCCGAATGGGGGTGAAAGGTAGGTTAGCCTCACAACGCTTTGGTTTATGTTACAGAAACCTGACTGGCTAAGTCCTCAGGCTGTTGGAGTTTGAAACCTACTTAGAAATCTTAGAAACCCTACAGCACAGAAAGAGGCCATTCGGCCCATCGAGTCTGCACCGACCACAATCCCACCCAGGCCCTACCCCCATATCCCTACATATTTACCCACTAATCCCTCTAACCTACGCATCCCAGGACACTAAGGGCAATTTTAGCATGGCCAATCAACCTAACCCACACATCTTTGGACTGTGGGAGGAAACTGGAGCACCCGGAGGAAACCCACACAGACACGAGGAGAATGTGCAAACTCCACACAGACAGTGACCCAAGCCGGGAATCGAACCCAGGCCCCTGGAGCTGTGAAGCAGTGCTACCGTGCCGCCCGTACTTGACCTGAACTTAAATGCTGAGGGGGCAGGGCCTAGTTTACCCCTATGTGAAATCTCTCTCCTAAACAGCTCAGTATTCTCGCCAACTAAGAGCCAATAATGTAAACAGCATCGACTGGATTTTGAACTTGAGATGCTGACCAGCAGCTGCCCTGTCAATGCATCCGGAATTAGAAAATCAACACATGTTTCAAACACATGCTTCAAACTCCTACAAACAAGAAAGTGCCACCACTAAATAACCGGATTTTAGTTAGGTTGATGCAAAAGCTGGCGCTCGGGTGCTGCAGGGAAGCAGAGAACCTGGCTGCAGCTGTCAGCAAATACACACCATTATTCCTCTTGCTTCAGAATTCACAATGCAGCATTTGATAAACAGGTTCAAACTGGAATGCAGGCTATCCCTCATGAATACCACTGCGACTGGGCTTGAGTAGTTTAAAATTTATCCTCTTAGTTCCTTCCCTGGCCCCTTTAGTGAAGGCCTCAAAACATTTTGCGATGTTTTGGACACAGCAAGTCCAATTTGCTATAATAAAAGCAAAAATACTGCAGGTGCCGGAATCAAACAAAAACAGGAAATGTCTGCGGGTCATCCTGACTCGAAATGTTGGCTCTATTCTCTCTCCACAGATGCTGTTAGACTTGTTGAGATTTTCCAGAATTTTCTGCTCAAATCCAATTTACTGTTGATTCCAGCAGAAATTTACTCAGTGTGAAATTCCATTGCTGACTAGAAACTAGAACTTTTCTTTCTTCTACTCAAAGGCACTGGTGACCTGTGCTTCCTCAAACCTGATGCAAATGACAAAGTAAGGAATATGCCAGGCCATGAGGCTAAAGATTGAGCTGGAATACAATTCTGCTGCTGCTGATTGTCCACACTGCCTCATGGATGCCCACTTCAGACTGCTAGGTGGGCAAGAATGGTTATATCCACCCTGTCCAGATGACTCAGGATTTTGAACACCTCTATCAAATCTCTTCTAGAGAACATAAGAACATAAGAAATAGGAGCAGGAGTAGGCCATCTCGCCCCTCGAGCCTGCCCCGCCATTCAATAAGATCATGGCTGATCTGACGTGGATCAGTACCACTTACCCGCCTGATCCCCATAACCCTTAATTCCCTTACCGCTCAGGAATCCATCCATCCGCGCTTTAAACATATTCAGCGAGGTAGCCTCCACCACCTCAGTGGGCAGAGAATTCCAGAGATTCACCACCCTCTGGGAGAAGAAGTTCTTCCTCAACTCTGTCTTAAACCGACCCCCCTTTATTTTGAGGCTGTGTCCTCTAGTTTTAACTTCCTTACTAAGTGGAAAGAATCTCTCCGCCTCCACCCTATCCAGCCCCCGCATTATCTTATAAGTCTCCATAAGATCCCCCCTCATCCTTCTAAACTCAGAGAGAGAGCAACCCCAGTATCTCCAATCTATCCACATAACAGAAGTCTCTCAGCCCCGGGACCACTCAGAAATCATTCCTGCATTCTATGAAATGCTTTCACATCCTTCCTAAAATTGCCCACAATTGGACAATACCATTGTTTTGCAAAGGTTCAGCATACCCTTTCTTGTGTACTCTATGGCTCTATTTACAAAAGCTGAGGATCCTGCAAGGAATGAGCTGAAAAAGGGGCTTAGGAGAGCTAGGAGGGGACACGAGAAGTCCTTGGCGGGTCGGATCAAGGAAAACCCCAAAGGCTTTTTACTCTTATGTGAGGAATAAAAGAATGACCAGGGTGAGGTTAGGGCCGGTCAAGGACAGTAGTGGGAACTTGTGTATGGAGTCAGTAGAGACAGGAGAGGCGATGAATGAATACTTTTCTTCAGTGTTCACCAAGGAGAGGGGCCATGTTTTTGAGGAAGAGAAGGTGTTACAGGCTAATAGGCTGGAGGAAATAGATGTTCGGAGGGAGGATGTCCTGGCAGTTTTGAATAAACTGAAGGTCGATAAGTCCCCTGGGCCTGATGAAATGTATCCTAGGATTCTTTGGGAGGCAAGGGATGAGATTGCAGAGCCTTTGGCTTTGATCTTTGGGTCCTCGCTGTCCACGGGGATGGTGCCAGAGGACTGGAGAATGGCGAATGTTGTTCCTCTGTTTAAGAAAGGGAATAGAAATGACCCTGGTAATTATAGATCGGTTAGTCTTACTTCGGTGGTTGGTAAATTGATGGAAAAGGTCCTTAGAGATGGGATTTACGACCATTTAGAAAGATGCGGATTAATCCGGGATAGTCAGCACGGATTCGTGAAGGGCAAGTCGCGCCTCACAAAATTGATAGAATTGTTTGAGGAGGTAACGAAGTGTGTTGATGAAGGTAGGGCAGTTGATGTCATATACATGGATTTTAGTAAGGCGTTTGATAAGGTCCCCCATGGTCGGCTTATGATGAAAGTGAGGAGGTGTGGGATAGAGGGAAAGTTGGCCGATTGGATAGGTAACTGGCTGTCTGATCGAAGACAGAGGGTGGTGGTGGATGGAAAATTTTCGGATTGGAGGCAGGTTGCTAGCGGAGTGCCGCAGGGATCAGTGCTTGGTCCTCTGCTCTTTGTGATTTTTATTAATGACTTAGAGGAGGGGGCTGAAGGGTGGATCAGTAAATTTGCTGATGACACCAAGATTGGTGGAGTAGTGGATGAGGTGGAGGGCTGTTGTAGGCTGCAAAGAGACATAGATAGGATGCAAAGCTGGGCTGAAAAATGGCAAATGGAGTTTAACTCTGATAAATGTGAGGTGATTCATTTTGGTAGGACTAATTTAAATGTGGATTACAGGGTCAAAGGTAGGGTTCTGAAGACTGTGGAGGAACAGAGAGATCTTGGGGTTCATATCCACAAATCTCTAAAGGTTGCCACTCAAGTGGATAGAGCTGTGAAGAAGGTCTATAGTGTGTTAGCTTTTATTAACAGGGGGTTGGAGTTTAAGAGCCGTGGGGTTATGCTGCAACTGTACAGGACCTTGGTGAGACCACATTTGGAGTATTGTGTGCAGTTCTGGTCACCTCACTATAGGAAGGATGTGGAAGCGCTGGAAAGAGTGCAGAGGAGATTTACCAGGATGCTGCCTGGTTTGGAGGGTAGGTCTTATGAGGAAAGGTTGCGGGAGCTAGGGCTGTTCTCTCTGGAGCGGAGGAGGCTGAGGGGAGACTTAATAGAGCTTTATAAAATGATGAAGGGGATAGATAGAGTGAACGTTCAAAGACTATTTCCTCGGGTGGATGGAGCTATTACAAGGGGGCATAACTATAGGGTTCGTGGTGGGAGATACAGGAAGGATGTCAGAGGTAGGTTCTTTACGCAGAGTGGTTGGGGTGTGGAATGGACTGCCTGCAGTGATAGTGGAGTCAGACACTTTAGGAACATTTAAGCGGTTATTGGATCGGCACATGGAGCACACCAGGATGATAGGGAGTGGGATAGCTTGATCTTGGTTTCAGATAAAGCTCGGCACAACATCGTGGGCCGAAGGGCCTGTTCTGTGCTGTACTGTTCTATATTACATTAACCGCTTCTTCAACATACTCTGTCATCGATGATTTGGATACACATATCCACGGATCTCTCAGCTGCTGCATCCCTTTTAGAATTGCATCCTTTGGGCCGAATGCAGTGTAGGGATTCTATGATTCTAAATTGTCTTTCCTTGTACTTCCTACCAAAATGCATCACTGCGCACTTTGCATTCAATTTCACCTGCCAGGGCCCACCTATTCTACCAGTTTGTTTAACTATTTTCTTCTGAAGTCTGTTACGATCCTCAAGGGTTCACAATACTTCCACGTTTTGTGCCATTCACAAATTTTGGAATTGTACCCTGCACATCCAAATCCAGATCATGAATAGAGATTAAGAAAGCAGTGGTCCTAATATTGACTTCTGAGGCACTGCCCTACATACCTTCCTCCAGTTTGAGAAAGGACCACTCACTACTCGCTGTTCCTTGTTCTTTGGCCAACTTTTAGAGAAGTTTAGTATGCTCAAAAGTAGTCAGCATGGCTTTGTCAAAGGCAAATCGTGCCTTACGAGCCTGGTGGAGTTCTTTGAAAATGTGACTAAACACATTGACGAAGGAAAAGCGGTAGATGTGGTTTACATGGACTTCAGCAAGGCGTTCGATAAGGTCCCCCATGCAAGACTTCTCGAAAAAGTGAGAGGGCATGGGATCCAAGCGGCTGTTGCTTTGTGGATCCAGATTTGATGCCAGATGGGTCTTTTTCTGAATGGAGGTCAGTCACCAGTGGAGTGCCCCAGGGATCTGTTCTGGGACCCTTGCTGTTTGTCATTTTCATAAATGACCTGGATGAGGAAGTGGAGGGGTGGGTTGGTAAGTTTGCCAATGACACGAAGGTTGGTGGTGTTGTGGATAGGTTGGAGGGATGTCAGAAGCTGCAGCGTGACATAGATAGGATGCAAGACTGGGCGGAGAAGTGGCAGATGGACTTCAACCCGGATAAATGTGTAGTGGTCCATTTTGGCAGGTCAAATGGGATGAAGGAGTATAATATCAAGGGTAAGACTCTTAGCAGTGTAGAGGATCAGAAGGACCTTGGGGTCCGGGTCCATAGGACTCTTAAATCGGCCTCGCAGGTAGAGGTGGTGGTTAAGAAGGCGTATGGTCTTCATCAATCGAGGGATTGAGTTTAGGAGTCAGGAGATAATGATGCAGCTTTATAAGTCCCTCATCAGACCCCACTTGGAGTACTGTGCTCAGTTCTGGTCGCCTCATCACAGGAGGGATGTGGAAATGATTGAAAGGGTGCAGAGAAGATTTACAAGGATGTTGCCTGGATTGGTTGGCATGCCTTATGAGGATAGGCTGAGGGAGCTCCGTCTTTTCTCCTTGGAGAGACGAAGGATGAGAGGTGATCTGATAGAGGTGTACAAGATGTTGAGAGGTATAGATTGGGTGGATTCTCGGAGGCTTTTCCCCAGGGCTGAAATGGCTGCTACGAGAGGACACAGATTTAAGGTGCTGGGGAGTAGGTACAGAGGAGATGTCAGGGGTAAGTTTTTCACTCAGAGGGTGGTGGGTGAGTGGAATCGGCTGCCGTCAGTGGTGGTGGAGGCGGCAAACTCAGTAGGGTCTTTTAAGAGACTTCTGGATGAGTACATGGGACTTAATAGGATTGAGGGTTATCGGTAAGCCTATATATAAGCCTAGGTAGGTAGGGACATGACCGGTGCAACATGTGGGCCGAAGGGCCTGTTTGTGCTGTATGTTTTCTATTTTTTTTAAAAACTTCATATCCACGCTGTCACTGCCCCATGGGCTGCAACATTGCTGAGAAGTCTGTTATGTGGCACTTTATTAAATGCCTTTCAGAAGTCCACATACCCATCCACGCTAGCTTTCCTTAATCTATACTTGGCCTCGTGAGTTAATTTTATCTGAGATTATCACTTCCATTACAGAGGTTAAACGGACTGGGCTATAATTGCTGGGCTTATCGTTACAGCTGTTTTAAAACGAAGATGCAAACAGTTATAATTCTCCAACTCCTGGCATCACCCCTGTAAAGTGGATTGGAAGATTATGGCCAGTGGATTCGCAAGTTCCACCCTGACTTTGTGCAGTATCTTCAGATACAGATGACATAGTCCTTGTGACTGATCAGCTATTGCCAGTCTTTTTAGTACCTTCTTTATTAATTTTCAGCCCATCCACTATCTCAATTATTTCCACTTTCATTGTGACTGCCAGCACCTTCTCCTTTACTAAAAACATTTGCCGAGTACTCAATAAGTACAACATGCCTCCATGCATAAATAAATGTGTCGGTCCCTAATCAGCCCCACTCCTCCTATTGCTACCCTTTTACTATTTATATGCCCATAGAAGAAATTTGGATTCCTTTTTTATTAGATGTTCTCTTTCATGATCACAAGAGCTCTGGTTTTGTTTGTCCCACTATTCCCTTATGAGAATGTACCTTGACTACGCAAACCATCTCCTCCACTATTGCATTACAGTTTTGCCTGTCAATTATACAATGGTTACACAACAGGATTTGATGCCAGGCCCAGATCCATTTGCTCGCTCACTGAAAGTGGCCTTCCTCCAATTAATTACTTTGAGGCAAAGGACAGCACAGATAAAGTCAACCTCAGTGTGCCTCAACCCTATCTAGATCAGTGCAATATGCTTCTGCCTCACACCTGCAATGTCATTACTTCCTTGCGCCTATATACCGTTTTAAGTACTAAACCAGGGACTGCTATAGTTGCAAACTGTTGCTACTGACATTAACCAGGAAATGAAATGGGATTTCCAAATTTTTTCATAGAATTAATAGAACCCCTACAGTGCAGAAGGAGGCCATTCAGCCCATTGAGCCTGCACCAACAACAATTCCACCAGGTCCTATCCCTTTATTCCACATAGAATAAGAAATTGAGGTCAAGTTGAATTTTCATCCCAATGGTCCAAAACTAGATGGAATCACAGATGCCAGTAGCAAATGGCTAGAGTCCAAACCACTGTGGTGCTAAGTTCTCCAGCTGTGTACCCCTGCCAAACCAAGGAACAGGACACCTAACCCTGGTGGCTCCAGGCCCAAGGAGACAAGAGAGAATGCATCAACCACAGTTCATAAACTAGACCACTATTCAGAACTCATGGTGTAATGTGTATGTGGATATTTTAGGAGCCTAGGCTTGGGTCTGATGGCATGAAGTACACATGCTGACAGCATGCATTATACCTGCACAGTGGCACCTAGATGAAATATTTGAGGAACTTCTCGAATCTGTAGAACACTATCCCAGCATATCACCAACTTGAGAAATGGCAAAAACCGGAAAAAAGATGTTCTAAATTGTAAATGCCAAAGGCTCGCATCAAAGACCCACCAAAATAGGTAAAATAAGTGTTATTTTCTTTACTAATCGAACCATTTCTAAAACACTATTGTGCCCCAACACAAAATTGGCTACACTCCATCTGAGTTGGCAAAGATGTCTGAATTACACAGTTAAATGCTGTACTGTCTGGAAGACAGTAAACATTAAGAAACTTGAGCCAAATATTCATTGCTTGAGGAAGTATTTCATCAGCAATCTTCTGGAATCAAGACTTTCCCCTCCCCCAAAATCCAAACATAACCCTTGTAACAGCTGCAAGCACCATAACAGCATTCACAGACCAGCATTGTTGCGTTGCTTATTCTTCATCCTTTCTTCCTGCCCAAGCTTTAAACAAATGAATGAATGATGGCTGGGCGGAAGCTGAATTCACCAGCAAAATTTCAGCCACACAAACAAACCCCTGGGAAACAGAATCCTGCCACAACATGAGCTACACCTGCAGCAGTCTAAACACATCTCGATGTGCAAACTAACCCAATCAACTCAACCTTATATCATGATGTGTCAGCTCGAAAGCTCAGTATTTTGGGCTGGATGGGAAGGCGGGGGGGGGGGGCAGAGAACTGCATGAACAAGCAGGCTCCCCAACAACCCCTGTCACTAATACTACAGAAGTTTTAATTCGTCCCAGAGATGCCAGCATCACTGGTCCAGCCAACATTTGTTGCCCAGCCTAAATGAGTCACCACCTTAAACCACTGCTGTCATTCATGTGTTGTGGGCAGACCCATAACACTACCAAGAATAAAGAACAAAGAAAATTACAGCACAGGAACAGGCCCTTTGGCCCTCCAAGCCTGCACCAACCATGCTGCCCGTCTGAACTAAAACCCCTACCCTTCCGGGGACCATATCCCTCTATTCCCATCCTATTCATGTATTTGTCCAGCCGCCCCTTCAATGTCACTATCGTATCTGCTTCCACCACCTCCGCTGGCAGCGAGTTCCAGGCACCCACCACCCTCTGTGTAAAAAACTTGTCTCATGCATCTCTTTTCAACTTGGCCCCTCGTACCTGAAACCTATGCCCCTTAGTAATTGACTCTTCCACCCTGGGAACAAGCTTCCAACGGTCCACTCTATCCATGCCCCTCATAATCTTGTAGACTTCTATCTGGTCGCCCTTCAAACTCTGTCATTCCAGTGAGAACAAACCAAGTTTCTCTAACCTCTCCCCATAGCTAAGACCTTCCATGCCAGGCAACATCGTGGTAAATCTTTTCTGTACCCTCTCCAAAGCCTCCACAACCTTCTGGTAGTGTGGCAACCAGAACTGAACACTATATTCCAAGTGCGGCCTCACTGAGCTTCTATAAAGCTGTAACATGACTTGCCAATATTTAAACTCAATGTCCTGGCTGATGAAGACAAGCATGCCGTATGCCTTCTTGACTACCTTCTCCACCTGCGTTGTCACTTAGTGACCTGTGTACCTGTAAACCCAGATTCCTCTGCCTATCAATACTTAAGGGTTCTGCCAATTACTGTGTATTTCCGATCTGTACTAGACCTTCCCAAATGCATTACCTCACATTTGTCTGGATTAAACTCCATCTGCCATCTCTCTGCCCAAGTCTCCAATCAATCCTGCTGTATCCTCTGGCGGTCCTCATCGCTATCCGCAATTTCACCAATCTTTGTGTCATCCGCAAACTTACCAATCAAACCAGTTACATTTTCCTCCAAATCATTTATATATATTACAAACAGCAAAGGTCCCAGCACTGATCCCTGAGGAATGTCATTAGTCACAGCCCTACATTCAGAGACACACCCTTCCACTGTTACCCTCTGTCTTCTATGACAGAAGCCAGTTCTGTATCCATCTTACCAGCTCACCTCTGATCCTGTGCGACTTTACCTTCTGTACCAGGATTTTGATCCAGCGGCAGCGAAGGAATGGCAATATGGCTCCAAGTCAGGTTGATGTGTAGCTTGGTGGGGAATTTGCAAGTGGTGGTGCCTTTGTCCTTCTAGGTGGTAGACGTTGCAGGTCTGGAAGGTGCTGCCTGAGCAGCCTTGGTTAGTTGCTGCAATGCATCTTGTACATGGTACACACTGCTGCTGGGGGGCGGGGGGGGCGCGGAAGTAGGCTGCTGTGTCTTGGATAGTGGAGAACTTCTCGAGTGTTGTTGGAGCTGCATTCATCCAGGTGAGTGGAGAGTATTCCATCAAATTCCTGACTTGCGTCCTGTAGGTGGTGGACAGGTTTTGGGGAGTCAACATCGTGACTCAAAGTAAAATAGGTGTACGTAGGGGATTTCAATACCAACAGTCAGAAAGTGCAGGTAAGAGCTGTTTGGTTACATTAGTTACCATTGAACATAGATACAATGGGGTTAAAAAGATAAGAGATAGAACATAGAACATAGAACATAGAACATTACAGCGCAGAACAGGCCCTTCGGCCCACGATGTTGCACCGACCAGTTAAAAAAAAACTGTGACCCTCCAACCTAAACCAATTTCTTTTCGTCCATGAACCTATCTACGGATCTCTTAAACGCCCCCAAACTAGGCGCATTTACTACTGATGCTGGCAGGGCATTCCAATCCCTCACCACCCTCTGGGTAAAGAACCTACCCCTGACATCGGTTCTATAACTACCCCCCCTCAATTTAAAGCCATGCCCCCTCGTGCTGGATTTCTCCATCAGAGGAAAAAGGCTATCACTATCCACCCTATCTAAACCTCTAATCATCTTATATGTTTCAATAAGATCCCCTCTTAGCCGCCGCCTTTCCAGCGAAAACAATCCCAAATCCCTCAGCCTCTCCTCATAGGATCTCCCCTCCATACCAGGCAACATCCTGGTAAACCTCCTCTGCACCCTCTCCAAAGCCTCCACATCCTTCCTGTAATGTGGGGACCAGAACTGCACACAGTACTCCAAGTGCGGCCGCACCAGAGTTGTGTACAGTTGCAACATAACGCTACGACTCCTAAATTCAATCCCCCTACCAATAAACGCCAAGACACCATATGCCTTCTTAACAACCTTATCTACTTGATTCCCAACTTTCAGGGATCTATGCACACATACACCTAGATCCCTCTGCTCCTCCACACTATTCAAAGTCCTCCCGTTAGCCCTATACTCAACACATCTGTTATTCCTACCAAAGTGAATTACCTCACACTTCTCCGCATTAAACTCCATCCGCCACCTCTCGGCCCAACTTTGCAACCTGTCTAAGTCTTCCTGCAAACTACGACACCCTTCCTCACTGTCTACCACACCACCGACTTTGGTGTCATCAGCAAATTTGCTAATCCACCCAACTATACCCTCATCCAGATCATTAATAAATATTACAAACAGCAGTGGCCCCAAAACAGATCCCTGAGGTACACCACTTGTAACCGCACTCCATGATGAATATTTACTATCAACCACCACCCTCTGTTTCCTATCCGCTAGCCAATTCCTGATCCAATTTCCTAGATCACCCCCAATCCCATACATCTGCATTTTCTGCAGAAGCCTACCATGGTGAACCTTATCAAACGCCTTACTAAAATCCATATATAAAAAAGATATGGAATAAAAAAAGATATAATGGGAGCTTGTAATAAAGGGAAGATAGGGCCTGGGTGGGATTGTGGTCGGTGCAGACTCGATGGGCCGAATGGCCTCCTTCTGCACTGTAGGGTTTCTATGATTTCTATGAACTGTGGAGCATTTGCGTAGACTGCACAGGATTTGCAGAATACTTTTGTGATGGCTCCCTGGAACAATATGTTGTAGAATCAGCTAGGCAAGGTTAATTAGTAATCTCAGTGAAAGATAAAGAAGTGGTATAATACCACTGAATCCCATATTGAGCTTAAAATCAACATGCTCCAGTCCCAAACAAAGATATTAAACAAAGCTAATTAGAGGTATGTGGGGAAGGTTGGCTGAAGCTGATTGGGTAAATCGACTAAAAAGATACGGCAATAAATAAATAGGAAACATTTCAAGAAACAACTCAAAATATTCTGTAAAAATACATTCCATTGAAAAACAAAAGGTAAGGAATAATATTAGATTAAAAGCTTATAATGTGGCAAAGAATAAACCCGAGGATCAGGAGTGTTTTAGAAACCAAAGGACAACCAAGTTGACAAGGTAAAACATAGCCAAGAATTTACAGATTGTGAAAGCTTCCGCAAGTATTTAAAAAGGAGAGTAGCAGAGTGGCTAAATTAAAAATTGGTACCTTAGAAATAAAGACAGGAGAACTGATCCCAGGGAATGAGGAAATGACAAGACTTTGAACTAACATTCTGCATTTGCCAAGGAGCTAATAACAGGAACTGAAGGTAATTAACATTTCCTGATGGTTCTAAAAGAGATGGTGATGGTGAATGTGCTGGTTATAAATTCTTTTGTAATTCCCTAGATTCTAGAACAGTTCCAATGGTTTGGAAGTTGGCAAATGAAAATCACTATTCTAGGAAGGACGGAGAGTGTAAACAGGAAGCTGATACGGTCATCGGGACAATGCTGGATCCTATTAAGAAGTCTTAACAATGCACTTAGAAAATCATATGATCAATGTCAAATGGGTTTTAAGAAAGGGAAACTGTACTGGACAAACTTACTTGAGATTTTGAGGATATAACGAGGATAGAGGGGAACCAGTAGATGCAGTATTCCCTTAGTTTCCAAATACCATACTGAGGGTTAAAATGCATGCTAAGGGCTCATGAAGTTAGGGTACTATACACAATAACTTCTCCAGTCTGGAAATCTATTCTTTTGCAAGATGCCCAGGAATTCTTTGAAAAGAACCTCAACATCATCTACATAATTTTAGTACAGTACTTTGGAAGCAGAAACATGGAAGATGTGGATAAGTGAAACCATTTTTATTACTGCTTTATAACTTTTAAATCATTGTTTTACACTTCAAATAAGTATTTACATCTCTGGTGTTTTCCACTTGGGCTAGGCGTTCTAATGTCATTCTACAATCCAGAAAATTCTGAAATTCACTTAGTCCCAGGCATTCCAGGTTGGAGAGATTACAGTGTATTAGAATGGATAGAGAATTGAAAAACAGACTAAAAGGAAAGAGTGGAGTTAAATGGGCATTTTGAAGTTGGCAGGCTGAGAGTAGTGGAATGCCACAAGGATCAGTACTGGGTCTGCAGCTATTTATAATCCATATTAATGACTTGGACAAAGAGGCTGAGCAAAATGTAATAAGAACAGAAAATGCTGGAAATATCCAGTACATCAGGCAGTGACTGGAAAGAAAGGTTACCTTTCTGATCTGAGACATTTCATCAGAACCTTCCAACAAATAACGCAGCCAGGTTTGCTGACAATACTAAGTTAGGTGGAATTGTAAGCTGTGAGGATACAAAGAGACTACAAAGAGATATAGAGGGATTAAGTGAGCAGGCTACAAGGTGTCAGAGAGTATAATGTGGGAAAGTATGAAGTTATTCACTTTTTTAGAGGGAAAAGGAAAGCAGAAAATATTTAATGTTCAAAGAAACTTGGGAAAGATTGCACAAGGAACACAAAGTTAGCATGCAGGTTTGGCAAGCAACCAGGAAGACAAATGGCATGATGGCCTTTATTGCAAGGGGACTAACGTACAAGAATAAAGACTTCTTGCTACAATTGTATAGTGCTTTGCTGAGACCATATCTGCAGTGCAGTCTGCAATTTTGGTGTCCGTACTACTTGCACACTGAAGGTTCACCAGATTGGTTCCTGGGATGAGGGTTGGATGGAGAGAAATTTGTTGAGTGTATTCAGGAGGAATTTCTCATTCAGTATGTGGATGGCCCGACTAGAGAGGGGGCAAAACTTGACCTCCTCTTGGGAGATAAGGAAGGGCAGATAACAGAAGTGTTAGTGAGGGATCACTTTGGGACCAGTGACCATAATTCTATTAGTTTTTAGATATGGAGAATGATAGGTCAGTCCCAAAAGTTATTCTAAATGGGGCAAGGCCAATTTTCATGGTATCAGGCAGGAACTTTCAAAAGTTAATTGGGGGAGTCTGTGGGAAGGGAAAGGGACGTTTGGTAAGTGGCATGCTTTCAAAAGTGTGTTAACCAGGGTTCAGGGTAAACACATTCCTCAGAGTGAAGGGCAAGGCTGGCAGAAGTCGGAAACCCTGGATGACTCGGGATATTGAGGCCCTGGTCAAGAAGAAGAAAGAGGCACATGACGTGCATAGGCAGCTGGGATCAAGCGAATCTCTTGGAGTATAGGGGGTGTAGGAGTAGAGTTGAGAGAGAAATCAGGAGGGCAAAAAGGGGACACGAAATTGTTTTGGCAGATAAGGCAAAGGAGAATCCAAAGAGCTTTTACAAATACATAAAGGGCAAAAGAGTAACAAGGGAGAGAGTAGGGCCTCTTAACAAGGTAATCTATGTGTGGATCCACAAGAGATGGGTGAGATCCTAAATGAATATTTCTCATCAGTATTTACTGTTGAGAAAAGCATGGATGTTTGGGGAAATAAATAGTGATGTCTTGAGGAGTGTACATATTACAGAGGTGGTGGTGCTGCAAGTCTTAAAGCACATCAAGGTAGATAAATCTGCGGGACCTGATGATGTGTATCCCAGGACGCTGTGGGAGGCTAGGGAGGAAATTGCGGGTCTCCTAGCCGAGATATTTGAATCATTGATAGTCAGTCACGGGTGAGGTGTTTGAAGATTGGAGAGTGGCAAATGTTGTGCCTTTGTTTAAAAAGGGCTGCAGGGAAAAGCCTGGGAACTACAGGCCAGTTAGCCTCACATCTGTGGTGGGTAAATTGTTGGAAGGTATTTTGAGAGACAGGATCTATAGGCATTTAGAGATGCAAGGACCAATTAGGAACAGTCAGCATGGCTTTGTGAGTGGAAAATCATGTCTCACAAATTTAATTAAGATTTTTGAAGGAGTAACCAAGAAGGTAGATGAGGGCAGTGCAATTGATGTTGTTTATATGGACTTTAGCAAGGCCTTTGACAAGGTACCGCATGATAGGTTGTTGCATAAAGTTAAATCTCATGGGATCCAGGGTGAGGTATCTAAATGGATACAAAATTGACTTCTTGACAGAAGCCAGATGGTGGTTGTAGAGAGTTGTTTTTCAAACTGGAGGCCTGTGACCAGTGGTGTGCCTCAGGGATCAGTGCTGGGACCACTGTTATTTGTCATTTATATTAATGATTTGGATGAGAATATAGGGGGCAAGGTTATAGTGCAGATGACACCAAGATTGGTGGCATGGTGGACAGTGAGGAAGGTTATCTCCAATAGCAGCGGGATCTTGATCAATTGGGCCAGTGGGCTGATGAATGGCAGATGGGGTCTAATTTAGACAAATGCGAGGTAATGCATTTTGGTAGATTGAACCAGGGCAGGACTTGCTCAGTTAAGGGTAGGGCGTTGGGGACAGTTACAGAACAAAGAGATCTAGGGGTACATGTTCATAGCTCCTTGAAAGTGGAGTCACAGGTGGACAGAGTGGTGAAGAAGGCATTCGGCATGCTTGGTTTCATCGGTCAGAACACTGAATACAGGAGTTGGGATGTCTTGTTGAAGTTGTACAAGACATTGGTAAGGCCACACTTGGAATACTGTGTGCAATTCTGGTCACCCTATTATAGAAAGGATATTATTAAACTAGAAAGAGTGCAGAAATGATTTACTAGGATGCTGCCGGGACTTGATGGATTGAGTTATAAGGAGAGGCTGAATAGACTGGGACTTTTTTCTTTGGAGCGTAGGAGGCTGAGGGGTGACCTTATAGAGGTCTATAAAATAATGAGGGGCATAGACAAGGTAGATAGTCAATATCTTTTCCCAAAGGTAGGGGAGTCTAAAACTTTAAGGTGAGAGGGGGAGAGATACAAAAGTGTCCAGAGGGGCAATTTTTTCACAGAGGGTGGTGAGTGTCTGGAACAAGCTGCCAGAGGTAGTAGTAGAGGCGGGTACAATTTTATCTTTTAAAAAGCATTTAGATAGCTACATGGTTACGATGGGTATAGAGGGATATGGGCCAAATGCGGGCAATTGAGATTAGTTTAGGGGTTTAAAAAGGGCGGCACGGACAAGTTGGGTCGAAGGGCCTGTTCCATGCTGTAAACCTCTATGACTGGCTGGGTAAATTAGGCTAATACTCTCTGGAGTTTAGCTGAGTGAGAGGTATCTCATTGAGATATAAAATAATCCAAAGGGGCTTGACACGGAGTTGTTTCTCCTGGCTGGGAAATCTAGAACACGGAGTCACTGTCTCAGGATCAGGGGTTGATCATTTAGGACCCTGGAACTGTCGACCCAAGAGGGTTGTGGATGTTCCACCACTGAATATACTTAAGGCTGAGACAGACTATCAAGGGATTAAGGGGAGCAGGCAGGAAAGTGGTGGCAGAAGATGAGCAGAATGGCAGAGCTGGCTGGCAGGTCTACTCCTGCGACTATTTCTTATGCCCTTATAGAACATAGAACAGTACAGCACAGAACAGGCCCTTCGGCCCACGATGTTGTGCCGAGCTTTATCTGAAACCAACATCAAGCTATCCCACTCCCTATCATCCTGGTGTGCTCAATGTGCCTATCCAATAACCGCTTAAATGTTCCTAAAGTGTCTGACTCCACTATCACAGCAGGCAGTCCATTCCACACCCCAACCACTCTCTGCGTAAAGAACCTACCTCTGACATCCTTCCTGTATCTTCCACCACGAACCCTATAGTTATGCCCCCTTGTAATAGCTCCATCCACCCGCAGAAATAGTCTTTGAACGTTCACTCTATCTATCCCCTTCATCATTTTATAAAGCTCTATTAAGTCTCCCCTCAGCCTCCTCCGCTCCAGAGAGAACAGCCCTAGCATCCTCAACCTTTCCTCATAAGACCTACCCTCCAAACCAGGCAGCATCCTGGTAAATCTCCTCTGCACTCTTTCCAGCGCTTCCACATCCTTCTTATAGTGAGGTGACCAGAACTGCACACAATATTCGAAATGTGGTCTCACCAAGGTCCACACTTACTTTTGTTAACTTCTCTCTTTTTACATGCCTGCAGCAGTTTTAAGTTTACTCTTCTTTATTTATCACTTAGCTGAAATCCAGTGATTACTGCACTGACAGAAAAAACTGTCATGGACCAAACACAACCTGCATTAAAACTTTATTGAATCAAAATGTTTTACAGCAAAACTGGCTACCAATAGACAATGCATTAGTCCCCAACTCAGCCACCTAACACTATGACAGTTGCTGAAGCTCTAAGAAACCATCTACCAATTGCTGCAGGTGAGGTGTCCTGAAAAACATACCTCATACATTCAACCATTAATTTTTCACCTTCAATAATAGTCCTACAACCAAGATAGAATAATCTTAATGCTCTCAAAATACTGTTCCCCAATTTTGAGAGCAGAATGTATAATTGCACAAGTAATGAGAATCTTTGTACCACTGACTCCTTTAGATAACTGTGTCACCTTCAAATTCAACAATTGGGACAGCCTCCCTTTGGACATCCAGTCCTAAACAAACTCCACGCTTCCCAAAAACCCCTTATACATATCCTGGCCAGCATTAAATTCCTTCATTCATCTCACCAACCAGCTCCACGTCCATTAACCTCAATCTACAATGCCTACCCCAATATATTCAATTCAAAACCCTTGTCCTCATCTTTTGATTTGATTTATTATTGTCACATGTATTAACATTGTGAAAAGTGTTGTTTCTTGTGCGCTATACAAAGCATACCGTTCATAGAGAAGGAAAGGAGAGAATGCAGAATGTAGTGTTACAGTCATAGCTAGGGTGTAGAGAAAGATCAACATAATGCAAGGCAAGTCCATTCAAAAGTCTAACAGCAGCAGGGAAGAAGCTGTTCTTGAGTCGGTTGGTACGTGACCTCAGACTTTTGTATCTTTTTCCCGACGGAAGAAAGTGGAAGAGAGAATGTCTGGGGTGCATGCGGTCCTTAATTATGCTGGCTGCTTTGCCGAGGCAGCGGGAAGTGTAGACAAAGTCAATGGATGGGAGGCTGGTTTGCATGATGGATTGGGCTACATTCACGACCTTTTGGAGTTCCTTGCGGACTTGGATGGAGCAGGAGCCATACCAAGCTGTGATATAACCAGAAAGAATGCTTTCTATGATGCATCTGTAAAAGTTGGTGAGAGTCGTAGCTGACATGCCAAATTTCATCTACAAATCTTGCCATAGCCTTGACCTACTTCATCTCTGCAAACTGGAACTCTTTATCCTCTCCCTTGCTTGCATTCCTGCCTCTCTCTAAGCCCCCAGCCATTTTGATTCTGCCTTTCAAATAACTTGCCTGCATCCCAACCACATTTCTTGGCCATAGCAGCTGTCCCTCAAAGCTTTCCTTCCTGTCAATACCATTTCCCCAGCCTTGCAATGTATCTTTAAAAGGCACCACTTAAATGCAAGATATTTCTTAATCCAATTATTCTCACTACATAAAACTGTAAAAGCAGTGTAGCACTATATTTCATTGAAAGCCTGTGCAGAACTACATACAGATCCCCAATATTTTTCCCATCATTACAAAGCTCAGGCTAAACATCAATATGCCAGTGTTGATTAGAAATGACAGGAATAATAAAGCCCTTTAGAGTTACATGAAAATGACTTTAAAAAGTTACGTAAAAGTTAAAATAGGTGATTGCGGAACAGTTTATTCTCTGGACTTTTGATTAGAACACTGGTACCCTAGTGTGTGCAGTGAACCAAGCTGGAATGTGCTTGATGCGGACAGTCAGAATATTGATGCCAGATTGGGTATTTAACAAGTTACAACAGATTATACTTGAACTTATAACTTTTCCAATAGCCAAAATAATCATCCTTATCCTGTCCCAAACATACATCAGTTGAATAGGAATTAACGTAACACCAATTTCAAGTCCCAAAATTAAATTGAGAACAGAACAGTCACGTGAAGAGCGAGAAAAATTAACTTATCAAACAAGGAAAATGTAAGAGACACTAACAGACATCGAGTTGTTCCTTAATCTTTAACATGGATATTTAAAGCCATTATAATGAACCTTTGGAGGTGAAGGCCAAATATGATATCTAAACCAATGTGTGGGCCGCACACAATTACACAAAGAGCCCCAAACCTGTCAGTGTACCAGAAGACTCCACCTTCTTCCTCTCACCACTGAATCTTCTTTCATCTTGTTGGCCTGTAGCCTTCCCTTGCCCACTTTCAAAGCCTGAATTTTCTGCTTTCTATCTTACAGCACCTTAGTCTATTTCTGTCTCCCTCTTTTGTTTCTCCAGTATCCTTTTGCTCCTTTAGTCCTCTGTTCCCCTCATCTAGCTCTTTCTTAGGCCTTGAATTTCTGGTTATGTTTCCCAACCTAGGTCAGGTAACAGATCACTGATAGTTCTAACCTCCCATCGCCCAATGGGTTACCTTGGAGTCAATGTAATCCCAGGGACCATTGTTAGTATCTAATAGGTCTGTTGATGGATGTTAAACACTTGGTAGTTTTTAGTCAATTATACTCAGCACTGGGGGAGATTGTGTTCAGAGTGCAAAAATAAACTCTACGGTAAAGCTGCACCAAAGTATCCTAGTCTCAAGAGTTTGCTTCACAACTAGGCCTGGGAATTTCTCTAGCATTGGTAGTAGAGGATGGTCACTGGAAAGTGACACTTGGATTCTAGGATTTTCTTCCAAACAGAAAGTTAGAATTGGGGTTAATAAGAGAAGATTGTAATTGGAGACTCTCTGAAGAAAGATGACTGAAACCAGGTATAAGGATGGTAGGATGTGATTTTTCACCACTGTTTTGTGAAACAGAACCTATTAAATACTCACAATCATACCTACTTCTGTCCTTCAACACCTGTTTACAAGACAAGAATCCACAATATCAGGGGCTTGGATAGCTTGTAAGTGCTGCAGCCAGAGGAACTCCTCATAAGCCAAACACTAAAAGCCAAGCTTAAATATGGATGATAGAAACCAGTAGCAATGGCACTACTATATTCTGAAAGAGTCGTATGGACTCGAATTGTTCTCGATTTCTCCCTCCAGTTCCAAGTTTATCCAGCATTTTTCATTTTTATCACTGCATTTTGAAGATTTATCCCCATACAGTATACTGCAGATCAGCCACAATCTCACTGAATGGGAGAATGAGCTCTAGGGGCTAAAGTTCCTCTTGTTCCTAATAAATCCAGTTCAAGTGATTTTATAGATTCAGAATCAATCTCCAACCTGCCTCTTCAAGAATTATTTCTCCAGAATTAATAACTGTACCATCATAGAATTATTACAGTGTAAAAGGAGGCCATTCAGCCCATCAGCTCTGCACCGGCTATCCAAATCAGCATTTTACCGAGTGACACTCTCCCCATAAACCTGGACATTCTCTATCTTCAATTATCTAATTCCCTCTTGAAAGCCTTAATTGAACTTACCACACACTCAGACAATGCCTTTCAGACCTTAACCACTCACTGTGAAAAAGTTTTTTCTCATTTGCTTCTTTTGCCAATTACTTTTAACCCATACCCTCTCATTCTCAATCCTTTCACAAGTAGGCACGGTTTCTCCCTAGCTACTCTGTCCAGGCCCCTCATGATTTTGAATACCTCGATCAAATCTCCTCTCGGCCCTTAGTGACTTACACAAATTCAACATCACCTCCTTGCCCTTGTGCTCTATGCCCCTGTTAATAGTCTAGGACACTGTCTGTTTTACGCACTTTTAACTCACCTTCCAATGACTTATGCACATTTACACCCAGGTCTCTCTGCTCCTGAACCCCCTTTAGAGTAGCACCCTTTATTTTGTACTTCCTCTCCACATTCTTCTTACCAAAATACATCACCTCACATTTGTCCATTTTGAACTCCATCTACCACCTATCTGCCTATTCTACCAGCTTGCCCATGTACTTTTGAAGTTCTGCACACTCCTTAGTTCACAATGCTTGAAAGTTTTGTTTTGTCAGCAAAGTTTGAAATGGTTCCTGTACCGTCTAGATTAATATATATCATAAGAGTTAGGGTTCCAATACCAACCACTGGAGATCACCAGTACAAACCAGCAGCTCGACAAACATCTACTGACCATTATTGTTTCCTGTCATACAGCCAATTTTGTACCTATGTTACTGCTGTTACTTTTATTCCATGACATAACTTTTCTCACAAGTCTGCTGTGAGACACCATCAAATGCCCTCTGTAAGTCCATGTACACCACATCAACAGCATTGCCCTCATCAACCCTGTGCTACCCGTTCGAAAAACTCCAGCAAGTTAAACATGATTTTCCCTCATGAAATCCATGCTGGCTCTCCTTAAATAAATCTCCATGTGACTATTAATTTTGTCTTGAAATTCCCCCCCCCCACTGAAGTTAAACTGACTGGAATGTATTTGCTGGGCTTGTCTAAGAAAGGCTGAAACATTTTGGCCAGTGTTACTGGAATTTCCACGCTCACTTCCCTCAGTATCCTTGGAGATATCTCATGTGACCACCTTACGTACAGGCAGTCTATCCAATACCACCTCCTTATCAATTTTAAACCTAATGACTGAATTTCCACCTTGTTCACCATGGCCTGGGTAACATCTTCTTCCTTGGTAAAGTCAGATGCAAATATTATTTTAATCCCTCACCAAGCTCCCTGTCTCCATCTGTAAATCCCCCTTATGGTCCCTAATGGTCTAACCTCAGTGGTTGGTAAACTGATGGAGAAGATCCTGAGGGACAGGATATATGAGCATTTAGAGAGGTTTAGTATGCTCAAGAATACTCAGCATGGCTTTGTCAAGGGCAGATCGTGCCTTACGAGCCTAGTGGAGTACTTCGAAAATGTGACTAAACACATTGACGAAGGGAAGGCGGTAGATGTGGTTTATATGGATTTTAGCAAGGCGTTCGATAAGGTCCCCCATGCAAGGCTTCTAGAAAAAGTGAGAGGGCATGGGACCAAGGGGCTGCTGCCCGGTGGATCCAGAACTGGCTTGCCCAAAGGAGGCAGAGAGTGGGTATAGATGGGTCTTTTTCTAAATGGAGGTCGGTCACCAGTGGTGTGCCCCAGGGATCTGTTCTGGGACCCTTGCTGTTTGTCATTTTCATAAATGACCTGGATGAGGAAGCGGAGGGATGGGTTGGTAAGTTTGCCGACGACACGAAGGTTGGTGGGGTTGTGGATAGTCTGGAGGGATGTCAGAAGTCACAGAGGGACATAGATAGGATGCAAGACTGGGCGGAGAAGTGGCAGATGGACTTCAACCCAGATAAATGCATAGTGGTCCATTTTGGTAGGACAAATGGGATGAAGGAGTACAATATAAAGGGAAAGACTCTTAGTACGGTAGAGGATCAGTAGAGGGTCCGGGTCCATAGGACTCTGAAATCAGCCCCACAGGTGGAGGAGGTGGTTAAGAAGGCGTATGGTGTGCTGGCCTTTATCAATCGAGGGATTGAGTTTAGGAGTCCGGGGATAATGATGCAGCTTTATAAGACCCTCGTCAGACCCCACTTGGAGTACTGTGCTCAGTTCTGGTCGCCTCACTATAGGAAGGATGTGGAAAAGATTGAAAGGGTGCAGAGGAGATTTACAAGGATGTTGCCTGGATTGAGTGGCATGCCTTATGAGGATAGGCTGAGGGAGTTCGGTCTTTTCTCCTTGGAGAGACGAAGGATGAGAGGAGACCTAATAGAGGTGTATAAGATGTTGAGAGGCATAGATCGGGTGGACTTTGAGGCTTTTTTCCCAGGCTGGAAATGTCTGCTACGAGAGGACACAGGTTTAAGGTGCTGGGGAGTAGGTACAGGGGAGATGTTAGGGGTAAGTTTTTCACACAGAGGGTGGTGGGCGAGTGGAATCGGCTGCCGTCAGTGGTGGTGGAGGCGAACTCAATAGGGTCTTTTAGAGACTCCTGGATGAGTACATGGAGCTTAATAGGTTGGAAGGTTATAGGTAGGTCTAGAAGGTAGGGATGTGTTCAGTACAACTTGTGGGCCGAAGGGCCTGTTTGTGCTGTAGTTTTTCTATGTTTCTAATCAACCATATCCCTTTTATCACCCTTTCACTATTTATATGTCTACGGAGCTCTTTAGAATTCCCTGTTATGTTAGCTGCCAATCTCTTTTCATACTCCCATATTGCTTCTCCTGATTTTTCACCTGCCCTCTCAACTTTGTGTTCAGTCTGGTTCTTAGTTGTATTTTCTATGCAACACATCATAAGCACATTTTTTCTTTGTGACCTTAATTTCTCCCTCCATCATCCAGGGTGCTCTGAATTAGTCTGCCCCACCTTTCCCTTTTGAGAGAATATTTCTTGACATGTCCAAACCATCTCTTATTTGAAGGTAGTCCCTTGTTCAACAACTGTTTTTTCTGCCAATCTTTGAGTCCAATTTATTCAGCCTAAATCTGTTCTTACCCCAGTGAAGTTGACCTTCCCCCAGTTAATTATTCTTACTCGAGATTCCCTACTGCCCTGAGTCATCCTAAACCTTATGGATACAACGATCACTGTCCCCGAAAATGTTCTCCCAATGAAACCTGATCCACTTGGCCCACCTCATTCCCAAGAACTCAGTCTAGAAGTGTCACCTTTCTCATTGGACACATACTAGTGTAGAAAATTCTCCTGAACACACTCCAGGATCTCTTGTCCCTCTCTGCCCTTTACACTACCACTAACCCAGTCTATATATGGATAATTAAAGTTCCAAGTGATTATAGTGAAGAAGTCACAATTCACAGAAGCACAGAGCAATTTACAAATATGCCAGCCAATTAAGAACAATTTAGATCAACTTTAATTCCTTTCTATTTTTGTTTGAACAATGACCTCCAAAAGGAGAAGAGGAAATTTTTTTTTTTTAGAGGAATCAGATAACCTAATACCATGAGAAGCACGAGTTAATGATTTCAACTGATGATTCACCTTCCCCCCCCCCCCCCCCCCCCCCCATACAAGGTTAGCAACAAACTCAACATTAAGTGATTATAGTCGAAAAAAAGAAACAACTAGGCTAACCAGAAATCCTCAGCATTACTTTGTAATTCTCAACTTCTCTTTTTAAAAAGCCAGATTAACTGTGTAATGCAAGAAAATACAGGCCAATCTGTTTGGACTGTAATGCCACAAATTGCCTTGAACTGTTTAGGTGGTTGGAATCACAGCTCTTTGACTTGCATTGAACGTATTCATGGGAATTCTCCCATTGACAAGGGATCAGCCCCATAACCTGGTTACAATCTGAAGTACTGTTTAGTCGGTGGCTGCCTGCAAGTTCCCAGAGCTAAAATCATTCTTTCATAACTAGCTCAAAATCAAGCTGACAAGATAAATATAATTTCTCTGGTTTAAAACAAAAACAGCACATTTACTGGACACAAATGAATAATATCCAACCCAGAACATAGCGGAAGACTTAAAACCTATATCAATCATTTACTATGGCATATACAAACACTAGATGTATTTCTACAGTGTTCGTACTGCAAAGAACAGAAGGTCTGGTGGCACTTCCACACACTGCCTGATTAACAGTCAATAAAATTGTGAAAATCTTGCTGCAATACCAATTTACAAATACAAAAATACAATGCAAACTTAGGAAATGACAGAGCAACTTCAAATGGGAGGATTGGCTCTCTTGACCACAGTTGAAGAATTATATCGTGTTAGAAAAGGACCAACTTAGATTTTACACTATCCTCTCAGAAATATCTTCCACTGCCCCTTGTTTCATACTTACAATTTCAAAAACACACCCCTTGTTTTCAAAGGATGGCAATAAATACAGTCATCAAAAGATAGCAAGCAGATGGCAATCGGCCATTCTGAAATAATTGTTATAAAGCTGTCTACACATCATCTATTGTGGATTGTCCCTTTTGTTACCATTTCCACTCTTGGCAGAATCAGTAACATTTATTTCTTACATCTGGCTCTTCAAAACATGACACCTTCCAAACTCAAGTTAACTTTAAACACTCAGCCTGTATATATTCTGTGAACTTTCAATGAAGATTATCTAATGCTGCTGTAGGCTCTCTTACAACAGGGCTGTCAATGCAGACAAACTGCCCTCCCACAGGCCTCCATTGACCATGCATTGTGACAAAGCAGGCCAACTCCAGGTCATGCATCGCAATTGGATTGTTGGTGACCAGCTATTGCAAATTTACATTCAACCTCAATATTCAAACAGGCAACTGGTAAAGTCAAAATAATGGCCGCTGAATAAACAGTGGGTTTGAGAGATCTCTGGAAAATGTACAACACAAATCATCTTTTAATAATCCTCTTAAACAGGAATGCACCAAGAGTCAAAGGTAAAATTTGAACTGTTCAAATTTCAAGTATCCGAAGATGGCACCCAGACAAAGTTCCTTTAACTCTAGACTAAGCTCATATATCTCAATCTTTCTTACACTGTTTTCTCACATTAGTGTGATTTACATGAGGGGGGTTTGGAAATGCGTAGGTTTAAAGAGCTGCTGTCTCACTGGTGGACCTTTAATCAAAGTGCCCATCGTTTGAAGTATGCTAATTAATAGGAACAGACTTTTGCCAAGCTATCCATCCAGTCAAAAACTGGGCCTTCCCTCCCAAAACACTATCATAGAGGCCAGACTCCTCTTGAACAGCCTGTTTGTGCCACACCTGGCAGAGCATTTCAAACAGGTTTAAAACATTCACAATGCAAATCTTTTACTCCGACTTTCTTGGCTTATTTCAGGTATTATTTGAGATTCAACATTAAACCTTTCTATGACTGGTGTTACTGGTTATCAGTATTCCTATGAACCAGTTCATATTTACACCTGCATGTTGTTTTTTTTAAAAAAGAGTCATCCAGCGAAGATGGCCATTCATCTCATTGTACAATGCCTCTCTGGAAAGTGTGATACTCTTTTCCCATTGGGTTTCCAATTATATGCAAAATTCACTTTGGAAGTTACTGAATGTGCCCCTACCTCCTTTTCAGTGAGTGTGCTCAGAATAATAATTTCTAACAGATCTCCCCAAACCCATTCTTGCCCTGGTTATCAACCATCCTGCCTGTGGAAACAGTTTTATGCCCTACTGACTCATAAGTATCTTTTGAATCTCCCCATAGTCTTCTCAACTGCAGGGAGAATAAAGTTTATTACTGACACAAGTAGGTTTACATTAACACTGCAATGAAGTTACTCTGAAAATCCACTAGTTGCCACAGTCCGGCACCTGTTCAGGTACACTGAGGGAGAGTTTAGCATGGTCAATGCACCTAACCAGCACATCTTTCAGACTGTGGGAGGAAACTGGAGCACCTGGAGGAAACCCACTCAGACACGGGGACAAGGTGCAGACCACACATGGACAGTGACCCAAGCTGGGAATCGAACCCGGGTCCCTGGCGCTGTGAGGCAGCAATGCTAACCACTATGCCACCAGCTACTTCTAACTTCAACAACTCTACATAACTGTTAGTGCTTGTGTTGGCTGACTGATTGCTGCACCTACCTCCAATGCCAGGGCGGTTTTGTCATAGGCACAGGGGACTCGCTTCTGGATGGCCCTGGCATAGACGGGTCCGTTCTGGGTGGTGGGCAGAGGGTTGGCGCCGGTGGGCAGGGGGCTGCTGGTCTGGGGCTGGGCATAAGCGTGTGCGGGCTCGGGGATGCCATAGCTGCTGGAGTTGCGGTAGCCGCCCGCCTGCTGCTGCTGCTGGGGCGACGACTTGACCACCACCTCGACATAAGGCACGGGGATCATGCCGAGGCGGCCGTCCTTGTTGCGGGCACTCCACCACTGCTCCTCGGGCTTCTCCACGATCACCAGCAGCTCACCCTTCTTGAAGGGCAGGTCCTCCACGTCGTTGCCGGGGAAGTCGTACAGAGTCCGCACGTACTCGGCACTGTCGTCGCCGGCCGGGCCCGGAGAGGAGCTGGGTCCCAGCAGGAGTTGTTGTTTGGCCAGCGCAGTGGCGGGCGGGCCGGAGCTGGCGGCCCGGGGGGCCGGCTCGATCAGGGTGGTGGTGTCCAGGTAGTGGATCTTGTAGAACTCCAGCAGGCCGGGCAGGTTGTCAAACTCCTGGTCGCCGATCTTGAACTTGCCGGGCAGGCTGTTGATGATGTAGTGAGACACCTTGGAGTTCTCGGAGACGGACAGCACATAGTCCCCCGGGCAGGTGCTGCTGTCCCTCACCAGGAAAGTGCCGTGCCGCTGGCCCAGCAGCTTGGCCTGGGCCTCCTGCCGGCTCAGCACGCCAAAGTACCAGCTCGTCCGGTCCTGCGACTCGAACCTGGCGGCGGCCATGGCGCTGCCGCTGCCACAGCCCCCCCTCCCCACCCCCCGCCCCCTGGGCTAATCAAAGCCCAGGCCTGAACCCGAGGCCCCGGGACACACTCAGCAACACACACCGCGGCGGCGGTTCCTGCCCGGGGGCCCTGCCGCTCACACCGTGCCGCTGGCTGCGGCCTCTTCTCGGCAGCCTCTTCCTCCTCCTCACAGCCGCCTCTTCATGTCCAGGGGCCGGTTGTTGTAAAGCTGGCTGTGTGTGTGGCGGCTGCAGCTGCCTCCCGGTTCCCGCTTTCCCTCCGCCCGCCTTCCGCTGGCCTCCGGGCCAAGATGGCGGCACTGGGCTTGGGCTTCGCCCGGCGTCGTGTCGTCAGCGGAGCACGTCGACTGGCGTGCCGACGGCAGGGGAACACGTCGACCGATGTCAGGACGGCAGGGGAAGCACTTTGACCAACATCCTGACGTTGAATAGCACATCCGGCTGCGTCGTGACGTAGCGTATCGACCTGTGGCATGTGTCATTTGAGTACGAAGGTCAGCATCGTGACGTCGTTGGTCACGTCGTACGTGGCCCTTTTGGCGGGAAGAATATAAACACCTTCCTGACTGGAAAAAGAACATTATCCAAATGGACAAGGGTTTTATTGTAGTTTATTTCTGGGGCTGCTTCATTTAATATTATTGTTTAAAATATTCTTTCCTGAGATGTGGGCATCACTGACAAGGCCAACATTTATGACAACTGAGTGCCTTATAAAACCAACCCACAGCTCTTCACACCCCTGTGGGAGTCTCCAGGAGCTTTCTCATCAATTCATTTGGTGGGCGGGTCATGGGCATCGCTGGCTGGCCAGCATTTATTACCTATCCCTAGTAACCTTATCCAATTGGAGAAGGGTTTTATTGCAGTTTATCCTTGCTGCTGCTTTATTTAACATTAATTTTTTAAAAATATTTTTTCCTGAGTTGCCTCCTTAGAGGGTATTTACGAGTCAACCACATTGCTGTGGCTCTGGTGTCACATGGAGGCCAGACAGGTAAGGATGGCAGATTTCCTTCCCTAAAGGACATTAGTGAATCAGATGGGTTTTTGCATCAATTGTTTCATAGTCACTATTACTCTGACGAGCTTTACATTCCAGATTTTATTAACATAATTTAAATCAAGAATATGGTAGGAGGAGTAGACCATTTGGCCCTTTTAAATTCTACCAGGTGCTGTGGAATTTGTACCTGTTTCGATAGGGGAGTACCTTGGATCTCTGGATTACTGCTATTACCCCTATGCCACCATCTTCCCAGATGGTGCACACAGCTGCCACAGTGCACTGGTGATGGAGGGAGTGAATGTTTAATGTGGACGGGGTGTCAATCAAGAGGAATTCGTAGTCTTGAATGATGTCAAACTGTTTGAGTGCTATTGGAGTTGCAATGATGCAGACAACTGAAGTAATTGCATTACTTGGAGGTCGGTTGTGGCAGGAGACTACCAGGAGGACAGGGGAATCGCTTAAGGGATGTCCTCAAAGATCAAACATCTCCATGGGAGACCCCAGCTTGCAAGTGACCATAATGGCAAAGACCCATTCAGGAAGACACCAAGCACATTGAGAGAAATTGTTGAGAATGTGCAGAGGCAAAGTCATGGCATTGGAGGGAGAACAAAAACCTCCAAAATCCATCCACCCAACCCTTCAAATATCACCTGCCCAACATGTGGCATAGTCTGCAGAGTGCAGACCAGGTCAATGGCAATGACTGGATTGCTCTACAGAGAGCAGGCATGATCTCAGTGGGCTGAATGGCCTCATTCTGTACCGTAGTGACTCTAAGAAAACATTTACACTAAAGTTGAAAGCAAATCATAGGCATTGGTGAAATGCGTCACTGTATTTGTAACTGGGTAAGGGTAAAAAGGAGGGAAATGTGAATGGCATGTTTGGAACAAAAGACAAGTCTAAAGGAGCACTGAGAAATGGTGCTATTTAACATGTATATGTGATAATATAGAGAACAAGCTTTTAAAAAAATTCCAGTGCTCCAAATCTCTGCTTTTGCGTTTTGTAGAAAAAAGTGGAATTATAGAAAAGTCTGTATAAAAACTTAAGAAATCAAATCTGGAGTAGGCTACATGATCTTTTGAGCTTAGATCATTGCTGATTGCCTACATCAACCCCAAGTATCCCAACCAATCCCCATATCCCCTGATTCCCTTAGTGTCTAAAAAGCTCCCAATCTCAATAGTGAATCAAGCTAATGATGAGAAACCATGGCTCTCTTGGTAGCAAATTCTGAAACTTCACAGCCCTCTGAGTGAAGGAACCTGCTCATCCTGAGTTTATGATTCTAGTTCTGGACTCTCCCACCAGGGGAAACACTGTCTCAGCAACTACCCTGTCAAACCCTCTTAAGAATTCTATATGTTCCAATAAAATCACCTCTCATCTACGCTCGAGAGATTATAGTCTCGTTCTTCTCAATTTGGGCGGCACGATGGCACAGTGAGCACTGCTGTCTCACAGCATCTAGACCTGGTTCAATTCCGGCCTTGGGTCACTGTCTGTGTGGAGTCTGCACGTTCTCCCCGTGTCTGCATGGGATTCCCCAGGGTCGTCTGGTTTCCCCCCACAATCCAAAGATGTGCAGGATAGGTTGATTGGCCATGGTAAATTGCCCCTTAATGTCGAGGAAACTAGCAGGGTAAATACATGGGGTTACAGGGATGAGGTTGGATTGTTGTTGGTGAAGGCTCGATGGGCTGAATGACATCCTGCACTGTAGGGATTCTATGATGCTACGAATCTCTGCTCATAGGGCAACCTTATCATAGAATCCCTACAGTGCAGAAGGAGGCCATTCGGCCCATCAAGTTTGCACTGACAACATTCCCACCCAGACCCTATTACCATAACCCACATATTTACCCTGTTAGTCCCCCGACAATAAGGGGCAATTTAGCATGGCCAATCAACATAACTCGCACATCTTTGGACTGTGGGAGGAAAGCAGAGCACCCGGAGGAAACCCACGCAGACACAGAGAGAATGCACAGACTCCGCACAGTCACCTGAGGCTTGAATTGAACCCGGGCCCCTGGCGCTGTGAGGCAGCAGTGCTAACCACTGTGCCGACCTTATCAAATGTTCCTGTGAAACACTGAGATGTTTTACTACATTAAAGATGCTATACAAATGCAAGTAACTGTTATAGTTGATGAGATTGATTGTTCAGGCTCATGGGTGCCTGGACGCTATTCGTGAGGTTTTTTTAGAAAATGTTGACAGATTAGATTGGGTAGACGAAGTGAAACCATTTCTTCTGGTGAAGGAGTCCAGAAGGAAGGAGCATCAACTTAGAATGAAGCTGTGTGGAGGTGATGTTAGCAAGCACTTCTTCACACAAAGGGCAGCAGTCATCTGAAACTTACTTTCTAAATATGCTAAAGCTAGGGATTAACTGAAAATGTTATATCTGGGTTAGATGCATACAAGGCAAGGAATTCAGATTTGCATCTCGATAAGTGACAGATCAGCCATGATCTAATTGTATGGCATAAGAAAAAAAACTAAAAAATGCTAATGAGAGTTGCAGCCAGTGCAGGAATCCCCTGTGGCCATCCCCCTCTCTAACAAGTAAACCATTTTGGATACTGTTGTGGGGGATGGCCTATCAGGGGAAAACAGCAGCAGCAGCCAAAGCAGTGGCACCACAGCTGGCTCTGTTGTTAAGCAGGGAGGGACAAAGAGGACTGGAGCAATAGTTATAGGGAACTCTATAGTTAGGGGTGCAGATAGGCGTTTCTGTGGACGTGAAAGAGACTCCAGGATGGTATGTTGCCTTCCTGGTGCCAGGGTCCAGGATGTCTCTGAACGAACAGAAAGCATTCTGAAGGGAGAGGGTGAACAGCCAGAGGTTGTGGTACATATTGGTACTAACGACAGAGGCAGGAAGAGTGATGAGGTCCTGCAGCAGCAGTTTAGGGAGTTAGGTAGAAAGTTAAAAAGCAGGACCTGTAGGGTCCTAATCTCAGGATTACTCCCTGTGCCACGTGCTAGTGAGGCTAGAAATAGGAAGATAGTGCAGCTCAACACATGGCTAAACAGCTGGTAGAGGAGGGAGGGTTTCAGATATCTGGACCATTGGGGTCTCTTCCGGAGCAGGTGGGACCTGTACAAGAAGGACGGGTTGCATCTAAACTGGAAGGGCATAAATATTCTGGCCGGGAGGTTTGCTAGTGTCACACGGGAGGTTTTAAACTAGTTTGGCATGGGGATGGGAACCAAAGCAAAGGTGAATTAACTGAAGGGGAACCAGAGAGTAGGGCCAGTAAGACTCAGAGAAACAGCAGGCAGGGTGTGGTTGCTAATCAAAGAGGGTCTGGTGGACTGAAATGTATTTATTTCAATGCGAGAACTGTCACAGGTAAGGAAGATGAACTTAGAGCTTGGATTAGTACTTGGAACTATGCTATTACAGAGACTTGGTTAAGGGAAGGACAGGATTTGCAGCTTAATGTTCCAAGATACAGATGTTTCAGGTGGGATAGAGCAGGGATATAAAGGGGTGGGGGAGTTGCACTACTGGTTAAGGAAAATATTACAGCTGCACTGCAGGAGGACATCTTGGAGGTCTCATACAGCGAGGCAATATGGGTAGAGCTCAGGAATAGGAAGGGTTTACTATCGGCCGCCTAACAGCCAGCGATAGAGGAACAGATATGTCGGCAGATTTTGGCAAGGTGTAAAAGTAACAGGGTTGTTGTGGTGGGAGATTTTAACTTCCCCTATATTGACTGAGACTCACTTAGTGCTAGGGGCGTGGATGGGGCAGAGTTTGTAAGGAGCACCCAGGAGGGCTTCTTGAAACAGTATGTAGATAGTCCAACTAGGGAAGGGGCCATACTGGATCTGGTATTGGGGAATGAGCCCAGCCAGGTGGTCGACTTTTCAGTAGGGGAGCAGTTCGGGAACAGTGAGCACAATTCAATGAGCTTTAAGGTACTGATGGATAAACATAAGTGTAGTCCTCAAGTGAAGGTATTAAATTGGGGGAAGGCTAATTACAACAATATTAGGCAGGAACTGAAGATTGGGGGCAGATGTTTGAGGGCAACTCAACATCTGGCATGTGGGAGGCTTTCAAGTGTAAGTTGATAGGGTTTAGAATCGGCACATTCCTGTAAAGATGGAGGATAAGTATGGCAAATTTTGGGAACCTTGGATAATGAGAGATATTGTGAGCCTAGTCAAAGAGAAAAGGGAAGCATTTGTCAAAGCTAGGAGGCTGGGAACACATGAAGCAAGTGTGGAATACAAGGAAAGTAGAAAGAAACTTAAGCAAGGAGTAAGGAGGGCTAAAAGGGGTCACGAAAAATCATTGGCCAGCAGGATTAAGGAAAATCCCAAGGCTTTTTATACATATATAAAGAGCAAGAGGGTAGCCAGGGAGAGGGTTGGCCCACTCAAGGACAGGGGAGGGAATCTATACATGGAGCCAGAGGAAATGGGCGCGGTATTAAATGAGCACTTTGTGTCAGTATTCCCCAAAGAGAAGGACTTGGGGGATAATGAGTCTGGGAAAGGGTGTGCAGATAGTTTGAGTCATGTTGAGATCAAAAGGAGGAGGTATTGGGATTCTTGAGAAACATTAAGGTAGACAAGTCCCCAGGGCCTGATGGGATATACCCCAGAATACTGAGAGAGGCAAGGGAGGAAATTGCTGGGGCCTTGAGAGAAATCTTTGTATGCCCACTGGCTACAGGGGAGGTCCCAGAGGATTGGAGAATAGCCAATGTTGTTTAAGAAGGGTAACAAGAATAATCCAGGTTATTTCAGGTCGGGGAGCTTTACGTCAGTGGTAGGGAAATTATTGGAGAGGATTCTTCGAGACAGGATTTACTCCCACTTAGAAATAAGTGGACATATTAGCCAAAGGCAACATGGTTTTGTGAAGGGGAGGTCATGTCTCACTAACTTGATCAAGTTTTTTGAGGAAGTGACGAAGATGATTGATGAGGGTAGGGCAGTGGATGTTGTCTACATGGACTTCAGTAAGGCATTTGACAAGGTCCCTCACGGCACACTGGTGCAAAAGGTGAAGTCGCATGGGATCAGAGGTGAGCTGGCAAGGTAGATACAGAATTGGCTTGGCCATAGAGGACAGAGGGTAGCAGTGGAAGGCTGCATTTCTGAATGGAGGGCTGTGACAAGTGGTGTTCCTCAGGGATCAGTGCTGGGACCGTTGCTGTTTGTAATATATACAAATGACTTGGAGGAAAATGTAACTGGTTTGATTAGTAATTTTGCGGACGACACAAGGGTTGGTGGATTTGCAGATAGCGATGAGGACCATCAGAGGATATAGTAGGATATAGATCGGTTGGAGACTTGGGCAGGGAGATGGCAGATGGAGTGTAATCTGGACAAATGTGAGGTAATGCATTTTGGAAGGTCTAATACAGGTAGAAAATATACAGTAAATGGCAGAACCTTTAAGAGTATTGATAGGCAGAGGGATCTGGGTGTACAGGTACACAGGTCACTGAAAGTGGTAACACAAATAGAGAAGGTAGTCAAGAAGGCATACGGCATGCTTGTCTTCATCGGCTGGGACATTGAGTTTAAAAATTGGCAAGTCATGTTGCAGCTTTATAGAACCTTAGTTAGGCCGCACTTGGAATATAGTGTTCAATTCTGGTCGCTACACTACCAGAGGATGTGGAGGCTTTGGAGAGGGTACAAAAAAGATTTACCAGGATATTGCCTGGTACGGAGGGCATTAGTTATGAAGCGAGGTTGGAGAAACTTGGTTTGTTCTCACTGGAACGACGGAGGTTGAGGGGCGACCTGATAGAAGTCTACAAGATTATGAGGGGCATTGACAGAGTGGATAGTCAGAAGCTTTTTCCCAGGGGGGGAAGAGTCATTTACTAGGGGGCACAGGTTTAAGGTGCGAGGGGCAAGGTTTAAAGGAGATGTACGAGGCAAGTTTTTTACACAGAGGGTGGTGGGTGCCTGGAACTCGCTGCCGGGGGAGGTAGTGGAAGCAGATACGATAGTGAGTTTTAAGGGGTGTCTGGACAAATACATGAATAGGATGGGAATAGAGGGATATGGTCGCCGGAAGGGTAGGGGGTTTTAGTTCAGTCGGGCAGCATGGTTGGTGCAGGCTTGGAGGGCCGAAGGGCCTGTTCCTGTGCTATAATTTTCTTTGTTCTTTGTAATCAGTGCCTCGATTGATAAAGGCAAGTGTCCCATATGCCTTTTTCACCACCCTACTAACATGCCCTTCCGCCTTCAGCGATCTATGAACAAACACGCTAAGGTCCCTTTGTTCCACAGAACCTTGGAGTGTCATGCCATTCATTGAATACTTCCTGGTCACATTAGTCCTTCCAAAGTGTATCACCTCACACTTTCCAGGGTTAAATTCCATCTGCCCACTTGACCATCCCATCTATATCTTCTTGTAGCCCAAGATCCTCAGCCTCACTGTTAACCGTACCCAAACCTCACAGAGGTGCAGTGTGTAAGGCTGTAATTCAGAATAAAATTAATTGCCACTTGGAAGAGCATGGATTAATAAGTGAAAGTCAGCACTGATTTGTTAAAGGAAAATCAAGTTTGACTGATTTGTTTGAGTTCTTTGATGAAGTATCGGAGAGGGCTGTTGAGGGTTAGTATAGTTGATGTTCTGTAAAATGGGTAAAGATATTTGATATATTAGACATGTTAGCAAAATTGAAGCCATTGGGATTAAAGAGATAATGACAACATAGATAGAACATTGGCTAAGGGCCAAAGAGCAGGGAGTAGTAATGACTGGTTGTTTACTGGAGAGATTGCTGTCTCACAACACCAGGTTAAAGTCCAACAGGTTTATTTGGTAGCCAGGACAATTTGTTCAAACAGACCATTGTCCGCAGCAAAGTACCCCGCCTTCAGGGGAACAGTGACCACGACATCACACAACCCTGCCACAGCAACCTCTGCAAGACCTGCCGGATCATCGACACGGATGCCATCATCTCACGTGAGAACACCATCCACCAGGTACACGGTACATACTCTTGCGACTCGACCAACGTTGTCTATCTGATATGCTGCAGGAAAGGATGTCCCGAGACATAGAAAATCATCATAGAAATCATAGAAACCCTACAGCACAGAAAGAGGCCATTCGGCCCATTGAGGCTGCACCGACCACAATCCCACCCAGGCCCTACCCCCATATCCCTACATATTTACCCACTAATCCCGCTAACCTACGCATCTCAGGACACTAAGGGCAATTTTAGCATGGCCAATCAACCTAACCCGCACATCTCTGGACTGTGGGAGGAAACCGGAGCACCCGGAGGAAACCCACGCTGACATGAGGAGAATGTGCAAACTCCACACAGACAGTGACCCAAGCCGGGAATCGAACCCAGGTCCCTGGAGCTGTGAAGCAGCAGTGCCAACCACTGTGCTACCGTGCCGCCCATGGTACATTGGGGAGACCATGCAGACGCTACGACAATGGATGAATGAACACCACTCGACAATCACCAGGCAGGAGTGTTCTCTTCTTGTCGGGGAACACTTCAGCAGTCACGGGCATTCAGCCTCTGATCTTCGGGTAAGCGTTCTCCAAGGTGGCCTTCACGACACACGACAACGCAGAATCGCTGAGCAGAAACTGATAGCCAAGTTCCGCACACATGAGGATGGCCTCAACTGGGATCTTGGGTTCATGTCACACTATCTGTAACCCCCACAACTTGCCAGGGCTTGCAAAATCTCACTAACTGTCCTGGCTGGAGACAATACACACCTCTTTAACCTGTGCTTAACCCTCTCTCCACTCACATTGTCTGTACCTTTAAGACTTGATTACCTGTAAAGACTTGCATTCCAACCATTATTTTGTAAATTGAGTTTGTGTCTATATATGCCCTGTTTGTGAATACAACTCCCACTCACCTGAAGAACGAGTGACACTCTGAAAGCTTGTGCTACCAAATGAACCTGTTGGACTTTAACCTGGTGTTGTGAGACTTCTTATTGTGCTTACCCCGGTCCAATGCCGGCATCTCCACATCGAGATTGGTGTTCCAGGGTAATAGGACCCCAGCTCTCTGATATCTGTATTGCAGGGAGGGCATATTTTCAAAGTTTGCAGATGACACAAAACTTGACAAACTAATTAAGAAAAAAGAGAAAGATTGATTAAGTGGACAGACATGTGGCAGACACACCAAGTCTAAAGTGATACATTTTGGTGGGAAGAATAAGGATATCAACTAAATTGTACAATTCTAAAGGGGTGCAGGTACAGTATACAGAGTGGTGGGGCAAGTTAGGAAGGCCATTAAAAAGCATATCAGATCTTTTATTAAGAGGAGAGTAAGAGTACAAAGGCAAGGAAGCTTTGTTAAAACTTTATACCGAACTGGTTTGGCATCATCTGGAGTATTCTGTTCCATTCTGAGCCTCACACTTTAGGAAAGATTTTAAGGCTTTGGAGAGATTTACTAGAATGGTTCAGGCATGGAAGACTAGATAGGAGAGAATGGTTAATTTGGAATTCTTACAGCAGAGAAGGTTAAGGAGAATGGTTTAGATAAATGAGGAGAATTTTCTCAAATTCTGTTTACAGGGTGACAGTTCTGTGCTATCTGTTGCAGCTAGAATTGGATCACAGCAGCAGGACATGAACTGCACTGCCAGAGGCACCGAAGGTCATTGAGGCTTTAACATTTTACGTTCAGTGACATGGCCACTTCCTGGTGGCATCAACAATTTCCCCATGAAGACTGGTAGTTAAAGCACCGGGATTTGCCCATATTGCTGGATTCCTGCAGGGCAGGCCACCATTGAATGCAGGCATGTAGCCCTATGTACTCCCAAACACCAACCAGCACTGTTGTCAAAAGGGTTTCTTTTCACTCTGTGTGTCTGTTCTCACTATCCCCTCTGTTCCACCCAGGCCTTTGGGTAGTAGATGGTTGTTGGGGTGCAATAGCTATACCCTCACCAACTGGCTTATGACTTGTGCCAGGAACCTGGGCAGATACAGAGCAGTGATGTCAGGCTGTGGGATGGAGGTCATGGGAGGAGCTTGGAGGCAAGGGCAGGAAGGTGGCTTTTGATTGGGCATAGAGTCCCTGATTTCTTGAATCGGGGGGGGCGAGGCTCGCAAAACGGCATTCTCCGTTGGCCTCGGGCGCGATCTTATGAGCCTCAGGCGGGTGTGCTGGTAAAATTCCAGCCAGAGTGTCTGATAGTAAGGGACTTCCCCCACACTCCCAGGAGGCCACTGGCAAACCCAACAGGTTTCGCTGGATGACCTTGTGAGGGTGCAGAAAATCTGCCCACTAAATCGCAGTGGGCTCAAGGATAATCGGTGTCAATTGGCTCATTAATTACTCTAATTGATATCCTGTTGCCGCTGGTGACTGGGAATCCCATGTCAGTCTCTTCTGTCTTCTGATTTGATCCTTGGGGTGAGGTGTGGGGTGGGGTGGAAGGACTGATTTTCCTACTGCAGGGAGGCTAATGTGGTGCCTCCCTCACCACCACCTGGGCCCAGCTTCCCCAATTCCCGACGCGATGGGCTGCCTAAAATCCAGCCGAATATGTTTAGTGTTTAATATTCCCCAATCATTTCAGAGCAGGTAGAATAAAGTGACAATAATCTGAAAGAGGATGTAATTAATTAGAATAGACGCTGCCACAAGTGATTATTAACAGGGGGTTGGAGTTTAAGAGCCGTGGGGTTATGCTACAACTGTACAGGACCTTGGTGAGACCACATTTGGAATATTGTGTGCAGTTCTGGTCACCTCACTATAAGAAGGATGTGGAAGCGCTGGAAAGAGTGCAAAGGAGATTTACCAAGATGCTGCCTGGTTTGGAGGGTAGGGCTTATGAGGAAAGGTTGAGGGAGCTAGGGCTGTTCTCTCTGGTGCGGAGGAGGCTGAGGGGAGACTTAATAGAGGTTTATAAAATGATGAAGGAGATAGATAGAGTGAACGTTCAAAGACTATTTCCTCGGGCGGATGGAGCTATTACAAGGGGGCATAACTATATGGTTCATGGTGGGAGATATAGGAAGGATGTCCGAGGTAGGTTGTTTACTCAGAGAGTGGTTGGGGTGTGGAATGGACTGCCTGCTGTGATAGTGGAGTCAGACACTTTAGGAACATTTAAGCGGTTATTGGATCGGCACATGGAGCACACCAGGATGATAGGGAGTGGGATAGCTTGATCTTGGTTTCAGATAAAGCTCGGCACAACATCGTGGGCCGAAGGGCCTGTTCTGTGCTGTACTGTTCTATGTTCTATGATATAATGACAGCAATGCAGCAACAAGAGTTCTGACTGAACAAACTATGTGGTGACTTGAAACAACAGTCCTAGATTGTTTATGGGGCTTATTTAGCACAACACAGAGCATATCTTATGGTTAATCATAATTTGCTGCCCATTCCATAGTTTTGCTATTCATATGGGGAACTTGAAGCCTAAGGAGGAAGAGTTGGGGTAAGGCGATAAAGTACATGAGGAGTTGGATGATACTATATGTTCACCCCACAATGAGCTGTCAGCTGTAGGGCAGGAAATGTTTCCCCTGAACAATCCCTTTCCTACGCAGAGCATTAACCTTCCCCTCTTCTCCCAACATCTATCACCATCACAGTAATGCCTTCAAACAGCGGATCAGGAATGTTCACAACAATTGTGAAGGGCAGCAATTATACTAAACTAAAGCATTTTTACTTCAAACAAATTCCATTCTTGATGTCACAATCTCTTACATGATTGTGACGTATCATCATTGTGACAAAGCCCTAGAAGCCTGTCTTGCGTTTGTTTACCTATTCTGCCAGGTGGTTCCTCAGTGGATTCAGCTTGCTGTGAGGCTCTTGAGCTTCCACAGAGGGTAACTGAGATGGATGTGGTGAGTGACCTCGGGGAGCCGTGCCCTTTGAGGAACCAGTTACATTCTGACCGGGATACGAGTTGCACAGTCACTGGGAATCTTCCAGAACCTTGATTAATGACCATTTTTCACTTGTGACATCCATTTTTGAACAGATAGGCAGGGGAGCATCAACTCCAACAGAATCCCAACTGGAGTCTCAGCACAGGGGAACCCTGATCCTTGAATGAATGATTGAGACAGAAGAGAATCAAAAAGGATGATATTCATCTTAGTAGGCAGGTTGTCTCAATCTCATTATTGCTTATAATATTTATTTCAAAATCTTCCTGTGGATGTAAGCGACATCTATCTCCCTTCACCACCTCCCTTAGTGCCTGGTATACATACCTAGCCTCACGGGAGGGTGGTTAATAGGGTGAGGTTGGGATTGAGTCTGTGAGTTATTGTAGTCATGTCCTCCCTCATCAGAGTAATTAACTGGAGGCCTCCTCCCTCTCCCTCTGCCTCATCCCCTCTTCCCCTATTCCCTTCCCTTCTCCCACCCATCCTCTCTCCCCTTTCTTTCCCTTCGCCTTCCCCTTTTTCCTGACTCTCTCCTCTCTTCCTGCTCTCCTCTTCCTTATCTCTCCTGTTCCCCTAGCCTCTCCCTCCTCCTCCCCTCTCTTCTTCCCTTCTCCCTACCCTCCCATATCCTTCCATTTATCCCTCCTCCTCTTCTCTCTCACTCCTGCCTCTTGGCTTTCTGCTCTTCCCTCCCCCTTCATTTTTTCCTCCTGATTTCCCATTTTCTTCTTCCCCTGCTTCTCTCTCTTTCTCTCCTCCGTCTCTGGTTACACATTCAACCCAGCTCGACTCAAATTCCGTTACCATTTCACAAGAGGAGTAGTTGCTTCACCTCCTGTATATTTCCACATCTACTTACGCACAGACTGTTGCTCCCCTGTTACAGAGGAGTTGGTTATTTAGTTATTATTTTTTGAACTCAGCATGTATCTGCTGACCTGATTCAAGGCTGTGTAGGGTTCCTGGAGAGGCCCCTGCTTTCTGGTACCTCATTTTACACGTGAATCGAGACTGCATTGCTTTCCCTAGCCCAGGGAAGTCTCACTGAATGAGCCAGCTACTATCATAACTGAGATCAGACTTCTACAATGCCCTAAGATTATCATGCTGCCGCGAATCACGGATGGCCTATAAACGTCTGGGCCAGTTGCAGCTGTAACGAAAAGGCGTGAGGAGGTACCTATCACTGAGTACCAACCTCAGAGTGTGGGGGAGATCTGAGCCTCTGCCATGTTGCAGGATGGGTGAGGGCTTGCATGGGTACAGGGGTTTGGGGGGGGCCCGTGTTGGTCTGGGGGTCCTCAGGTCAGGGGTCGCCGTGCCTTCTCCCTGCCCACTGAACAACCCCGAGCGGTTGCAGATGAGATCGATTACCAACCTCACCAATGTCGCTATGGTTGTCCTGCCAGCTGTCTGCTGGACATGCTCTGTGGCTGACTGCTGACATTCCATCCCAAGCCCCACTAACAGCAGCTCTGTTAGCTGCTGCTCCAAGAAAGGAAACTTTGCTGGTGTTAACACGGCTCCTCACACTGCATGGCCTCAGCAGTGCTGCCTTCAATGAGAATCCATCTCGTGCTAGTCACGAGGGTGCTGCTCTGAACTGCAAGCCATTCCTGGAAGCAACAGCACCAGACATCCAGATGGATGCACTCATGTCTATGCTTCAAGGGTTCCCAACGGATACCCCCGCACAGCCACCCGTATGCTCTCCCTGCCCACTGTGATGAGGTGGCGCATGGCAATGGGAATGGTGTCGGGTTGCCAGCGTCCAGATTCATGGGGACACGGGATGCTGGGAGGGAGTTAGTGGCCTGGGATGGAGAACCCAGGCAGCAGAGATGGCGACCATTGTAGCAGCCATTGAGGAGGAAGGAGACATCCGCCCACTGCATGACCAGCCTGGGCCAGAGGCTGCAGCAGAGGGGGCTGCCAGTCAGGGCCAGGACACAGCCACCCATCGAGCTGTGGGGAGGGGCCAGCAGACAGGGCCCCGTGTGTCACTCAATGGGCTGATGGACGCCGTGTGCTGCTTCAGGCTCCATCTCAGTAAAGAGACAGTGCAGCAACTGTGTCATGTCCTCGTGGATCTTGCACCTTGAGGCACAGGAGGACACCCGCTCCCAATGGCAGTGAGGGCATGGCGGTCTTAAACATCTACACTGCCGGGTCCTTCCAGGCCTCCAGCGGGGATATCTGCAGCATCTCTCAGTCCACTGTGCATAAGTGTGTCTGTGAGATGATTCCAGCCTCCCCACCATCCCATGGATGTCCCAAGGGCCAATGGGCACTCAAGGGAGGCGGAACAGCTTGAGTCCATGCCAGGACCTTCCAACCGGGAGACACCGCCCATTGCCAGGCCATCTGATTCTGGACACCGGAGCATCTCACAGGCAGCAGGATGAACAGGGTGGAACAGTAGCACAGTGGTTAGCACTGCTGCTTCGCAGCTCCAGGGACCTGGGTTCGATTCCCAGCTTGGGTCACTGTCTGTGTGGAGTTTGCACATTCTCCTCGTGTCTGCATGGGTTTCCTCCGGGTGCTCCGGTTTCCTCCCACAGTCCAAAGATGTGCGGGTTAGGTTGGTTGGCCATGCTAAAATTGCCCCTTAGTGTCCTGGGATGCGTAGGTTAGAGGGATTAGCGGGTAATATGTAGGGATAAGAGGGTAGGGCAAGGGTGGGATTGTGGTCGGTGCAGATTCGATGGGCCAAATGGCCTCTTTCTGCACTGTATGGTTTCTGTGATTCCATTTCTATGGAACGGCTACATCCAGGATACCCCAAAAGTCGGTCAGGGGATGCCTGCCAAGGGCATCACAAGAACAGCTCTGTTTACCCAGGCAGGCTAGTACACTCACTTTGATGTAGGCCAGGCCCAATAGGAAGCCTGGGCTGCAGGCTTCACCGCCATCACTGGCATGCCCTATGTGTAGGGGGCTGTAGATTGCATGTACGCCACCCTATGGTCACCGCAAGATCAGGCAATGTGCTTCATGAATAGGAAGGGGTTTTACTCCCTAAACATGTAGATCATCACAAGGTCCGGTGGGTGCTGGGGATGCCGTGGCAAGCTGTCTGTTACTGTCTGTCCATGCCCTGTGGCCTGAGATGCCTTGGTGGGCATCCCCTAGCTAACGTTTGGGATATCACGGATGTAGTCATGCCACCCTATTCATCCCCCTGCCCATGAGATGATCTGGCATAAAGAAGGGGAGAATTAGATGGCCTGGCGATGGCTGGCATTTCCCGGATGGAAGGCCCCAGCATGGGCTCCAGCCATTCCTCCTTCCTTGGGTGCCCATTGGCCCTAGGGACACTCCATGGGATGGTAGGGCAGCTGGAGTCAGCTCCAGAAGCATCAATGGCCCTCTGCGACTGGGCCAAGCTCTGGAACTGCTCTGCTTTAGCCCTCTGAGACTGGGCCAAGCTCTGGAGCCCCTCTGGTTTAGCCTCTGCGACTGGGCCAAGCTCTCTAGGCCCGCAGCCATGACCCACTTTGTCTTCAGGATGCCCTGCCAACCATGGCAACCATTTCCTGCGACTGAAGGCTGTTGGACTCTTCCATACAAACTTGAAATTGCTGCAGTGTTGCTGACATCCCTCCTGCATCCCCCGGCTCCGCTGCTGCATCTCAAGCAGCTTCAGAATAATGGATCCCAGCGGCCCGGCATCAGGGCCAGTTATTCCACCTTCACTCGATGTGCATCTATGGCTGTGTCGTATACAACGCAGAGTCGCTGAGCAGAGACTGATAGCCAAGTTCCGCACACATGAGGACGGCCTAAACCGGGATCTTGGGTTTATGTCACACTATCAGTAACCCCCACAGCTTGCCTCCTGGACTTGCAGAATCTCACTGACTGTCCTGTCTGGAGACAATACACATCTCTCTTTAACCTGTGCCTAATGCTCCCTCCACTCACATTGTCTGTATCTTTAAGACTTGATTAGCTGTAAAGATTCGCATTCTAATCAGTATTCTGTCAATTGATTTTGTGTCTCTGTGTGCCTTGTTTGAGAGCAGATATCCACTCCATCTGACGAAGGAGCAGGGCTCCGAAAGCTAATGGCATTTGCTACCAAATAAACCTGTTAGACTTTAACCTGGTGTTGTTAAAACTCTTGCTGTGTCGTGTACACCAGTAAGTGACCCAGAAGCCTGACCACTAACTTGTTCCACTGAGATATCTGCGCTGGTGGATTGTGTGGTGGAAGCCTGTGTCGAATGGAGTGTGCTGACCTCGGGGGATTCCTCGGGGCCTTCCTTTGAGGCTTCCTCCAAGCTGTTATGGGGTGTCTCAGCAGGAGTAGCAGGGGGGAACCGTGACACCAGACAAGCTGGGTGCATCAGGGTCATTTCCTGCAACAAAGGACACAAGGTTCAGTGCAAGACAGGGACAGGTGATTCCAGCCTCCCCACCATCCCATGGAATGTCCCAGGGGTCAGCGTCATGAGATACGTCATTTGAATGATGGTTTTACGGACGCTCGCTTCCTGGTCGCCCGCTGACCTGGCCGTCACAGTCTTTCCTCGCCCTCCCCCACCAGCTCCAGCACACGCTCCTTAAAGGGACTATGGATTCACAGGTCAGGGCCCCCACCTCCTGTAGTCTCCTGCTCCTGGAAATTAGGGACCATCTGCGGGAACAGAAGGCGTGATTATTGTGACGGGAAGTGCCAGAGGGGTTGGAGGCGGGCGCTAGGAGGCCGGATGCTGGAAGGCTGCGGGGTGTTGGGATAGATTGACATGGACACTCCAGGCACGACAGATGGGACCGATGCCAGGACAGGATGGACACTGACCCTTCCTGCCTGCAGGAGGTTGTTCATTTTCTTCTGGCACTGGTTGCGATTGTTTTACTGGCATCTCTTGAGTATTCTGAGCATGTGCGGGTTTTGGAGGGTTTTTTGAGTCTTCAAGAGAGTGTTCCGTAAGCAAAACCTGTTTTACTAGTGCTCCTGTTTTCATCGTTATCTGAGTTACCAATATTACTAAACTTTGTTATTTATTTATATAAGGAAGATAATTCTTTAAACAATGCATTTGATTACCTTATTTGTGGTCTCAAGTTACCACACCCACCCTCACTCCCTCCCCCACCCTCATCTCCACCCTCACCCCCATTCACATCCTCATACTCCCTCCCACCCTCACTCCCAGTTTCCACCTCACACTTTCAACCTCATTCCCACCCTCACCCTCACTTCCGCTCTCACCCTATCTGTGATGTGGAAGAAGTCAGCCCAGACCAGAGTAAAAGGAGGGCAGCTTTGGCCTGGCTTGACTATTGGAGATGGTCTATTGGAGATGGCTGCGGGGGTGGTCGCTCTGGTTACATTCAGGCCTAGTTTTGAAGGTGGAAGCCTGTGTTTAATTGCAGCTGCTCATTGAGGGTATCTGCACCGCGACCCCAGAACAGGAGCAGGAACATTGAAGGAAATCAGGCTTCAACCCGTTTATGACGAGGTTGGAGTTGGGGGTGGGAGAGCGGGGTGGAGGGGCTGGGAGTGAGCTGACATATCGAGCAGCAGACAGAGGGTTGTCTCCATAGTTAACGTGTGTGAAGCAGTTGCTATAGTTCCCAGGAGGTTTGCACAAAAACAAGCATCCCCCAATAGTGCTGATTGGTCCAGTATGTCAATAAGTTACATTTTGTTTTATTTCCCCTTTGAAAGAAGCAGATTCTCAAAGAGATTCTGTCTCTGGGTTACCCCCCTCCAGCACATTAACCCAGTTGTGAGTCTTGCTGAGTTTGAGTCCCGCTCCCTGGGGCATAGGGAGATTAGCTGCTGCCTGCCTAAGGTGCCACTGATTTCCAATATCAAAACTAGGACACACTGACCACCTCCTGGTCATACTGAGTTTCACATTGTGGGGATGTGAGAGTCTGCGTGATTGTGCCTCACTCCAGAGCAGTTTCTCCCCAGTTCCCTCATTGAGCACTTATACCTGGAGCGGTGTCCACATCCTCTGCTAAAACAAACGGAGAAAAGTTTATTCATTATTGTCACAAGTAAGGCTTACATTAACACTGCAATGAAGTTACTGTGAAAATCCCCGAGTCACCACACTCCAGTGCCTGTTCGGGTCCACTGAGGGAGAATTTAGCACGGTCACTGCACCTAACCAGCACGTCTTTCGGACTGTGGGAGGAAACCGGGGCACCCGGAGGAAACCCTCGCAGATATGGGGAGAATGTGCAAACTCCACACAGACAGTGACCCAAGCCGGGAGTTGAATCCAGCTGGCGCTGTGAGGCAGCAGTGCTAACCACTGTGCCACTGTGCCTCCAATGAACTCATGGCTGATAAGAGATGTTGTCAGTGTTGCCTCTGGGAGCCCGGAGCCACCAGTGCTGAAACCTGGCTGGGGTTGTCTCCTTGGGGGATCAGTTGTCAGTCATCCCAGGGTGTTCACCCCCTCAGCTCTGCTGTATCAGTCGCCGTTTACATTCCGGTTACAGCAGTTACCTTCCTCCCATCGGCATAAAAGGAAAAAGCTGGGAAGCAGGACATTTGGAAAATGTTGCGGAAATTGTTAAGCCACGAGGAACGTTTAATGAAAATCTGGGTCACCCTGTGTCTGCCTAACGCAGGGGTCTAAATCCTTCATCCTCACTTATCAGTAATTAATTTCATTTGGAGTAGACCTCCTATGAGACTGTCAGTTCCTGACACTTTTCCAGTGGGGTGGGCTGGCCAAAGTTCCGGTCCAATATCATTGGATCATCAAGCGGCCAATGCTATTTCTCAGGCTCTCTGTCACCAAAAAGACATCACTCACTCCAGCTGTCCTGGAGGTCAGAAAGGGCAGACTCTAATATTAACATGTCTGAGCAGAGTGTGTGAATAAGAAAAGGACATCCCCACCCCTCCCCCTCCCCCTCCACCTCCACCTGAAGAATTTAAATTCATACTACTGCCAGCCATTGACTGAATAAGACCCACATTGGTCAATAGTGAGTGTGAGTGTAAAAGAAGGGGTGTGTGTGTGTGTGAGAGAGAGAGAATGTGTGTGTTTGTGAGGCTGTGCGTACACATATTTGTATGCATGTGTGTTTTCTATGCATTTGTATAGGTATGTTTGTGTGTATATTTGTTCCCTATGTGTGTGTTTTGTGTGCATGTGTTTTTCTGCGTATTTGTGTGTGTGTGTGCGTGCATGCATATTTGTGTGCATGTATTTTTGCGTGTGAGCATGTGTGTTTGAATGTGTTTGTGAATTTGCATTTCTGAGTGTATGTTTGTGTGTGTGTGTGTGTATATGTGTGTGAGTGTGTGGGTGTGTTTGTGTCCAAAAAGGGAGGGAGATAAGAAACAGATAACTATAGGCCAGTTAGCTTAACATATGTCATTGGAAAAATAGCAGAGCGCTTAGAAATATACAATATAATCAAGCACAGTCAGCACGGCTTCATGAAGGGGCAATCATGCCAGACAAATTTATGAGAATTCTTTGAGGAGGTAACGAGCATGATAGATAAAGGGGAACCAGTACTTGTAATATACCTGGATTTCCAAATGGCATGACTTTGAATTGGTACAAACCATTTGGTGTCATGAAAACTGAAATCTCCTTCGCTCTTTTGGATAAAGGTACCAGCCAGTATCCTTTGAGCAAGTCAAGTTTGCTTGTTCCACCTTCTCAATGCAGTCCTCCAACCAAGGAATAGGATATGAATGTGATTTTGTAACTGCATTAACTTTCATATGATCCACACAGTCGTTGGGGACTATCTGGTTTCAGTACCATCACAATCACTCGCTGCAACCCACTTCAATTATGCCAGTTGTAAGCATGCTTTCAAACTCCTTTTGGACCTGTGCCAACTTTTGAGGGTTAAGCCTATAAGGATGTTGTTTGATTGGAACAGCATTTCCTACATCTACATCATGCATAGCTATTTTAGAACCTCCCAGCTTATTGTCACATATCTCTCTATATGATTTTAATAACTCTTTCAGGTCATTTTAATTTTCCTCTGGAAGGTAACTCAATAATTTATTCCAATTTTTGATAACTTCCTCATTATCCAATTTAATTTGATGGATGTCAAATTCAGAATCATCTGGATTTGGGTTGTAACAACTAACATATCCTTCTGCTTTCTTTCCCCATCAAAATACCATTTGAACATATCCATGTGACACACTCTGTGGGTGGAATTTTACGAGAATGATTATAAGTGTCCAGTGGAAATGGGAGGGTTCCTGATCCATTTTTTGAGCGAGTTTTCATGCCCAGTTTTACTGACTTAAACATTGAAAATATGGGCTAGACCATTTCTAGCTGCAGCAGGCAGTAATTCGGGCTTAATTCGCCAGCCAGCCTGCAGAGGGAGCTATTGCACATGTGCAGACCTCTGTGTCTGCACATGCGCGATAGCAACTGTAGAGGGAGCTATTGCGCATGTGCAGACCTCTGATTCTGCACATGTGCAATTCCAATAACAGGAGTCTGACAGACAGTGAGAGCTGTCAGGCCCCTGCTGTTGCAGGCAGCCTCACAAACTCTCCCCACCCCACTGCAATCACGGGGGCCCACAGCTGATCACGAGCCCCACACCACCTGGAAATATCGCCCCTGCTGCCCCCCTTCCTCTCCCCACCTCCCCCCCCCCCCCCCACCCCAGCCACCTAGACCGGTCACACCCGCCCAAATCCGATCATGATGCAGAACAGCAGCGAGCCCATCTTTCTCCTCTCGATCTGACTGTGATGCAGAGTGCAGTGGCCCACTCTCCATCGGGCCGCCCCTTCAGGTCCCACCCCTATGAGTCCCGCCTCAATAGACCCCGCCCCGCTCTATAGGCCCCGCCCCATACCCCCGGCACTGCACTGGGGAGAGTGCCAAAGTGACCGGTGGGCATTTCCAAGGTGCTAGGCTGGCAGTGCCAAAGTGCCGGGGCACCACCCCCCTCGCCTTGACCTCCCCAGGAGGCCTCAGTGGCCTCTGGTTCCATCGGTGAGGCTAACACGACTGCTCTCCATTCATAGGGAGCAGGTGTTTTCCTCACTGGAGAGAACCTCTCCGGGCACGACCATAAAGACAAGAGAGCCAAGATGCTTGAGCGCTGGGCTCACTAAACACATGGAAATACATATTTAAATGCATTTACATGATTTATTCAGCTGGAAATCCTTATCCTCACACTAATGGTAAAATAGAAAAAACTGTTGGGGTCTAGTCGGGCTTCATAACATATGCTGGAGTTTCTGCTCTGGTGCCCTAACAACAGGCAAGATAGACCCTATTACCGTAATGCTCCAGATAAATGGGAAGCCTCTTAAGATGGAAGTGGATACAGGGACATCAGCCACTGTGATGGGTGAGCAGACATTTCAGTACCTGAGAGGGGGAGTCCAAGCATTGAGCTTGAAGAGCATTTCTGCTGAGTTGAAGACTTATACGGGAGAAGCAATAGAAATAAAAGGCAGCACAATGGTACCTGTAAGGCATGGACAACAGTCTACCCAGCACCCAGTGATCATAGTGACGGGTGAAGGTCCCAGCTTTCTTGACCATGATTAGCTTAAATCCAGTTGAATTGGGCCGAGATTTTTCAATTATTAATCTGAATTGATAAGAAAATACTAGAGGACTTCTGTGATGAATGAGTCAAAGTCAAAGGGTACCATGTAGATGCACAAAGATTACACCTCGTGGAAGACAAGGTCAAGGTGATAAAGGAGGCATCTGGCCCCACAAACACAACTGAACTCAAATTGTTTTTGGGAATAAAAACTCTATGGATGATTTTTACTACAGGCTGGTCTCTGGGTGGGTGTTCCCTTTAATTCCAGGCTAATCTCTAGGGGAGCAGTCCCTTTAACTGCAGTCTGGTCTCTGGGGGAACGGTCCCTTTAAGGCCCTCTCTGTGTTTGATTTCTGGTCCCTTTAATTCCAGGCTGGTGTCTAGGGGAGCGGTCCCTTTAACAAAAGGCTGATGTCTGGGAGAGCCATCCCTTTAACAGCAGGCTGGTGTCTGAGGGAGCAGTCCCTTTAATTCCAGGCTGGTGTCTGGATAACTATAAGTTATTATAAGTACGTGAGGTCACGTACCAAACGACTCAAGTACAGCTTCTTCTCTGCTGCCATCAGACTTTTGAATGGACTTACCTTGTACTAAATTGATCTTTCTCTACACCCTAGCTATGACTGGAACACTTTATTCTGCACTCTCTCGTTTCCTTCTGTATGAATAGTATGCTTTATCTGTACAGCGCACAAGAAACAATACTTTTCACTGTATGCTAATACATGTGACAATAATAAATCAAATCAAAATCTGGTGGAGTGGTCCCTTTAATTCCAGACTGGTGTATGGAGGAGCAGTCCCTTTAATTCCAGGCTGCTCACTGAGGAGTGATCCCTTTAAGGCCCTCTCTGTGTTTGATTTCCAGTCCCTTTAATTCCAGGCTAGTGTCTAGGGGAGCAGTCCCTTCAATTCCAGGCTGCTGTCTGGGGGACCAGTCCCTTAAAGGCTCTCTCTGTGTTTGAGTTCAAGTCTATTCAATTCCAGGCTGGTGTCTGGGGGAGCGGTCCCTTTAAGGTTCTGTCTGTTTGATTTCCGGTCCCATGGTAACACAACTACAATTCCCGGCATGCTCGAGCTGGTCGCGCATGCGTCGCTCTTTTTCGCTCCAGGCCGCGGCGGCGCCGGTTCCGAGTTTGGCTGCGGCCGGAATCAGGTACAGAGCAGGGAGACCGGCCCCGGGATATACCCGCTCCACACCTCGGAGACCCGGGATACACCCGCTTCACACCCCGGGAACCCGACCCACTGCCCGGACACGAGGTGAAGGAGCCGGCAAATATCCGGGGGGGGGGGGGGGAGGTGATACTCAGGTGTTGGGAAGAAGAAATCTGGGAAACGGAGGGTGGGAGGGGGGAGGAGGGGTCGGTGGGGAGGGGGGGAGGCGAGGGGTCGGTGGGGAGGGGGGGAGGCGAGGGGTCGGTGGGGAGGGGGGGGAGGCGAGGGGTCGGTGGGGAGGGGGGGAGGCGAGGGTCGGTGGGGGAGGGGGGGGAGGCGAGGGGTCGGTGGGGAGGGGGGGGAGGCGAGGGGTCGGTGGGGAGGGGGGGAGGCGAGGGGTCGGTGGGGAGGGGGGGGAGGCGAGGGGTCGGTGGGGAGGGGGGGAGGCGAGGGGTCGGTGGGGAGGGGGGGAGGCGAGGGGTCCGGTGGGGAGGGGGGGGAGGCGAGGGGTCGGTGGGGAGGGGGGGAGGCGAGGGGTCGGTGGGGAGGGGGGGGAGGCGAGGGGTCGGTGGGGAGGGGGGGGAGGCGAGGGGTCGGTGGGGAGGGGGGGAGGCGAGGGTCGGTCGGGGAGGTGGGGAGGGGGGGGAGGGGGGGAGGCGAGGGGTCGGTGGGGAGGGGGGGAGGCGAGGGGTCGGGGGGGAGGGGAGGCGAGGGGTCGGGGGGGAGGGGAGGCGAGGGGTCGGGGGGAGGGGAGGCGAGGTCGGGGGGAGGGAGGGGGGGTCCGGGGGAGGCGAGGGGTCGGTGGGGAGGGGGGGAGGCGAGGGGTCGGTGGGGAGGGGGGGAGGCGAGGGGTCGGTGGGGAGGGGGGGAGGCGAGGGATCGGTGGGGAGGCGAGGGGGGTTTCGGTGGAGGCAGGGGTCGGGTGGGGAGGCGATGGGTCGGTGGGGAGAGCGAGGGGTC